>NW_004567116.1:44420174-44421324 GCF_000260355.1 Condylura cristata | reverse complement strand
GGGTGAGGGAGGGAACTTGTGCTGAAGAGGCAGCGGCTAGATTTACAGCACTACACTTTAACTTGCTGAGCCACCAGGGAGGGCCCAATTATTTTAATTTCATGACAAAAAATCATTTTACTTTAACAATAGTTTGTTGAAGTGATATTTGAATGAAATTAAGAAGTTATATTTTAAAAGACCTAAAAAAGGCAACATTTTGGGCAAAAAGAATAGGCATCAAAAGGCTTGGGATATTCAAAGCATATATGTTTTAATTAGACCTCATTCAGGGAGGCATAAGTCAAGCATTACAGCCAAATCCGTATGTTACTTGTTACAGAAATATGTTACTTGTTATAGAAATAAAGGCAAACTGATTGTGAACAAAAAGACCTTTAGTGACATACGTGGGTATGTGTGCACATATACAGTATATAATGTACAGTGCATATATTACAAAACTAAAGACCTTTTCACATAAATATATGTTTATTATTTATAGTTTTGAATTTATAGTTTTGAATGTCCATCTTCAACCCTGTGTGGCTTATACAAATTTTACTAATACTTTCTCAGCCTTAATCTCCCCCCTTAGACTAACGAAGAAAATAATGCTCACCTCCCAATTTTATTATGATGGTTAAATGAACCGTTTGATTCTCATAATAAAAAAAAAAGTAAGTCAAATATCTTTCAGAACTTTACACCCAGTACACAAGTAACCTTTATTATTATTATTTCTATTTTAATTTCCCCTCCCTCCTATGAATTTCATGTCTCCACCACACAAACATACCTCCCCCATATGCCTAACATATGACTTTCTTTGCCTAGTACTTAGGAAGTTTCCCATCTTATTTTATGCTTGATTGATACATTTAGCTCACCATGAAAATATTTTGGAAGCAAGCTATAATTACCTAGGCTGCCCTGTGGGCTAGTGAAACTGAAAAGCTAGCACTAAACTACCATATGGGCTGTGCATGAAGGGTTTGTCGGAACCAGGCATTTAAATCCATTTCTTCCTGACAACAATTAGGTGAAACCATCCAATTCTTCTAGGAGCTGTGGAAATGATCACCTGTTGGATCCAGACTCTGGGTAAATTGCTTTCATTTGAATATGATTTGGAATTTGTTCAACTAATCACAGTCTGTTAATTGCATTT
>NW_004567116.1:44417791-44419024 GCF_000260355.1 Condylura cristata | reverse complement strand
TCTCTAGCTAGCCCGCCCATCAAATCTTTTATAGCTACATACAAATGACAAAGCTTTATTATAGTGACAGAGAGAAATGGATTTCCTGAGAGGATTTCAAAGGAAAAAAGATATGAACCTTTCTCCCAACCCAGCTATTGTGAACCAGACTTTTCAATTAGTAGTAATAATTTAATGACTGGACAATTACATGTATGTTTGGCTGTTATGGAAGAGGGCAGAGTTGACATAGCCTATTGACAGTCCTGCGGAAAAGTAAAGTATTTTCTGATTTATCTTTATGGAAAATAAATCATCAATAAATTAGTCATATAATCAGTAATGCAGACATACAAAAAACATAACTCAAATTTCTGTTTCTACATGATGTTAGAAGAATTTGCTCTCATTAAAATTATTCTTTAAGGAAAAATTTGTTATATTTTATCAAAACAGTATATATCTTTCTATAAAATAAAGTTGGTTGTAGCTTTGTTTGAATATCTATTTTTATTTCAATCCCCATCTTGTTAATTTTTCAAAAACATTTTTAAATTAAAATTAAATTATGTATGAATAATTTCATGCATAAAATACTCAGCATCTCTTTGCATTAGACTGTGGCCATTTTTTTCAAAGTGTAGATATATCTCCAGTTTGTTCTCTCTATAGGTTCATATAAATAGAGATATCACATTCTTCTACTAATCAGAGGTTCTGACTCTGTATAAGAGAGTTAACACATCATGACTCAATGCCAAATAAGTACACGAGCAGAAATGAGACCATTTTTGTCATTATATTATTACAACTTAGTTTTTTTTTATATATTGACTTCCTACATATTTATCATCTGATTTTTCTTTCCTTTTTTAAAGATTTACTTTTTATTTATTTGTGCATACAAGACCTGGGGTGTAGGCCAGAGGGGCAGGGTTTGATAGATTAACCAGGTGGGGAGCAGAACAAGGAGATCTACTGCAATATTCTCCTGAGGGAGTGGCAGGCAGGTCAGGAAAGGTCTGCCACGCCATGTGGGTCACCTCCCTGGCCAGATGTCAGACTCTTGTGGCAGTGGTTTCATAGTATTGAGACCACTAGGAAAACCCTGACTTTTCTCTTCTGTTACCTTTTTGGTCTCTTTACCCATTTTTCTACTGTAATCTTGGTCTTTAAATTGATTTCTAAAAACATTGTCTATTAAAAATTACAAACATGGGGTCAAAAAAGGGGAAGGAGGGAAGTGCCCTGGAC
>NW_004567116.1:44413669-44416101 GCF_000260355.1 Condylura cristata | reverse complement strand
AAGACCTTTCTAATATCTCTGCATCTAACACATTGTAGATAAATATTTGTCAAGCAAATGAAGGAATAAAGCCTTCCATAATAACCATTCCATGACGTTTTCCCAGGTGTTTTCCAGTCTGCTTTCTTTATGAGAGTTAATGTTGCTTTTTCAGAGCATAACTAGTATGTGAATTTGTTAATGAGTCTTGAAGGTCTCCTAATAGACAACAAGTCCGAGGTCAGGCCTGAATCTTTCATTCTTTGTCATATCCACATTGCTTATCCCTTTCAAAAAGACAGCACCTCATTCTACATTGATTGTGTCAGTTATATAAGAGTTTGATATCCAGGGAAGAAATGAATTACAGAATTTATGTAATTTGAAGTTGCACCAAACAATTTAGGCACTTACAAGATAAAAATTAGGACCTTTGTGTATTTTAATCACATTTTTTTCTAACTATTTTCTGTTTCTTGTATTTTCCATGTTCTATTTAAAAAAAATATTTAAATTCTTTTTAGATTGAAATAACTGTCTTTTCTCCTTTCTGCTGCTCACCACCTGTCATTTCTGAACAATTCAAATTGAATGTTCAAGTCCCTTTTCTAAATAAAATAGAAAATTCCTTCCTTGCTTGAGTGTGTATATTTAAGAACAAAAGCTAATATTAGTTTTCAGTGCTAGTACTTTTTAAAAGAAAACTGATTTAAAAAATTAAAACTTCCTTATTGGTTACCCCACAATCCTAAGGGGGGGGAGAACTGACAAAAATGCAAAAATAAATTAAAAATTAAGACTTTGGTCTTGACAGTTGTATTGAAGAATGTGCTGTGTACTCCACTTCAGAGCAGGTAATAGATAATGAAGGACTCTCCCGCAGTGACTAGGAAGGTGAAGGGCAGTGCCTGGAAAGTTATTCAGAGTGTTTCTATCAATCACAGTGGCTCTGTTTTATACTTCTCCTTTTGCCACAAGCAAAGTAGTGTTAATCAAACATTCTCTCAACCCAAATACCCCTTATCTATGCTGATGTAACCCCAAAATTTAAATATCTGTGTTTGGTGGACAGTAACTCCTAGCTAATATATAAACAAAATGTATATTATCCATGTGTGCATTTATTTTCATTGTCTTACAGCAGTGTATCTGAGGAGAATATGTTCACAACTCTTGAGATATGTGTTGACATACCACATCTAACAGCATGTCACCCAAAATTTTCCTCCTTAGGTCTTTGGGATCCATCCCTACAGTTATCTACCTTCAGTTACCCCCCCTTCAGTACCTTCAGTTCTGTAGTTCATATTTCTAAGGTTTGTTTGGTTTAGTTTTCTGTAACTTTGCATTATTTTTTTTCATTCCAAATGAGTGAAATTACTAGTATGTGTCCTTCTGATTTAGTTTAGCATATTCTTCTCCAATTCCACCAATTTTGTTGCAAGTAGCAATAGCTCATCACTTTTTATACCTACGTAATATTCCATTGCATCACACACACACACACACACACACACACACACACCTTTTTTTTTTCTTTATCCATGTATCTGTTGTTGAATACTTATTTTTTTTCTTCTAATTTGTCTATTGTAAATAGTGTTACAGGGAACACAGGAGAGCATATATCTTTTTGAAATTGTGTTTCTGTAATTTTTAAATTGATACCTAAGAGTGAAATTGCTGAATAATGCAGTAGATCTATATTTAATATATTGAGAAGTGCCTTATTTTTCTCTATGGGGCTGGACAAGTCACATTCCCATGGTGTATGAATGTTCCTTTTACTTTTTGCCACCCCCTCAGCAAAATTTGTTGTTTCTGGCTTACTTAACATGGGCAGTTCTCATGGGAGAGAGGTAGTATCTCATTGTTCATTGTGATTTTGATTCTCATATGCCTGATGATGAGTGAGGTGTAATATTTGTTCATGGGCCTGTTGACCATCTGTATGTCTCTGGAGAATGGCCTATTCAGCACTCCTATCCATTAAAAAAAAAGGGGGGGGGAGGTTCTTAGTTTCTTTTTGTTGAATGATGTGGGTATTTGTAGATCTTGGATATTAAACATGGTCAGATGTATGGAATGCAATTATTTTGTTCCATGCAATAGAAGGAGGTTATGTATTTTAATTACATAACCTTAATTATGTAAGTTTGATGTTGTTCTTTTTTCTTTAAAGATTTATTTTATTTGTTTATGCATAGAAGAGCTGAGGTGTAGGCCAGAGGTGTGGATTGGTCAGAGGATTCATCAAAGTCAGAGTGGGGAGCCGAAGAGGTGGATCTACTGAAATACACCGCTGAGAGGAGCAGTGGGAAAAACAGGAGAGATCTGTTGTTCCATGTGGGTAATCTCCTTGGCCAGGGATCAAACTCATGCTGATAGCTTCATAGTGCTGAGATTTATTACTTGGACAACCAGGAAGGACCTGATGAAGATTTTTTTTTTTT
>NW_004567116.1:44362369-44413009 GCF_000260355.1 Condylura cristata | reverse complement strand
CCCACCCACTGCTCCCCTCAGCAGTATATTTCAGTCATCTGCCTGTTCTGCTCTCCACTCTGTCTCTGGTGAATCCTCTCACTGCTCCTGCCCCTTTGTTCTATACCCCAGCTTTTAATGCATAATAAGTAAATCTTTTAAAGAGAGAGACAAAGAAATGGAAAGATAATTCATACTTCTGGATTGGAAGATTTAATATTGTTAAAACGGTGATCTCATCAAGACAATATTTAAGTTCAATATAACTGCCCTTAACTCGATGCCCTGTTCCCACCAGGACAGGGAAGAAGCTGTGAGGGAGGAGTCAAAACATTATCATCAACTTAATTATTGTACTGAACTTCAATATAAGCTCAATATAAGTCTCCAAAATTTCAATGGAATTCTTCAAAGAAATAGGGCAAACATTACTGAAATTTATATGGAACTACAAAAGACCCAGCAATGCCACAGCAAGCTTGACAGAAAAGAAGAGGAATGGAAGCAGTATACCCCCAGACTTCAAACTATACAATAAAATATGTATCTTAACTCACTTTAGTATATTCCAATTTCAACTTTCTTGAAACTCTTTTATCTTCCAGTGACCCCCTTCCCTGGTTCTCATTTCTATATAGTTTTCTCAAATTTTTCTTTTTAGATTTTTATCCCTTGACTCATTACATAGTTACCCTTCATCAACCTTTTAGTCTTTATTTTCTACTTCAATGACATCCTAATCTAATATGGTTTTAGCTAGCACCTCTATAATTTGTTTCCCAAATATCCATCTCTTATACAACTTTACCTTCTGAATTTTGAATTCACATTTTCAACTCCTAAAGAAATTTATAATTGGCAAAATCCAGAGGTCTCAAATTAAGTAGACCCCCAAATAAGCACCTCTGCATTTTATTTTTCTTTCCCTATTCACATTCTCAAGGATAGTTTGCCAAGCATTCATTCCTGAGAGTTAGTGTCTGCTTATTCACTAGCAAAGTTGGAATTACATTAACTACCATTGTGTAAGATGAATAATGATAAAAACTTACATGCACATTATGTTATAGAAAAAAACCATGAACTAGGCAAGTGACAAAAGCAGAATTCCACCCCTTTACTGTCTCCAATGATGTAACTTCTCCGGCCTTTCCTTCCCTTATCTGTTACCAGGATAACCCTGTCATCTTCAAATTGACAGTGTGAATGTAAAATGATATATAGGTCCATAATTATTTTAGTACTGTGTAGGTTCTCAAAGAAATATCACAGCTATTTTATCTCCCTTTTTTTCCTTTTTACAATAGTTTCGGCATGATCATATTTGAGCTTGCAATAAGGCATAAACATATGGCCATCTGGAGATGAATACAACTAGGTCCTTGGCTTCACAACTCAATTTAAATGTTAGTATGTGGGGGGAATGTAAATAAATATTTCACATCAATGTGACATAAAATTGCAAGTGTTCAGTTCAAGTTCCAACTCCTCCACATTCAAGGTCTGCTGAGCTGCATATTAACTCTGGACAACAAAAGGCAGATATTCACTAAATATTAACACTTTAATGCAATGCTCCTTGAGTTTGCTTTGAGGTAATAAATTCATTTTCTTTATAAACTATTACATATCAATTTATGAAAACATGTCACATCACAAGGAAGTAAGTCATTAATTGACAGAGCACATGTTTCAAGATGAGGTATGGAGAACACTGAATTCTTCATGACATTAGACAAACTAAGTAATTTTTCTATTCCTCATGAAAATTTTAGCACCTCCTACAAAATAACTATTTTTAAAAAGTTAATTAATACAGATTTAAAAAAAGATTTTATTTATGCATTTAGAACTGGGGTACAGGCCAGAAGTAAAGAAATGGCAAGAGGATTTACCAAAGACAGAGTGGGGAGCAGAACAGGCAGATCAATGATTTACACTGCTGAGGGGAGCAGTGGGTGAAACAGGAGAGGTCTGCCATTCCACGTGGGTCACCTTCCCAGATGGAAATCGAACTCACACTGAAACAGCTGCGGCTAGCTTGCAATGGTGCATCCACCAAAGAGGGCACAATACAGATTATTTCTTAGAGCAGTGAATTGAGTCAGCATGTATCAGAGTGTAAGCATTATTCTTTTGATATTATTAGACAGACAAAATTTATTTTTGTTAGTCTGAAATGGAATATCCTTGTGATTTCTATTTAGATATCTATATGTAGAATTCATTCATCCTTTCTTGGTTTCTCACATACAATAAAACCAGTGTACTTTGTGTCATCACAATGAATTAACCACATCCAATGTTTCCTATAGGGACAAAGAGGGAACCTGAGATGGGATTTTCAATAGAGGTACTGAATGGAACCTGTGCCCATGGCTCTTGAGAATGGAACACTTCAGTTAGTTGTTATTACTATGTAGTGACTTAATCATCCTTTTTTTAGCCCATTGTAGTATTATAGATGAAAGAACAATGAAAATGATACCGTGAGAGAGGAAAATACATACCCCACTAGTTCTCCTTTTTGTCCCAGCCAGCCCCTGATTTATTTGACCAGGAAGGACAATTATCCTTCCCTCTAATCTCTATAGCTTGTGTTGTTTATTTATTATTTTAATTGGCAGTGAATCCTGGGGATAAAGCAAATCTCAGGCAATCAAGCATTACCCTATACAGCACTCAGAAGGCAGAGGAGGTTGTGCCTAATGATAAGCTGGTTTCATTAATAACAATAAAAGCTACTCTTGCAAACCTTTATATCTAAATATTTCCCCAGATGTTTTGCAATCATTGTGTTAACAGACCTTTGAATAGCAGTGTGGGCAAACAAAGTAGCCATAAGGATGGTAGAGAAGCACCTCAGGGAAATGCCCAAAAAGTCTTCATTTTCAGTTTCACTGACCAATGGGATTTCCCAAAGGAAAATATGAAATCTCCAGCTGTCATTGCTGTATTAGAATCCATCACTGCAAGCTAGACAGCAGAAATAGCTGGAAGTCATGAAAAATGTGGACTTTTTTTTTTAAAGAAACAAAAATAAGAAGCCCAGAGGAAGAAAGGATTGGTTAAACCAAAAGCAAACTGTGACTCCATTTCCTTAGGGTAAGGTAGCTTGGGAAAGTGGCTTTCTGCTTCATTCTTTGCATTAAATGTAAAGTAATTTGGTGTTTGTCCACGAGGATCAAGGACTTGGAAGAGAGTCTGCATGTTCCAGAAAATATTCTCAGTACCTAGATCTGAGCTTCTAAAGTCAGTTGAGGCCTACTCCTGGGAACTAAAAGTAAGAGAGTCAGAGTTATGACATGCAAAAAGCAACACAAAATAAAACAAAATTATATAAGTATATGCAATTTAATATTTTATATAAGTGTGATATTATATATAAGTGCATTATATATGTGTGTATATCATATTGAAGTGTAGCTTTATTATGTATAAGTATATAATTTTAACATTATATATGATATTATATACAGGTATCTAATATATGCCCTATACCATTATATATAATTGTTACGATGTATCATATTATAACATATAATACATAGTAATAATTATTGGACATAACTAGTAATATTATTACACAATGACTTAATGCTCACTTTAAACCAGCTAGGTGTTCTTTTTTTTTTTGATACTTTGCTACTGATAAGGAAGGTATCCCTCAAAGTGGTTTAAATGACTTGTTAAAGGACACTAAACAGCTAGTAAGTGTAAAACTTTGCTACTGATAAGGAAGGTATCCCTCAAAGTGGTTTAAATGACTTGTTAAAAAAAACACTGAACAGCTAGTAAGTGTAAAACTAGGTTTCAAACGCAAGCTGCTTGATAGCAAAGTATGATTTCTTACCTCCCCTCTAGATCAATTTACTCAGCAATAAGTATTTTAAAACATAATGCATTAAAATAAATCAGCCCTATCTTGTAATTCCATCATTATTATGTCTCTTGTTGCTGCACACTGGTGTCTGTTCTGTGGAACTGTAGAGAACCCACTGCTTCGTGATGAGTTACTTTGGTATGTACTTTCAGACAGGGGTCTATGCTCGTGATCCCAGTCTCACAAGGAACCCTGAAGGAACTTCAGACAAACTCTGTGCTGAAGAATTAAAAAAAAAAAAAAAAACCCGCACACACACATGGACTTTAGGAGTAAAGAAAATAAATATATGAAGAGAATACTAGCCGACTGTGGTACATCAGCAAGCTTTATTACTTTTGACTAGGATAGACTAATATTGCTAACTGCTCTAAGAAAAAATCCTAGAAAGAGACTGACTTGGAAGAACAGTTGAATGGAAAACAAAGTCCCAGTTGCTCTGTGTTCTTGGGCAAAATTCTCCTAATCCTCCAGTGCTTCTTGGGCATAACCAGAGTAACAGTAGACAGGTTGGTATAAATAAAAAGATTTGTTTGATAGTGTGTACACAGGAGATCACCAGTGATTATGCAGATCTTGATTTCACTTCTGGATGAATGGGGTTTAAACCTACACTATGGAAAGGAGTAGGAACTTAGATAATAGGAGAGATGACAGGCTGTCACATGATGAGCAGGGAATGATTTCATGTTTCTCAGATAAGAAAGCCATATCTATAGTAATACTATATCAGAGTAATGCTCTCTAATTTTTATTCTGCTAGGTAACAAATGGAAACTGGGACTGCCTCTTGGACTAGGGAAAAGGCAAGAGTTTATGTTTAGCCTTTGGGATCTCCAGTGGTCTTAACTGAAAATAACAAGGAGGTTTAAGGAGACCAGCTCTGGGATATTAAGGTGGTCTGTCCTATTTTTACTTCCATGTAAAAATAGGAAAGATGGGTTGGAATCTATGGCTTAGGATCAAGCATGTAAAAGGGGACTCCTATCTCCTCCCAAAATGCAATCTCTTAGGAAATGTCTTATCATATTTGACCTTCTATGCAGTTCAAGAACCCACTAAAGTTGCCTGAAACTTTACATTTGGATAGTGAAGCAAGAGAGGCTTTGGATCAGATCATCAACTCAAGTAGAGTACAGGAAGACATAAAAATAGCCACAGGTGGTTAACTGCATGATCTTTTAAGTCACACTGAGACTATGACTCCCAGTTAACAGGCTCGACACTTATGTGCCATGTTGACAAATTCTGCTTTTGGGAAAAATGGGGAGAGAGGAGCCAAGAGGCAGTGGGGGCCACACACTGGGGGCCAGTCCATTGCCTCTCTTTCCACTTGATGACTTAGTTTGCTGATCCCGCTAACTTTAGCCAGCTGACTTCTGATTTAGGAGAGTGCAATTTCCTTCAGCTGTGGATGCTAGCGGGTTTCCAGAATAGTCATGTCATCACAATGAGTATTCTGAAGATTGTACAACATTTTAGCCTTTGAAAAAAGTCATGGAGTCAATGACAATTTAGTAAAGTAAAATTTAAAACAAATCATATATTTTCTCTTGTTTCATGTTTTATTCTATTTTGATTTTTGAGATGGCAATAGGTAAGGATGAGAAATCTCTCTCTAGCTCATGGCTTTACATAAGATCTAGTTTTTGTTCTGTGTCTTTCTTAGACAAATGAAATAAAAGGCTTAACCAAAGATCAGATTCCTGTAAAGGAGGATGGATGAAAATTGTATTTTAACATACTCTGTTAATAAGTCAAAACTTTACTGCCTTTTATTCTAAATCTACATCTTAAATCAAGTCTTATACTTTTCTCCAGGCCAGTTCACTTTGGCAGCACAAATATTGTAATGTGCCATCTTGCCTTAATAAACTATATAAAAAGCAGGAATGTAGCCATAAAGTCCACCCTCCCCTACTCTCACCTCTAAGGTGATCAGAGTGTCAAATTCTCTCCTTGTTTTTGTTCCCTTTTTTCTCTAGTTCACTCACATCAGCACCTGCCTGGGGTGTGTCTTCTGCAGCTACATCATAGGTTATTTTTTCCCAGGACAAGTTCATGTCATGAACACTCTAATATTGACAACTAAATGTACTAATTTATGTGTTCATGTTTCTCTAGTATAGTGACTCAAAATGATACGAGTATAGTTCGGTGTCAATTCCATAGCCTCAAAGTTCAGTATGATATGAAGCTACTGCAACAATAAACATTGATATATAAAAGTAATGCTTCTCTCTAGTTTACATCTTAATCTGCTATTATCTCAAGAATCAAAAAAGAGTAAAACCATAGAACAAGAGTAAATATATGTGTAGTTTTAAGTTTTACTTTACCGAAATTGCATTGACTCCATGTGCTTTTCTTCTAAGGCTACAATGGTGTACAATCTTCAGAATAGTCATTGCAGAGACATGAGTTTCTATGAAATGGTTCATAAACTCTTATAAAGACTATCATTCCAATCTATACCTTCAGCATTCCAATAATAATTATTATTTATTAAAGAGTTCCTCACCAAATCTTGTAGCTTTTTATGTTATACCTGGATCCTATTTGTTCTAGACAGCTCAGCTCCTTTAGATCTACTTGAGAAGCAAGACAGAGGGGAGAAATGTGAGAAACATTCTATAAGAAAGTCAACCAGTCAAAAAATATATCCATCATGGCTAATTAATATATGGGACTTCCCTTTGCCCATTGCAAACAACCCATGGAACACAATTGTCACCTAGTGAGGTCTTTTTGATTTATATGGCCTAACCTGCATCATTGGATTGGACAAAAGATATAGAGTGTTGGGTGAAAACCTAGGATAATATAGATCTTTCAAAAACCAGTGAGAGGAAAATGGGTAGCCATTGCTTAAGTATGACATATGTATTTTCTCTCTGGACATCCAGTTTACCAATGCTGCTCAGATCAGCTGTCCTTGGTTCCAAGAAATCTACTCTTTCCTCCCACTGTTCAGACTACTAGTTCTGCTCTGATTTGATAAATACAGCAATCTAGTTTCTCAGTATCACAGTTTGTTCTGAATGCCTCTGAAAATGTGTGTGTGGGTCCGCATCTATTAATAGTATAATGTATTTGTAAACCTGTGACTACTTCACCTTCCACTCTTCAAGACTGTAAATGCAAAAAGACCAGTCCTATGATCTTGCACCATTATCCCAGACAATGAGCGACATAGAGAGTAAGAAAGGATCTGTTTTCCCTTCAGATTTAGGACCAAATGGCCTACAGATACCATCCCACATTACTCCAAGGCTTACCTAAAAATTAAGGGTGGGGAAAAAACAAAGACAAAAGAGGAAAGAAAAGCTAGAGAAAGATCTTTGTTGTCCTGATATAGAGACTCTTAAGCAATTTCCCTATCAGTCCCTCTGTTAAGCAGGAAGAGAAGTACGGTGGTACATGCTAGAGGTATGGTGTGTTGGGAACTAATAGTGCCCCCGATATTGAAACTCCAGATTGTCATTTTCCTCTTCCTTTGAGGATGAGAGGCATGTGAGATGAGAGGTTGGAAAAGAGCTGGAGATTTTTCTGCCTCAGCAGGTGAACTAATGGGAGAGAGATGTGAGAAATGCACTGAGTTTTGTTGGATGAGACTTGACTATTACAAAAGGGAGATGGAAGAGCCCTTAGCAATAGAAGGAATCAACTACCCAGTGCCTTCTCAGGCTACCCTGTGAGAATGTCAAGCTCATTAAAGTAAAGGCATGGCTCCAAGAAAATACTTTCTAGCTAGTGTGAGTAACTCATATATTTAAATGTGCCTACAGAAGCTCACACCGGATTTTAAATATTGTAAGTTGATAATGTATTGACTTAGTGCTTACCATATATCAAATGATGGGAGATGGTCCTTTAGAATGCTAATCAATCAACTAACATGATGATAACAATAATTCTAGGCATACTATTCATTTCACAAAGAAGTATATTAAGGATTAGTGAAGTTGACAGACTTATCCAAGAATACTGAGTCTTGGAAGTGAAAACCTAAAAAAAATCATGTATGTTCACATTTGATTGTCCATAAAGTTTGTTTTGGAACTTATGATCTTAGGGTTTTTGGGTTTTTGTATTTGACTTTTAAGATCAATGGTCAATGAAGTGTCTAATTTCTTTCTCTTTGAGTATTGGCTCCACTTTTTTCCAAGCACTAAAGCTACCAAAACAAACATTTTTGTGAGAAACATTCAGCCTGCAAGCTGACTGTTTGCAATTTCTGCTGAGTCTAATAGCTTGCAGTTTACAGTAATAACATAAGTATATCATTTCAGTAAGCAGGTTAAGGATATAAAGATAGAGTCTAGTTTCATGTTTTATATAATTCCATATGACATTCTCTTATAGTTCATTATAAATATTCATTATATATAGTGTATGTGACTGACAGTATGCTAGATGCTCAGGATATGAGACATAGAGATAAGGTCTCTTTCCTCAAGAGAAAAAAGATAAGACAAATAAAATTTAGTACAATAATGATTCTATAATAAAAGAAAGACAAGGCTCTCAAGGAGTAACAAAGTCTTGTAGTATCATTCTTATTGAAATAATTGATATCTAATTTGATATATAAAAGAATTTAACTCTTTCAAATTGTAGAAGACAGGAAAGCTACCACTGCCCCCAGAATTGGAGGTTGTGAACAATTTGGTTTAATAAAGTAAGGTCTTAAATTACAAAACCGTGATTCTAGATGTAGGAAGATTATAAGAGACTTTGAAAGACAAAATGAGTTCATATTGTGTTTGGACTATATGCTGAAGACAGTGAGAAACAGAAAGATTGGAGGGTAGAGAGGCATTGCAATTAGACTACCACATGAGAATCATCTATCTAGCCACATATGCAAAAAAAAAGATTGGCAAAATCAAGGTTGAAGCCAGGGCAGCAATTAAAATCTACCACTAGAATGAAGGCAGAAGATAGCATGTTTAATATCACCATCCTGGTGTCGAACATAAGTGGGTAGTGAACAGTAGGATTTAAGAGGCAGAATCAATGTTTCTTTGAACTAAGGTATTAAGAAGAATTTGTACTTTAAGATATCTGGTATTTGATGGAGTCAGTTGTAAAGACGATACTGCTGAGGGGGTGGGGGAGGTGGCGGCAAGTCAGGAAGGCTTAATTTATTACTTCAAAATTCCTCATTATTCCAGAGGTAAGGAAGCCAAACAACTGGTTGATTCAGAATTGTGTTTTCATTAATGCAAGGAAGTGCCTGAAATGGCATTACATGAAACCTGAGTGGAAATACACTGGGAAAAATATAAGATCCTCAAGGGCCATCAAACTTGCAGCTTTCAATTTAGCATGTGAAAAGTGTGGAGTCATCAACCATCCTTCCTCTTGTCCACACAAGAAAAACTTGAACAAACTGAAACTTAGTTCCTCTTCTTAGTTCCAGAGAGAAATGACATCACAGGGCAAGCTAAAATGCCAGACATGGACAGAGATGGATACAGAGATAAACAGTTTACCAGGACAGAAACTCAGGGGCAGAAACCTCCAAGGGAATTGCTATGGGACAGGAAAGACTCAACTGTTCAGGATAACATGCTGGAGGCTGAGTGTAGACATGTTTGAGATCTAAATACTCCAAGGGGTGGGAGGTCATAAGGAGACCCAAATACACTCAAGTGAATTTGATTTCCTGGCACCTACTATGCTGATGAAATTATTATTTTTTTCCTTTTTCTGAAATGGCGGGGCCAGGCATCAGCAGAGGACAGAGTAACCATTTCAGATACCCCCAGAACACTCTATTTTTACAAAGTATGTCCTTGGAGGAAACTACTGTATTTTAAGAGATCCTAACCCACAGGGTTAGACAAAATTACTGGGGGAAATGAAACACTTCAACTCGCAAATTCCTGTCTCACCTAGGACATAAGTATAAAGCAAAACTGAGAAATAAATTGAGACATTATCATAGAACTATAGAAACAGGATGTCTAAATAATGTTGAAAATCCAGAGAATTTCAAGAATTTATTGAGAAGTGAAGTTCGTAGTAAGAAAGAGTGAGAAAGTTGAATGCTTAGAAGGTTGTGGTAAAGAGAAGGATAACTGAATTCAAAATTTCAAAGTCAGAACAACACGTGGTATTATCTGGAGTATACAATTGTTACACAGAGTATAAAATCTGTCAAATTTATTCAAAAGATGCAAATTTAGAGAAGGAATGAAAGACTTGCCCTGCAAAGAGTGCATGGGAGTGTAGTCCTGGTCAAAAATTAATTAACTAATTAGTTAATTAATTAATAGGCACACATACTTATGGTAACAATGCAAAATAATATAGCTTCTCAAACATTTACTAGTCTTTTAGTCTGTTCATGGTAGGCATGCAGAAAGTTTCTCAACTATTATATTCATAAATGTAATGCCATATATTCAGACATCATCATAGCAAAAAATCAGAGATAAAATTGTTTTATAGTTAGTTCAAGTTTATGCTATACCTCCATGGTTTTATTGTCTTGGGGACAAGAATTAATCAAAGGATGTTATTATTTTTGGTCTATGTCAGCAGTCAAAGTGTGTTTTTTTTTTTTTGTATTTGTTGTTTTTCTACATGACTGTGGTATGTGAGCTGACTATATTGGAAGCAGAGCAAAGTGCTGATTTCCTTTTTTATTCTACAAATCTCTAACTTCTAGTAGAAAATTGACTCACAACATAACAATTATCATTTATTTCCCGTTCTACCTAAACCTAATGAGTCCATGATTGTCTGCTTGTTAACTAATCCCCTTCAAAGAAACAAGGGAAGGTGATTGCACATATCAATGGCTCAGTCCTTATGTAAGTAACGTCAAGGTTTAGAAATAGGTATTCCTTTTTTATTTCTGAGAAAGTCTGTTTAATAAGTGTGGTCATCCCACTATTCTAACTATAACTTATATAGTGACACTTAAATAGTGTTTGCTGTAGGAAATAACAAAATAATACTACCAATCAAAAGTAAACTAAAGCTCACAGATACTCATATAGGCCTCTAGTATAACTTATACACTATATTTTTTTGGAATAAAACTTTCTCATTTTGGAAGAATGTGCATAGTTTTTGTGACAATGATCTCCTACTTCTGACTTGGGATTTCTTATTACAAAATATTTTGTGTTCTTTAAATTAAGGTTGAATTTGGATATAAAGTTTCTATGTGCATATACATCTATATAAATGTATGCATTATGCATACCATTTATATGTAATGCATGTCTATTGTACATGTAATGCACACATATATATTCTGCAAAGCCTGAATCAAATGTACATTAAATAAATATTACCTATTATTTTTCCTGTGTCTACTATGAAGTCTACAAACAGAGGTAGTTTTGTATATATTCAGCTGTGATGATGGAGTTGACATTTAGTATAATGTCATTTAATTTTGATTTATATGTGTTATGGAATTAAAGGCCAAATTATATTATAAATGAGAGCTAAGGATAAACTTAACTCTAAGAGTGCCAGAAGAGAGAAAGAAAAAGAAACATTAAGAATAAAATTATATGAAGTGATTATTGGTCCTCCCTGGTTTTGCAAGGAGTTCAGTCTCAGCACTGTGAAGTAGCCACTGCAGCACAAATTCAGTTTCCCACCTGGGTGCTGACCCACACATTGCATAAGGCCTCTCCTGACCCTCCCACTGCTCCCCTCATCAGTGTATTTCAGTCAGTCTACCTGTTTTGCTTCCCACTCTGCCTCTGGTAAATCCTCTCACCCTGCATCTCTGGCCTACACCCTAGTTCATATATGCATAAATAAAATAAATCCTTTAAAAGAAGTGATTATTTTTCATTCTCTTTAGTAAAATCTGGCAGTGATGCAGAGAGGAAAATAATGAAGCTAGCAAGAGAAAACCCTGTAGATTGGAGAGAGAAGGGTGCAGGTGGGGAGTTCCCCTTGTGGGTTATTAATGTAGTTGGGGATGAATATAAAGGCAGAAATTAGATTTTCTAGGGACCAGAAAGATAGAAAATAAAGACAGGAAAAATACAAAGATATCCCTAAAATGATCCAATGTTGTGAAAAGGAACAATGATACTCATTAAAAGAAGGTTGAAGGATCAGATGAAAGATTGGAAGATCAGGTATGTTAATAAATCAGACTTATTCAAGTCTTGAAAGCTGAGAGAGAGAATATGAAATCTAGATGTGCATAAGAAGAAATCAGCCCAGCCTGTCACATTTTTGTCCTACAAGCAAATGTTTACAATGAACTAACCATGATCACCAGTAACAGCTTCTTTAATTCGTTCTACCTGAAATTATCCTGTTGTCATCACAGTTGGTAATAAACTCAAACAAAACTTAATTATTTTATGTCAGCTTCTATAAATGTGTTCCTGTTCCAATACTCCCACTGTGCTTATGTATATATAGACCTAAAACTCTATATTGCATAGAAGCACTGGAGTGTAGGCCAGAGGTATGTGTGTTTGGGGTAGGGGGCTTCACTAGCAATAGAATGGAGAGCAGAACAGGCACATCTACTGAGATACACTGCTGGGGAGAGGAGTGGACAAGACAGGAGAGGTCTTCTGGGCCATACATGGGTTAGCTCTCTGACCAGGGTTCAAACTCAGGTCATAGCAGTGATAGTGCTAAGACTTAACCCGTAGGCTACAAGGAGACCCTATGCTCATTATTATTTTAATCAAAATTGCAATCTTCCTTGTACTATAAATATGGAATGTAAGAATACATGAAATGTTATTGAACACCCACTATGTGTCTAGCCTTTTATTGTTATTGTGCTAGGGGTGCAGAAAGGACCTCAAGGATATTATAATCCAATGGCAGTATGTTGACATATTGACAAATAAATATAATAAAAGACTGAATATGTGTGCTGTCACCATTGGTAGAATAAAGGTCCCAATGATCCTGGAACCTATCACTAATGTAAATCTGTAATTTTTTTTAGTATTCCAATTGAAATCCCAAGTCAGTTTATTGTTATAATAACCTCCAGGGCCTTCCCTGGTGGCACAACAGGTTAAAGATGCAGCACTGCAAGCTACCAGCAGGCACTTCAGTGCCAGTTCGATCCCTCCACCTGGAGGTGACCCACATAGCAAGGCAGACTTCTCCTGTCTTGCCTGCTGATCCCCTCAGCAGTGTACTTTGTCTCTTCTCACCACCCCTGCACCTCTGGCCTATACCCCAGTTCTGTATGCATAAATAAATAAATATTTTTAAAAGCTGTATAACTTCCACCATTTCTTTAAATAAACCAGATATATAAAGCTTTTACCTTTTTTTTTTAATGTAGAAAAACTGAGGTATAGATCAAAGTTCAGGAGATGACAATATTCATCAAATACAGAGTGGGGAGCAGAACAGGTAGATTGACTGAAATGCACTGCTGAGGGGAGCAGTGGATGAGACAAGAGAGGTCTGCTGTGACCTGTGGATCACCTCCTTGGTGGGGAGTGGAACTCAAGTGATATCAGTGTTACTGCTGAGACTTAATTCTTAGGCCAACAGAGGGCCCTAGAGATTGTTCTTATCTAATACAAAGGTGAATGAATGTATGTCTACTGAATTAAAGCCTTAAAGAAGGGCATAGTAAAGCTTATCAAGAAAAGTAATCATGTAACTGGTGGCTGAAGCCAAACTTACAGGTGGTTCCCTAGGAGGTGAAATACCAGCCTTAGGTGAAATACAAACAAAATATTGGTAGCGGGTTGATAGGGAATACAAGGGACTGCAAAAGCAACCCCTGGACTCAGTTTTCTATAATTGAGAATTTTCAAATATTCAGCACTTCCAGGGTCAGGAATTTCAGGCCCATCTGGTGCAGGCCTCTAAAAGGCCACGGAGATGTGTCCCAGCCAACCTCAGAGAAAAAAGTTCTCAGGCTCTGCAGGTAGCCAAGTGACTGAAACTGTTCCCAGCTTTGCTACTAGTACAGCCTGGGAGGGAAGGCAGTGACCAAGAGCAGACACCTCACTGAACTGCCTGAGTGTGGCAGTTTGTCCGATCAGGTGGGGCCATTTGGCACCTGCAGCTGCTGTTTTAAGCATCACTTGTTTGGTGCTGTGCTGGCACATTTCTTGGCAGCTCTGGTGAGCATCTCCTGTTGTGTCTCATGCTGTCTTCATGAGTTCGATCCCAACCTGTAGTCTGGCTGCCATGTGCTCCAAGTCCACAGTGGCAGGAAGTCTCCATCAGTGTTTAGGACTTGAAAACGCTGAGTACTGCTTCAGGTGAGGTAAGTGGCCATTTGTGGTGTCAGTAACTCTATTTTCCTTAGCTTGTCAAATAAATCCCATTGTTGCTGTCCTCTGAATCTAAATAGTCTTACATTTGCGTGCATGGGAGAGGAACTCAGACAGTGACTACTAAATGATTTGGGTAGTGTGTTTGGCCAGTTTTAGTGACCCCTGCTGCCCCATATCAATTAAAAGAAAGTGGGCTATGTTGTACAGAGACATCTTGAATTTTTGAAACCAATGAAAAACAAACCCATAGTGGACAAGCCATTAAGAGAAAAGTTTAGGAAGTCTGTTGAGTGTTTGCATTAATATATTTCTGTATTTTTTTAACATTTTGAGGATTGATTTGAAGACAATATAACACACACACACACACACTTTTTTTTTTTTTCCATTAACTTCTCTGGTTCTAATCCTAACCTTTCCTTCAAAGTATTACACATAGTAGGCACCTCATCCCATTCGTTGGAAGAAAGTACAATGGCAATACAGATTTGTGAGCTGCTGCATATTGTAAAAATAAGAAATGAGTTTTCTTCTAAGTGAACAGTAACTGCCAAATTCTCTTCTTGCTGTATGTTTGTTAAGCTGCAATAATAACTAGGAACTCCTGCCAGCCACAGAATATCATATAAATCAATGCTCAAAAGCAATATTATTGTACACCATCTTGCTTTTTGGCTTTTATTTCAGGACTCCTGAAGTCTGGTTACAAATAGATCATTTATATTCGCACATTTATTTTTTATAGTTTTCATAATGAAAACTAGATTTCTACCATAGCTATATATGCATTCCATTTTTATAAGCAAGACTGTGTAGAAGATGAGTTGCTCCAAGTTGTAATGCAAATTGCTTAGTGCACTAAAAAAGCATTGCTTTTCCCCATGTAAATGTTTTATTTGCATTTTAAGGCACTAGTAAAAACTCTGTTAACTATCCTTTTCTTTTTTTAGTTATTTTCTTATCACAGAGTTTCTGAGAGGAACAAAGTAGAAACACTTATTCCTTTAACATTATTAATATTTATAGTATTTTTATGGAAAATTGCCTAATAAACAATACTGTTGCAAGAGTAACAGACAGCAAGAAATAAAAATAAGATAAAAAATAAAAGGAGGGAGAAGCTGGGAAAATCCAGAATCCCATTCCTCTAATGAACCAACTGTTTTCTTTTACAATGGATATTTTTAGACTTCAAGTGCATTCATTAGTAAAGAACAACTGTGGAATTAATTTTATGTGAGCATGACAGTCAATTTTATCTTTTCTATAATAAAACTATCTTCATGGGGATGGGAGAATTGAGCTCAAATAGTTCCCAAACTTCATCTACTGTGATTTTCCTCCCTCCCAACTCTCAGCCTGTAACGAAAGTCTAGTCTAATGGACAATATTGTGATGATTGGATTATCCAACAATTTGGGGTAACTCGATAGCAAGTTACCTCTTAGAAAAGTCAAACAGAAACAATATTCTTTAGTGATGAAGGTAGAGGGGTGATTATCTAAAGGGAGAATTGCTTAAGAAAGCACTGCCTGGTCAATTTTAGACCCCATCACTCACCTATGAGGTTTGGAGAAGTTACTTCACTTTGTTGCTTTTCATTTTTTCTATCTGCCAAATATACATATATATATACATACATATATATATATGTATAGAATTTATAGAGTTGAGGAACAGCAAATGATCTAACATATGCAAAGTGCTAATAACAAACACTTACTAGACATTAGCTCATTTTAATTTTAAATCTGAACCATATTCACCCTCTCTTACCTATCACCAGTTGTGCCAAGTTATATGTAAAGAAAATAATCATTCAAATACAGAATTTTAAACAGGATTTATATTTCCATTTCAAATATGGAGTCTAAGAGTTGATCATTTAATAACTCCTATGATTCTCAAATTTTATAAAATAATTTCTTCATAGTATCAGGAAGTAATTATGGCTTAGCAGAAGAAGTATTAGGGTTTGAGCCCCATCGTCCATTTCAATAACTTTGAAATGTTTCTCCTCCCAAAAGTTTAATTCAAAAGTAAAGTGAGTTCTTTTCTATAATCAGTCAGGTTATTGTAAACTATAGATTTTCATATAAATCAACCCACGGCATTATTTCAGGAACATGAACTGAATCAAAATTAAAATACTAATATTTTAATGTTTAATATTATAAGAGCATTACCAGGTAAGCAAGAAAATTCATAAGAATTTGATAAATAGCAATATTTTTGAATTTGAAATTGATATAATTTCATTCTTATTCATTTTTTGATAAGAACTTTCTAAATCTTTTCTACAAACCAGTGTTTTCACTTTGGGAAATCAAACCTAAGGTTAGGATTTTAGGCTTTAGAATATAAGGCTTCTATATATACACATATATAAACATGATTGCAGTTTGTTATGAAAACTACTTATAACATGGTATGTACACAAAGGGTCCTGGACACATGCAGATTAGTTTGAATAGAATGATGAAATGTAAAGGATGGGCTTTCAAGTCAAGCAGACTTGACTTCATGTTTCATTTCCAAGGTATCTGACTGGGTAATTTTCTTAACTCCTCTGAGTGTCCGTCTTGTCATCTGGATGTCATATGGTGATTATAAAACCTGCTTTAAAGTATTGCTACACCTGGAACTCTAAGATGCCTTAGCCATGTTCAACAAAACTCACTGAGTATTTTTTTCTATTATTTAACTATTTTCTCAGAGAAATGGACTTTTGATCTGGGCATTAAAAGGAAGAGGAAGAGTTTGCTTGGTAGAACCAAGCAAATTTGTGTATGGAGCAAGGGTGTGTTGCATATTTGATACACAGGTTTAATGATGTTTTAACCTTTAATAGCAATTCTCTGTTACTGGAGGAGAACATTCTTTGGGATCATTTTGTAGAATATTTTGTAAAGGGAATTTACTCTCAGGTTGACAAGAATTTTATCTAGCAAGCTGTGTTATTGTGGGTATTAAACAATGTTTAATATTCCTCTTATACGCATGCTGTCTTGGTAACAATGTTGTGACTGTATTAGAGACATATTGGGGGCTGCTGGTAGATGTTTATTCTGGCTCTTTCAGTATCAGGTGAAAGGATAACTATAGAAATAATATACTGAAGTGAAGAAAGATAAACACTATCAAGAGAATATCTGCAGAAGGACTTTATCAGGATAGAGCTGAAATTAAGAAATCTGTAGTAGAATTTAGCAGATCTAGGGATATACTTTTAATGTAGTAAACATTTACAGTCATGTCTTTATTCATATTTTAATATTATTTGGAGTAAAGAAAACAGAATTCAGGCAATATGCTTAAAAGTAAATTTGGTTTAGTGAATGCAATGGGACTAAATTAGTATTTTCAGTCATAAGCTACTGCTTGATCATTTACCCAAATGCACTTATAAATTCAAGACGAAACATCAAAAGTGTGAAAATGCCATTTAAGAAAATATTTTTCTCATGTTTAACTACATTTTCCTTAAGAAAGTGGGTTTTGTGGCCCTACCTGGTGGCGCAGCAGGTTAAAGCACAGCACTGAGAAGCTAAAGCTACTTCCACATGAGTTTGATTCCCGCCTGCCCCGGAGGTGACCACATGGTGTGGCAGACCTCTCCTGACCAGCTCACTGCTCCCCTCAGCAGTGTACTTCATAGATCTGCCTGTCCTGCTCCCCACTCTGTCTCTGGTGAAGCCTCTCACTGCCCCTGAGCCTCTGGCCTGTACCCCAGTTCTGTATGCACAAATAAATAAATCTTAAAAAGAAAGAAAGAAAAGAAAGTGGATTTTGAAAATCAATTATCTCAATTATCTATCGAGTTGAAATAAAAAAAAAAGGGGGGAGGACTTCTTGAGGGTTACTAGATCTCTTATCTCTAATCTGTGAGCACCAGAGTCATGCTCTACATTCTGGCTCATCAAGTAAGTTTTATTTCTCAGCTTTGTTTAGAGTAGATTCTGTCCTTATCTCACCAGCTCCCAGCATTTGTAGGCCTGGTACTAAAGCTTCAAATTTTAAGAACTGTTGCAGTGTTTAAACTTTGCATTTGTGTGTATAATAAAATGTTAGTAAGTAAATAAAGGGTTTTAATAAAAAGCATTTCATTTTGAGCCCTAAACCCTAGAATGCAGCCTCTTTTAATTATCGTTGCTTTTAATTATTCTGATGCTCTTTTCAGTAACTTTTATTTATCTTTATTTATTAAGATATTTTATTTATTGAGATAAGTACTCAGCTTACAGGTTGATTGCTACTTTCTTGACTAATAGCAGTCTATGACATTTACATTACATTTTCTATTGATTACCATTACAATCTAATAATTTCACATCTTTATTTAAGTCCATCAACTTATGATATCATTGCTTAATATTAGACCTTCCTACCACTTTCTGGGACTCACGATCTGATAATTCCATTTTTATTTTTACATCGTCAAAATTCTTAATATTTGTCACCTACAAACATAGTCAAGTCTTTGTGACTTTGTGCATAATTTGAATCTAAAAGTAGAAAAGCAATCAAGAGCATTTATATTAGTGTGACTAAATAAACATTGTTCAGTGTTGAACCAAAAGTGAATTTCCTTCTCTACAAATTCAAGGTCAAGACGCCTTGAGCAACTTAGAGGAGATTGTTCCCAGTAGCATATTGATTTTTTTTTATTATTATTACACTCATTGTTTGCTTAAAAATATATCCACATTTTCAGTTATTTATTTTTTTAAGATTTGTTTACTTACGCATACAGAACTGGGGTACAGGCCACAGGTGCAGCAGTGGTAAGAAGATTCACCAGAGTCAGAGTGGGAAGCAGAACAGTCCCACTGAGGAAGCACACTGATGAGGGGAGCAGTTGGTGGGTCAGGAGAGGTGTTCTACGCCATATGGGTCACCTCCGGGGCAGGCGGGGATTTAACTCATGCTGAAGTGGCTTTAGCTTCTTAGTGCTGTGCTTTAACCTGCTGCGCCATCAGGGAGGGCCTCAATTACTTTTATTACAAGCATTACATTCTTGCACAGTCATTGTGGGCTAATTTTATAGTATTTATAGTTGCTTTTATTCTGTTGCATTATTTACTTTTTTTTTAATCCTAATTTCCCTTATGATGTCAAGCCTACTTTCTACTGTCAGTGAATCCTGACTACCTTCATACCCACTTTTTTTTTTTTTTTAATCCCAGTCTCTCTGCTGGAATACTCTCCATTCTTCTACCAGGCTGTGCTGGAGCTTTTCTGAATTGCTACCAAACCTTAGTCACATGACTTCCCTCACTGCTCTGTTAGGTTGAATTCACTTTTTTTAGAGTCTGTTTTTTTTTTTAATTTTCTCTTTCCTGTTTTAATATTATAGTAGTGTAGATCCAGATATGTATTCTATAAATATAGAATATATCCTAAAGTAACTTTTCAATAAAAAGTATGTGGGTGCTCTCATGGTGGATGGAGTATAGTGATGTACATGTGTGGAAATGTGAACTTATTCCCTGAATCATGTAAAGAGCTGCAAAGCACCGTTATCTCAATAAGAAAGAAAAGACCTGTGTGTGTGTGTGTGTGTGTGTGTGTGTGTGAGTATGCAAAGAATATATGGAAAATAAACTTTCTGAATATCTTTGTGTTTAAAAAAATCATTGATTTTAATCATATTTTATTGATATTTAGCCATATTTCAAGTATTAGGTGAAAATCATTTCCCTTAAAATATTTAAGCCATCCCCTCTCTTCTCCATTGTTTCCTGGCATATAGTGTCAAAACTTAGAAATTAATAGCTAGTTCATTCTCATTCTTTGGTTTCACTCTCTTACCTCTCTCTGAAAATACTTAGTACCTGAGTTTTGAAAATCAAAAGGATGTGACTGGGGCTTTCCACACTCCCCATTTATGTTATCATCCTTAAACCAGTAGAATTTTCAGTGTGATAACATGTTTTTTGTCAGCTTTTACTTGTTTAATTACATTCTCTGTATCTCCACTATGGCTTCTTCTTTCAATGGAGATCTACTGTCAATCTGTTGGAACTCCTGTGTTCAGCTCCTGTCTCTTACTTTGCATGTATTATGTTTACTTTTTTTTTTAAGATTTATTTTTATTTGCACATACAGAACTGGGGTACAGGCCAGAGGCTCAGAGGCGGTGAGAGGCTTCACCAGAGACAGAGTGGGGAGCAGAACAGACTGACAGATGAAGTACACTGCTGAGGGGAGCAGTGGGCAGGTCAGGAAAGGTCTGCTGTGCCATGTGGATCACCTCTGGGGTGGGGAATCAAACTCATACTAGGATTATTCCTGGTTTCTGAACTTTAGGCCACTGTCTTTTTAAAGTGTAGTAATTTTGTAACCAACATGGTATTAAGTGTTCTCTAGACATTTGACTCTGCTGCCTGACTTCAAGAGGTTAAATTTAATAGAAGATATAAATAGCTGAAAATACTAAGAAATATTATATTGGTAATTTTAAGCCATGTTCAATCTGTGTGAGTTTTGGCAAGCAATTGGATGCAATACTCTGGTTACAAAAGATCACATAGGAACAAGTTGGAATAACAGAGTGGTTGTCTTTTGAATCCATAACATAAGCATAACTATTACTGGTTTATAATTATTTATATACCCTTTATTTAAACTATGAATACCTTGTTCTTCTCCATCATAGTATTTGTTTGTAAATATTTATTCATGCATTTGAGAACTGGGGTACAGGCCAGAGGTACAGAAGGTGAAAGGATTCACCAGAGACATATTGGGAAGCAGAACAGGCAGACTGACGAAGAACAGTGCTGAGGGGAGCAGCAGGCAAGGCAGGAGAGGTCTGCTGCGCCATATGGGTCACCTCCAGGCAGGGATCGAACTTGTGTTGCAGTGGCTGCGACAGCTTCACAGTGTTGCACTTTAACCCGCTGTGCCACCAAGGAGGGCCCCTATCATATTATTGAATGAAACAGCAGTGTTAAGCACATTTCAGGACAGGTGGTGCATACTCATTATTTTCTAACAGAATAAGGGAAAGTATGAGCTAATGAATGACTGAAAATTCTTGAATGCCCCCTGACATTGGTTAAGGCATTCCATCTATCTATCTATCCCCTCATCATGTTCTAAGCATAACATATCCACTTTCATTTAGGGTTAATAAACCAAATACTTTAATATATACTAGCACTTCATTCTATAGTCAAATGCTCTACCACTGAGCTATAATATATATATATATATATATATATATATATGTATATATATATGCATATATATGCATATATATGTATATGTATATATACATGACCATAATTACTATCATTTTCATTGTCATCATCATAATTTCACCATCCTCATCATCATATTTTCATCATTTAAAATCAAACAAGGATCCATTTTCATTTTTTCAAATCTGCCTATTTTATAATAATTTCAAAGTTTACCTGGTTGTTGCAGGTGTTTTACTTTCTAACTTATAATTATTTATAGAAGATGCTTGTCAGAATTTCTGAAGAAAGCATAATTCTAATGGCATAAAATAATAATCCATCTTCACAGAACTTTACATGGCTCTAGGCAAATTTTACACTCAGATTTTACAAAAGTAAGGATGATTATTAACATACTATCTCTCTCTCTCTCTCTTTATATATATATATATATTAAACTTTTTACTATATGTTCACACAAATGTAAGAATTCCATTGTTATTACTGCTCTATGTTCTAGTTATGATATGTGCTATTATTCCAATGTAAGTTGCAATGAACCTGCAAACAAAAGCTAAGTAATTTGTCCAAGGTCAAAATTAATCAATAAGTAAAAACAAAACTCAAGTTTGGCAATCTTCTAGTTTAGGATAATTTTATTTTAAGATACCAGCATGGACATTTAAGCTCCAATTTACCAACTGCTTTTTCTATTATCATCCATAACCATAAAATTTCATCTTTAAGAGAAATAATGGGGGAGGCAGAGTGTAGAAAAAAATAAAATGCATTTGGCATCTTTCATCCTATCCACCAGCTGTTCTTAGTTCTAATTTATAAAATGGTGTTAACTGGACCCCCAAATAATGAGGCTTTAATGACAGAACAGAATCGCTAATTCTTTTTCCTTAGCCAATTTTTCCTTGGCCAATGAACTAATTATTGAAGAGAACTTAGTTATATATGTCCCAGCTCACTTTTAGACAATAACCAAAGAAGCAGGAAGAAACCTGATAGTGTCTAGGGACAGTTACTGCAACTATTTTGCTTTCAGCTTAAAAGACATAAAAAAGGCAAAGTGGTGGGAAATGGGTGTTACTTTCTACAGACAAAGCATTGCCTGAATCATATGGCTAAAGAGCAGTCATTTATGGGGAATCATTGTCTCAGCAAGATCATTAAAGAAAATAAATGCTTCCAGACCAGATGGAAATGTTAGAGAGTGGAACCTAAATTAGGGAAACCATTGGCCACATGTGAATCCCAAGTTATGTGCATAAGCCTGATCTGATTAACTGTTTTGAAAATTGCCTTTGCACTGAAATTTAGAGCACATGAGAAAGAAGGATAGCTTTCAAAGTGTACTGAAAGTTTGACTCTACCATTAGAAATTTGAGAATTGTATTAGACCACCCAACTCAACCAGGTCTTGTCTGCAATTATGGCAAATGACTACCTTTATTGAAAATGTTTTGTTCTGTGCATTGGATGCTTAAAATATATCATCTCAAATCCTGAGGAAAAGCTTTAAAAGATGATAAGAGCAGGTTCTGAAGAGGAAGCTGGTGGCACTATCAGTTGAGATGTTAGTCTGAGCCTGAGTGAAAGAAAGAGGATATAAACATTGGATGAAGGTTTCTTAGGCAGTTATGCAGGCAGAAGTTGGTTAAATGTAGCAATTGAAGAGTTGCAGATTTGAAAGCAGCTATGAAGCAGAAATTGGATTTTTCAGAAAGTGATCTGCCTTTAGAGTCCACCTGTGCTCAGTGATCAACTTGAGACCTGTGAGCTATGCCATTCACTTCATAATTCCTGTGCTAGAAAGTCTGTGAGTACATTTAACTACTGCTTCTTCAATAATCGGTGTTTCTGAACATCATTTTCTCTCTAGCAAGCAAGTCTACCATATTGTCCACCCTTTTTCATAGATATGTTTGAAAAATACCGTCATGTAGATGAAAGTACTTTGTAAAAGTAAAATCTCTATATCAACACAACTCTACAACAGAATTGTATTCCTATTATTTTTTAGAAATATCACGGTTGGTGTAAGGCACTGGGACTAAAGTGCTATCTACAGTGTAGTATCTACATTTGATCTTTTGTTTGAATGTCAGGGAAGAAGTCTTTTTTTTTTTTTTTTTTTGCATTTATCTCTGAATCCCTTTTGTCTTTTCTTTCAAGGTGATTTGCTGTAGAATATGTCTAGAGGAAGAAACTGTTCCTCTACAACACAATGAAATGCAATTGTAGACATACTCATGCCTAGGAGAAACCTGTAGATAATTGCTACGATGTCTCCAGTATGCATCTTATTAGTTCATTTAAAACATTTTAAAGTAAACTAGTTAATATTATTTGTGAATTTCACATAGAATATTTTTTTGTTTGTTTCAATTGAGGTTAAAATAAGAACTTTGATATTAAAGATGCCATGATAAAATAGGGAAAGCTAGAACTTAATGCTAAAGACTCACAGATAATCTATAGTTTATATAACCTACCTAATCTTCAATTTTATATATCTGAAATTAAAATAATAACATGGGCTCTCCATGATTGATGTAAGCACTCGATATAACATGTAAGGTGTCCAACACAAGACCCAGCAAATAATATTTGTAATAAATGGTTGTCATCATTCTTCACAAAAATGTGTATGAAACACCTCCAATGTATTAGTCACAGTGCTACATGCTGAGCCATACAGTACTAAGTAGAGAGACAGGATCATTGCCTTCCAGAATCTTACAGTGCAATGGGGCATATATACAATTAAAAGAGACAGTCCCTGTTTTGTGAAAAAGGACTTTGACCAGGTAAAACTGAGGTGTTATGAGAAGATAAATAAGTGCCATTGAATTCCAATTTGGGAAATCACAGAAGTCTTACCTAAGAAAAGATGTTGAAGGAGACACCCAAGCATAAGTAGGAATCAGTCAGTCAAAAGAGGAAAGAAAGAACAGAAGAATCAACATGTTCAAAATCTTGGAGTTCAGAAAACTGGGAGAAGATCATGGTGAGGATTGAATGTGCAGTCTGAGGCAAATAGAACTTTGAAATCAAGGTTAAGATTTCGTTTCATTAGTCCTTACCCAGCCTCTGATACATAGTCAATACTAAGTGATTATTGAAGAAAGGATGTTATTTTTATGATGCCATTTTTTTTAAAGATTTATTTATTTGTGCATACAGAACTGGGTACAGGCTAGAGGCTCAGGGGTGGCGAGAGGCTTCACCAGAGACAGAGTGGGGAGCAGAACAGGCAGATCGACAGAGTACACTGCAGAGGGGAGCAGCGGGCGGGCCAGGAGAGGTCTGCCACGCCATGTGGTCACCTCCCGGGCAGGCGGCAAGCGGGAATCGAACTCATGTGGAAGTGGCTTTAGCTTCTCAATGCTGTGCTTTAACCCGCTGCGCCACCAGGGAGGGCCAGCCATGATTTTTTACATTATTTTCCTTTGTTTTTATAGCCCCACTACTTTACTACCTGATATTTTTCTTTTGAAAGAAATGTGTGTTTCACATATCGCATTTCTTGGTTCTCTCTAATAGAGAATATTAAATTTACATTCTCCAATGAAGGATAAACACATGAAATTGTTAAAGATAGAATTATAATAAAATATTATTATATACTTCTAAAACTTAAATGGATTTTCTAAATTACAGAGTTCTAATTTTCTCATACAGTTTTAATTTCATTTCTTTGTTAATTAAGGGAGTCTGTGAAACGTTCAAGAACTGTTTAGCTGAATGAAGCATTACCGTTGTGATCAGAGATTGGAGCACATGGAGATACACACATGATCACTTTCCAAAGTAAATGTTTGAAGTGGTCCAAAAAAACCCCACAAGCTTCCACTTTGATCAGAGAAAAATTAGGGATAATCCCCAAATCAAACCCAATTCTCTGTGGGTATTTGTGGCAATTTGACTGAAAATTATATACTATCAAATCCCCATGAAGTATGTTGAGATTTGAAAAGCATGAATAATTGAAGAAGATGGAAATTTGTGAATTTCAAAGATGTTTATTGAGAGGGCTTATTTCACTTTTCTCAGGCCAGACAGATGAAAAGCCTCTCTCTTTTTTTTTCTTTAAATACTTGATCCCCTCCAAAGAAGACAGCTGGATAATTCCCCAACAGAAAGGAAGAATTACTGACTCACTAGAAATACATAGATGTGAGGATAGCAGTAGCAGTGTGGATCTACTTATTAGCTTTATGAATGGTTAGTATAGTTTGACCATCACTCTCTATTTTTAAAGCTTGCCAGTCAGTCCTTTGTGTTATTTGATTTCCCATGTTCTACCCTTCCTTAGCCACGTCTGTTCTAATGAGGAGACTGTATAAAGGAGTAACCAAGACTTGTGAGGTATAATATGAAACATCAAATGAGAGTTCCTTAGGCTAGTCAGTTATCTATATGTTCAACCATTCTTTCCAATCATATATTTGCATTAGCTACACAGAGCCATATCTGGCCATACATTGCAGTGTGAGTGGCAGCTATATCCCAGAGCACTACATGGGGATGAGATGAATGTTACAGAGCAGTGATGGCATTTGAATATTGGAGCCACTGAACAGAATGGAAACAATGACTCACTACCAGAAATAAGCCCTGATTACTCTGACAGATCTGGTATCGGAAGACCTGATGTTGAACTTTAGTTTTGCCTTTATTAGTTCTACGTACTTATCCAAGCAGGTAACCTAAAATTCTAACTTTTGAAATGGAGAGAATGATACCTAACTTCAGATTTATTGAGGGTTCAATAAGATGACCCAGAAAATGCTTATTAGGATAGTTTTTTTTTAAAGATTTATTTATTTATTCATACAGAACTAGGGTACAGGACAGAGATGCAGGGGTGAGAGGCTTTACCAGAGACAGAGTGGGGAGCAGAACAGGCAGATCTAGGAAGTACATTGTTGAGGGGAGCAGCAGGCGGGTCAAGAGAGGTCTGCCACGCCATGTGGTCACCTCTGGGGCAGGCGGGAATCTAACTCATGCAGAAGTAGCTTAAGCTTCTTAGTGCTAGGCTTTAATCTGCTGCGCCACCAGGGAGGGCCCTTACTAGGGTAGATTTTAATCTACTATTAATAGTTTATTATGTTAATAATAAACTATTATAGTTTATTATGTTTGTTTATATTAATAGTAACAGTAACAGACATAGTGATAATAGAATGTCATCATCCTTATCACTTGATGTACCTTGTATAGTTGTTAGCTGACATTAGCTCTGTTATTTGCCTAAGATCCTTAATTGTTTAATCTACACCAAGACGTCAATAGCCCCAGCTAATTGGTAGGGGGATATATGTGTAATGGTCAAGCAAAGTAGAAAAATAAACTATACAGTACAATGAAATATAAATATGTAAATGACACTGAAAATATCATTGATAAAAGAGTAACTTTTTCTAGAGAGAGATTGAAAGGCAAGTCCAGCTTTAGGGTGACATTCAACCTCACGCTCTGTATCAAAAGTCTTTCAGCTGTATGTTAGGCAGAGTGTAAAATAATCCTTATTTGGTGTCATTTTAAATACAATCAGCCACATTAAAATTCTTATTGTTAATTATTAATATAAATAGTCGTTATTTAATGGTACACATAAAAATAAATAATTATTGTTTTCCTGGATTATTTTTTACAAACCTCATAGATGTCTGAAGACTGCAGTATCACTATTTTATAATTAGAAAGACTTAGAATAGCTCTCTGTATCTGAATTTTCTGAAAACTCTGAAAAAGATAAATGCATAAGGAATGTATGAAGATGTTTTAAATATCAATGAAAAGAAACATTTTCTCCATCGGTATTAGTAGAAAGAGAACCATAAAAAATGTGGTGTTTGGGCCCTCCCTGGTGGTGCAACGGGTTAAAGCACAGCACTGAGAAGCTAAAGCCACTTCTGCATGAGTTCGATTCCCGCCTGCCCCGGAGGTGACCACATGGCGTGGCAGATGTCTCCTGACCTGCCCGCTGCTCCCCTCTGCAGTGTACTTCGTCGATCTGCCTGTTCTGCTCCCCACTCTGTCTCTGGTAAAACCTCTTGCCATCCCTGAGCCTCTGGCCTATACCCCAGTTCTGTATGAACAAATAAATAAATCTTAAAAAAAAAAAAAAAAAAATGTGGTGTTTGAATTTTACATGAGAAGTACTACTGTTGTGTAAAACCCTCTTGTAAAGGTCAGTGCATGGGTCTGACCAGAGAAGCAAACAATAGAAATAGTATAAAAAGCAGGAAGGCTTGTATAAGTAAAAATGTCATTCATACAATGGCATAGTATGAACAGAACAAGTGGTCTAGAAATGACATGGCAGATACGAGTATCTTAAGGGAATTTCACTATATAATACACATTTCATTTACAGGGAGTGTTGGATGAAATTTAACTCATTATTAGATACTTTATTAATATTTTTCATAATATTTTTTTTTACAATTGCTATTTTATTGGTTTCTATGTTATCTGTTCACAGGTTATCTCCTAGATAAAAACTCTAGAGACTTTTCCCATAGAATGTCACTCACATCATCCATTAGTTCTTAAGATTATAGTTCCTTGAGATCAGATTCTTTGGAGATATCTGCAATTTGTTCTCCCATAACATATTGCAGTTATATAATGAGGACTCAACAAAAATTCCCTTGGCAAAATGGAAACAGCCAAGATTCCTTACAAGTTGTCTACAAAGTCAAGTGTGCAAAATTGTATTAAGTTAAATAGTTCATTTGCCTTAAAAGATTTGCTTATATCTGGAGGTGTAGAAATCTGTCATAAGTTTTGACTGTTGGTGGTTTTATATTTTATAGAAAGCATTTAACTGTATTTCAGCAAGGTAAACATAAGAGAAGGCTAAAAGCAATAGTCTTTTAGATAGCAGGGTAGCTAGTGTTTGACAGTATAAATTGAATCTGTCCCTTATCTTATAAAGACAGAAGACACTGAGAATGAGTGAAGAAAATTGGACTTCTAAGATGATAAAATATTCAATAACTCCACTGGAACCAAGTCTCATTTTCCATAACTTGATTTCTAACCAAATGCATGCTATGTGGAGTGAAAAACATTGCAGAGAAAATATTTTGCTCTTCTATTTCATTAGAAAATGTACCAATAACGCAAAAATAATGCAACATAACAACTGTAATCATTAATTGATTTGTACAATGTGCCTACTTTGTTGTAGTATGTATACATAATGGAAGCAAGGCTGAAAAAGGTGAAGATATACCAGAGGTTTTCAGCAAACATGTAGCAGTTCCTACTTCAAATCAAGATCTGGGGGCCCTCTCTGGTGGCACAGCGGGTAAAGCACAGCACTGGGAAGCTAAAGCTACTTCAGCATGAGTTCAATCCTCACCTACCCTGGAGATGCTCTGCATGGTGCGGCAGACCTCTTCTGGTCAGCCCGCTGCTCCTCAAAGCAGTGTACTTCATTGATCTGCCTGTTCTGCTCCCCACTCTCATTCTCGTGAATCTCTCACTGGCCTTGTACCTCTGGCCTGTACCCCAGTTCTGTATGCACAAATGAATAAGTATATATATATATATGCTGCACTTTAACCAGCTGTGCCACCAGGGAGGTCCTACAGATCAAGATATATATATATATATATCTTATATCTTATATATATCTTATATATATATATATATATCTTGATCTGTAGGACCTCCCTGGTGGCACAGCTGGTTAAAGTGCAGCATACTAAACTAGCCATAGCCTTTTGTACACAACTTTGATCCCCAGCCAGAGAGCTGACCCTCATGATGCCATATATCTCTCCTCACCCACCCGCTGCTCCCCTCAGCAGTGTACTTCATCAGTCTGCCTGTTCTGCTCCCTACTCTGTCTCTGGTGAATCCTCTCACCACTCTCACACCCCAGTTTTGTATAAATGAATCAATAAATAAGCATTTAAATAAAAGTAAGCTATTGTTCTTTCCCTGTATCAATATTTGACAATCTATAATAATTTCTCATCTGAATATCATCTGAATTATCATAAAATACTTGCTGGATCCTATGGAACATTAACCTACTATGTTATTTCTACAAGCACTTCATTTAAAATGAAATAGATTACTTTGAAAGGAATAGAATCCAGTAGTTCTTAACTGTATAAGGGAATAGGAGAATGTCTGAATTTCTGTGGAAACACCAAGGTCTAAAAAGGGTAACTACCTAAAAGTGACTTACACAGTTCATTCTCAGATCATTGGTAAGAGATGGGCACCTGACCCTGACAAAATATAAGAGTGACTCCATTTGTGTTTGGAAGAGAAAGTACTGCTACTCATCCAGAGTAGGAGGGAAAGACAAGTACAGTGTGTGCTAGATATTTCTACCAAAACAGGAAGCGGTCATCACATTCTTTGAGTATAAACATAATGCTTGTATTACTTTAAATAACTTTATTCTCTAAAATAATCTTAACTTATTGGAAGTATGCAAGTGACTTTTGGTTAAATAGTATCTTACCTGGAAGAAAAGGAGTCCTTCAAATTAGATTTTTTTTATTCCAAATATGTCAAAATAAAGCCATATACAATCTTCTCAGTGAGAAAAAAATATGAAAAGAATTTGGGTGAAGAGGAGACGCACTGTTTAGAAGAAGAAAATGACTTGTCTGTTTATTAATTTATATATTTATTGGCTATCACGTACTACTTTAGGCAATGAGGATGCAATAGTGAACAAGAGAGAAATGAGCCAGGGGTCCTCCCTGATGGTCTAGCAGTTAAGTCTTATGCTAAGATAGGAGCTTGATCCCCAGCCAGGGAGCTGACCCACTTATGATGCAGCAGACCTCTCATGTCTCACTGACTGCTCACTTTAGCAATGCTTTTCAGTAAAAGTACCTCTGCTGCTCACCCAACTGTACCTGCACTCATATGCAGTGCTTATAATAAAGGGATTTTGGAGCAAATAATCAGTTACACCTAAAATTACATGAATGGAATGAAAGACAGGTTTTTATGCCAGTGTAAAATATAAAGATGTGTGGGAATTAAGATGAGGAGAACATTGTTTTAGACAGAAGTAACATATTGAAAATTTGAGAATGGATAAGAGCAAGTCAAATAAAAAAATATATTAAACAATTCCAGTACTCCTGAGGATAGAAGACAAAAAAAGTAGAAGTCGAGAAATAGAGATAAAACTAATATGTGGTCACAGAGCAATGAGAAGAAATGAGTCCTATTATGTATGGCAGGGTTTCTTGTCTCCATCCTTTTTTTAATATTTATTTATTTATGCATACAGAATTGGGGTACAAGCCAGAGGTACAGGGGCAGTGAGAGTATTTGCCAGCGACAGAGTGGGGAGCAGAACAGACAGATCTACAAAGTACACTGCTGAGGGGAGCAGTTGGTAGGTCAGGAGAGGTCTGCCGCCATGTGGATCACCTCAAGGTCAGGGATTGAACTCATGCTGAAGTGGCTTTAGCTTTTTAGTGCTGTGCTTTAACCTACTGTACCACCAGGGAGAGCCCATCTTGTCTCCATCTTTTAAGTAACACATGGCATCTAACCAGGTTAAATAAGCGAGCCTGTGTTGGAACTCCATTTTTATGACTCCATTGGCAATGCTTTCTCCAGCTCCACAACTGTCATCAAAACTGGATATTATATCAGGACTGTTTTATTTGAGACTAATTGTAAGAAATGAAAATCTAAGTTAGTTAAAATCAGTTTATTTAAATTCTGTGAAGTTAGGGAGAAAGCTTTGTAAAAGATGTCATATGACTAAGAATGAACTAGGATATGACCAATCAGTTACAAAATATTAAATTGTCCAGCTTTGATTATTATGAAAAACATAAATTGAAATATTTGAGAGAGTTTATCTCTACCAGTTAACAGGCTTTGATGATGCTGGCGATTTGCTTTTTGACCACTTAAATGCTGATATTTTAAACACTAGGGAAAATGTGAGTTGTCTTTTGCACTAAAAGACTGGTTTTGTAGTCTTGGCATTGCTCTGAGCATCAAAATTCATGAAGTTTTTTTTTTTTTCATTTATTCACAATCTATACCAAGGCATTTAATCTAAATAAACTGACATATACACAAAAATTTAAATTTTATATGTAAATATTTACACACACACACCTTTTATTTCTGATATTTCCCTATATTCCAACATTGATTATATTGACAAATTTGAGTAATCAACTTTTTTGTTCATAAATTTATGAAATTACCTGTAGCTATTACAAAAACAATAAAATACTATCCAGTGGAGAGAAGACGTGATAAATTATTATTAGTTTACAGAAAAGAATTTTAAATTAGTCTGTGGAATATAAAGCTACCTGTATGGTAGCTTTATGGATGAGTTTATATGTAGAATTAAAGTTAAAGATCATACAACAAAATGATAACATTAATTGATTCTTGGTGACTACTTTCAACTTGTTTCTTTAGACTTTCTGCCACTTAATTTTTTTTATAATCAATGTCATATTTTTTTAAAGATTTATTTATTCATATAGAACTGGGGTACAGACCAGAGATGTGGAGGGTGAGAGGATTCACCAGAGACAGAGCGGGGAGCAGAACAGGCAGATCTACGAAGTACACTGCTGAGGGAAGCAGCTGGTGGGTCAGGAGAGGTCTGCCGCGCCATGTGGATCTCCACTGGGACAGGTGGGAATCAAACTCATGAGGAAGTGACTTCAGCTTCTTAATGCTGTGCTTTAACCCACTGCGCCACCAGGGAGGGCCAATGTCATAATTTTTACCATCAATAAAAAAACAGAATGAAAAATGTCACATATTTTTCTTAAATCCAGCCTTTTTCAGAGTGACCATATGGAAAATAAGTTACCAAATAATCTATAGTTTATGAAGTGTTACAAAGAAATTTCAACAGGAATATTGCTCTTGTAGAGTAAATCCAGAGGACTATCATCCCTTTTAAATAATAAGTACTAGATGATTTTAATGTTATATAAAATATAGAGAAGAGACAAACTTTAAATACAACCCTCGAAAGCTTACCACAGATCTGACCAGGGCAGGGAAAGAGAAGTCGGTAGGGGGGAAAACAGTGGACTATGGTAGAAGATGATGAGTGTTTTTCTGGTGGGAGAACTGTGGTGACCACACCAGAGGGGAGAAATCTTAAGAGTGAAAAAAATTAACAAGGATATAAAATAATTGTAGGCCTAAATAATGAAACCATTTCTTTTCTGCCTACGTATAAGCAAGCGTACGCGTATGCTCAGCTCAAACAGTTTCTTGTCAGTACTACCTGTCACTTTTCACTCTAACCTTTCTAATAGGGTCTGTTCATCATTCTAGTAAGCTAGGCAGTTTGTTTCCATAGTCCATTGGACTGCAATTTCATGACACGGCCTTCCAGTAGACAATGAAGCCTGAGAAAGCACCTGAAATTATTTGAACCTGTCAGATTTTCTTTTCTTCTAATTGAGACTCTAATCTGTGTCTGATGGATTGAACAGAGAAGCCATGAAGCACACTTGACAAAGTGGAGGATGGGTCTGCAGAGAGAGCTGACATGTATGACATACTTAGAGAGCAGCAGAGATGATGAATAGCAAGAGCTATTGTTTTTCATGTTCTGGTTCCAGGTTTTGTGAATACTGCCCCCATGGGAAGAAAAAAAAAAAAAAATATATATATATATATATATATATATATCCAATAAATTCCCTTTTTTGAATTAAATTATTTTGAGTAAGTTCATTTTCAGTGAACTCAATGACCCCCCAGTGTAAGAAAATATGTAATCGTCACTAAATAAGTTGTACTTAATTTATATGACTTAAATTTAGCTTCAGAATTACATGAAAAGTATGAACTTGAAAGTTCAGAGGACATTTTAGGAGACTTCTCAGACAATTTTCTTTCCATACAGGACTTAACATTAACATTACTAACTTTTATTCATCCCTGTGCTCACATCTTGCAAAGAGGATACTTTCCGTATCACATAATGAATCTTTATATTTTATCTTTAATTCTCCTTGTACTTTATATATTCCCTTCAATAAATAAATAAACTTGTAGAATTCTACTTAAGCCTCCTTTTCCTAGGATGGCATTGGCTTATTAGTAATTTCAGATCTGATTTTCATTGTTTTGATTCTCCAACACTGCATATCCATCCACAGTAAGACATTACCACTATAAATATCTTCCTTCACACATTAGGATTTTATTGTTACCATTATTATTATTGCTGTTATTTTTATCATCATCATCATCATCTCTGCATCTTACATGCAAGCAAGACTTCTATATGATGGAGTTCCAGACAATGGTAGATAAGTTGTAATAGAATGTAAACTTTGGGGTTATACAAATTTACCTGACTAATGATGATTTTAATTGTTATAAAATTACCTAAGTTATTTTATTTTTATTTCAAATTGTAATTTTCAGAGCTGTTGCCATCATGGTTCTGATGAAGATTTAAGGCTAGTTGGTAACAGAAAACAAATAATTTCAAAGTCAATAAGTAGTGGTAAAAAAAGATACTGTTCTTTAAAGAAATACTTTCCTGTAACCTAAATTCCTATACTAAACCTACATGTTAGATGTGAAACAGAATCACTGATAAATTCAAATTTATATTTGCAATGAGATGAATATATTTAATACTATGAAAGCTGTTTTTTTTTTTTCTGAGCTCTTGTGTCACATGTCATGTGCCATGAATAGTAAGTATTAAGCAGATGTAAATGATGCCATTTTTATAGGTGAGGAAACAAAAGTTGGGAAAGCTTAAAGAATTTGTTCAAAGTCGCATAGATAGTGATAGAATTACTACTTGAATTGTATTTACCCAACCACAAAGCTAAGTGTTCTTTGAGAAAGTATCATATGTAGTATAGTTAAACAATTTAAGAAATGAGATGGTTATACTGTTGACTGAGAATGATTCAATTTGATTCAGAGCGTCAGTTGAGCAGGAAAAAAATCTGAATTTTACTAAGACAATGACTCCTCTGTGTTTATGTGTTAGGTGAAAACCAGAGTTACACACATATCCTGCAAATCATCTTTGTATTGTGTGTGCTAAGTATCTTCTTTGTACATCTGTAGATCCGTTCTCTGTCCTACTCCACCCAATTTTGATCCTGAGGAGACTGCTCTATAAACCTACATAAAGAGAATATCATATGTTCTGGCTTCTTTTTGATTCAAACAAAAATTATGGCAGGAGTTTGTGGGGAATGGTAAGGCAGATAGAGAATACATTTTTGAGTTCAGGGATCTCTTCCATCATCTTTCTTATTACTTGAATCCTGTCAACTGCGATAGCTCCTTTCTTACTAATCCCCAGAAAAGGTGTGGAGGAAGCTATACTCTCCCCTGTCTTCTCCATTCTGTCCAACTTTGCAAATACTTTTTATTTTACATACTGTAGATTATGTAAATCAGATTTCAACCTGGGATCCTGCAATATTTTCCATTTGGGGACCCTTCCTTATATACCTAGAATCTAGGAAAGTACTTGGCATTTAAATGTGTTAAAGAACAATAAATACAGGGTAGGATGATACACTTACTTTATGTTTATAGACAACAAAGCTGGCTAGGAGACCTTCTATGAGTGTCTGATAATCCCAAAGCAGTTTTCTTTTCAACAGAAGTCACTGCACCAAATGAAAATGTGATTCTTACCCAATTTTTTTTTTCTTCTTCTTAAGTAGGGAGGTCTTGGAGCCCCATGAAAGCTGAGAAGACTTGGCCATAAAGCAAGACTTCTGGTGTCTGGGAAATGTGCTAGAAATCCAGAAAGGATTTCAAAAGGCTGGCTCAGTGGTTGTGTGGTTGTTCTGGTCTGGCAAAGAATAAAAGCCCCATGGTTAGTCTGAAAGCTTCAAGTCATATTCCCAAGGCTGCAGTGTTTCAGTATGAATTGTAAAATGTTGCCAACTTTGGAATAGAATGTCTTTTGAAAATGAATATGATTTCTAAAGAGAATTAATCAATGCTTCCAATATAAGCTAAAAGCTAGGATTCATCCCAAGTGAAGTAATATCTCTCTCAGGAAACATTTTTATCTAGTTCATTGAAAGCATCTAAATTATGAAACATTTGGTTTATCTGTCTCCCAGGAAGAATTTGATGGTTACTGGTCAGTTTCATTTTATTTTAGATATGATCTCATTGGGTGGGTGAGACAAAAAATGGACACAAAATCTTATTTGCAAGCATTCTGCAGTTTTCTGTCTGATCATTTGCATTCACAGAAACAACTATGCTTTCAAGAAAGCATAAAAACTTCAGCCATTGACTAAAGTCATTGTCACTTTAGATCATTCAACATTATCAGTCAGTCTTGTGCTGATATTGAAGCAGGAGCTTTATAAAAGACATTTGATAAAGTGTGATAATGGTGCATATATTAAATCATACTGGTATGGTATAAGCTTCAGGCTACATGTTCTCTTTCTAGACTTTCAATAGTGATGTTCTCTCATTCCATTGTATAAATGAGGAAAATTAAAATCAGAGAGCTGAGGTCATCTCTTCAAATTTCACATTGAGGGACAAAGTGGCATGAGTTCCATGCCCTTTTTACATTACCCAACACATCATTTTCTCTGGAAAAAGGCTGTCATTCATGTCCCTCAAGCTCTACTGGGGTTCACAGAGGCACATGTAAGGATACTGCCAGTAAGAGTGACTGGTATTCACTGGGAGCTGTTGGGCTTGCCAAGGATGCAGGAGGAGAGTGGGGGCTCCTGGTTTCTCCTCCCTCATCCCTTCATTTCTTCCTTTTCTGTTTGAATTCATCTCACCCTATTAATGCACTACACAAGTCCCTAAGAGCCTGGTGTTTACTGGGTTTTAATTTGGATTGATACTGATCCATTTAATAATTACATTATTGATAATTCAGCCCTAACCCAGCTAGTCTGAACTAATTTTAGCTGTATTATAATTTAGAGATTGCCATGTCTGAAGTTTCCCAGTTATCCTTAATTGGGAAATTCCTACTTGATAAGTACAGAGAGAAAATAGCAGGTTGGGAGAAGAAAGAAATAACGAAAGGAGGAGAGAAAATGAACAAAAGGGAATGAAAGGAAAGGAGAGGGGAAAAAGAAGGAAGAATGGAGAGATGTGGAGAACAGGTAAACCCTATGCATGAATATGAGACATTTGGCATAATTAAAAGTATAACAACTTGTGGTGACCAAGTATTTAAGTCTTGTCATCTATTCAAAAATAGATTGTCAATATGAATACCTTGAGTTGAAATAAAAATGTTTCATTCCTTGGACATACTTTTTATTTTCAGATTTATTTATTTATGCATACAGAACTGGGGTACAAGCCAGAGGTGCAGGGGCAGTGAGAGGACTCACCAGAAACAGAGTAGGAAGCAGGAAGGCAGATGGATGAAGTACACTGCTGAGGGGAGCAGTGGGCGGGTCAGGAGAGGTCTGCCGCACCTTGTGGATCACCTCCGAGATCAGGGACTGAACTTGCACAAAAGCAGCTGTGTCTCACTTGCAGTGCTGTGTCCTAACCTGTTGCGCCATCAAGGATGGCCTACTTGGACATATTTTTTTAATAGGAAATTCTCCCCATATTCCATGACTATTTAAAACTCTATCTCTTGAGTCTAGTTTACACTCCCTACACGACCACTCACATTGCTGTGCATGTACTGGGGTAGCTTAAAACCATAAAGTATGTCACATCTGGGCCGCCAGCATCACTACGCAAGGACCAAACTTGTGATCAGTGGTCTCTGATCCAGTTCACCAGCAGCTGCACTCTCTGGTGCAGTTTTGCTTCTTGTGTTCCTTCCAGGGACCACTTCAAACTTTCTCTGTGTCAACAAATTTCTGGGTCCCCCTCATCAACTAATTTCTCCTCTTTTGCTAAGTAGATGTTACCTACCCTTGCATTCCCCTTACATAAGCAAACAAATAAGTAAAACAAACATCAACTTTTTTTCACCTTCAGTTTTCACTTCCCCATGCTCTGACAAATCCCATCAGCTGTCTCTGCTTTATTATCCCACCTAGTTTCCTGCTATGCTTCGTCCTGCTCTTAGTGGCTCTCTGAGCCCTGCATAGGCTGCTGTGTTGATGGACACAGCAGTGTCTCCAGTCTCCATGTCCACTCCGGCCAGCCCTCTAGAACCAAACACCCAGCCCTCCCTTTGCCTTCTACAAAATGAAACCAACTCATGGCTGTATTCTTCCAAGAATACAATTTTATGTCTCTGCTTCAAAGCCTATCATTGTTCTCTTTACCCTCTATCTGTTTGTTCTGTTTCAATATGTTCATATTAGCATTTTAGGATTATAATAGCATGCTTGTTATAATTCTTGAGAATTATAATTTTATACCATTTGTATGAGATTGATATCCCAAAGAAACAACACCCAGCATGACCAAAAAAAAAAAAAAAACTGAAAAACTGAACTCATATTCTCTCATTTGCAAGGTGGATTCTCTTTTCTACTTCTTTTGAATGGTGCCATCATTAGTTCGTAACTTAAAAGTCATTAGTTTCCTCATTATGTCACATCACTATTGTGCCAGGCAGTGTAAATGTAGGTGTTAAATATCGCATGAATCTCTTTCTCTTTCCATAGCACTATCACCCCTGATGAAGCTTCATTTTATTTACTTTTGTTTCTCTTAATTGTGTTAGCATTGGTTTACATACAAGTTCTAGGAGTTCATCTTCACTCCTTAATATTAGAATGTACTACACCATACCACCACCAAAATTTTAGTAGTTTCCACCAGTAACAAACTGATCATTGATCCAGTTGACTGATTCCTTCTACCTTATGCCCTTCCCTTCTGGTAAACGGCATTTTGTTTTGGAGTCTTACAGTTATTTTTACTGTGTATTGTAGCTAGTTTCTCTATATTCCATTTCACTGAAACAATGCCACTTTGTCTTTCTCTCTTTTTTTTTTTTTTTAAGATTTATTTATGTGTTTGTACAGAACTAGGGTACAGGCCAGAGATGCGGAGGGTGAGAGGATTCACCAGCGACAGAGCGGGGAACAGAACAGGCAGATCAGATCAATGCAGTACACTGCTGAGGGGAGGAGTGGGCGGGTCAGGAGAGGTCTGCCACACCATGTGGATCTCCTCCGGAGCAGGCGGGAATCGAACTCATGCAGAAATGGCTTAAGCTTCTTTGTGCTGTGCTTTAACCTGCTGTGCCACCAGGGAAGGCCCTGTCTTTCTCTTTTACCCAGACTTGTATACACTATACACTATAGTGATTTATCTCAAAACAACATAAAATAAATTATTAAATATAATGATAATTCCTTGTCACTTCTTAATCCTTTAAAAAGAAAAGTCTTTAATATACTGCGAAACAAAACTACTGTCCAGCTCCCGAGGCTTAGGAAAAACTCTGTTCTATGTCTTTATTGAAGTCTCAATTTTCAGATCTTCATTATTTAACTCATGCTCACTTCCACCTCAGAACTTAATCATGTGTTTCTTTACCTTGTTATCCACTTATACTCCACCTCTTGCACATGATAAACCTTTTAGATCTTGAGTCTCACAAGTAAGTGCACAAGGAACTGGCTACATCTATCTATATATTTCCTTCATAACACTTACCAAACTTGTACTTATATATGTGACTATTGGATTACAATTATATAAACTCATCATAATTTCCCCAAAATTACTACAGTATCATCCAGAATGAAAATATTCAAATGGCGTTATTGGATCTATGAATGTTGTCTTTAAGAGAATGTGAGAGCCTGAAAGAACTTAGAATCTTAAGGAATGATCTTATGGATACAATGTCAGAATAATGTGTTCTTGACTATGTCACTGGTTTTTAATGTATTTTAGTGACATCAGAGAGCAGCTAAAGTCTCCCTCTTATCTTAGAAATAAATTTAGATTCCCTATCTCCTTCCACACATATATTCAGCCATTTGATAACTACTTATTAACAGAATATTGTCTTTCCAACAGTATAGAAAACCTTGCAAATACAGCTAATACTTGGATGAGAGAACATTCCATTTTTCTTGGCATTTATAATAGAAACATAAAATCCTTGTATCACAGAGTGATATGGATCTTCTGTTTTGATAGAGGGTCCATGGAATGTTAATAAAATGCTCCATTCTTATTCTTAGGGTCATCTATACTATGATTCATAGTGCATTTTTCTCATGGAAATTTATAACAAACATTAGCTTATTAAAAGTTCTCAAAATGTTTCCAGAAAAGAAATGTCTTAAATTAGTGTAACCCAGGGTGTCTTAATTGTAGGAGTTTGTTTTTTGATTTTGTAAAACTCCTGTGACAGGAGTTACTTTACAAAACAATCCAATTCACATTAGATTCCATTCCTTTTCCATTCTATTGAGTCCAAATTGTTCTTTCTTTAACTCTGAAGTTTGAAATGATTAAGTAGGCAACTTTGAGGTCCATATTTTTTTTTTAAGATTTATTTATTTGTGCATACAGAACTGGGATACAAGCCAGAGGCTCAGGGGCAGTGAGAGGCTTCACCAGAGATAGAGGGAGCAGAACAGGCAGATCGATGAAGTACACTGCTGAGTGGAGCAGCGGGCGGGTCAGGAGAGGGTCTGCCTCGCCATGTGGTCACCTCTGGGGCAGGCGGGAATCGAACTCATGCGGAATTGGCTTTAGCTTCTCAGTGCTGTGCTTTAACCCGCTGCGCCACCAGGGAGGACCGAGGTCCATAATTTTTACTTTATGGACTTCAAGAATTATTTTATCAAATAAAATTGTTTTGCCAAAGCAAACAGCAGGTACAGTACTGCTAGGGGTAAAGCCAGTGTGAGATTGGAGCCCAGCAACTGGGGTCTTAGTGGGGTCCATGGAGTGCAGTCTGAAAATCAATGATCTAGTCCAAACCCATCACTTACCAGAAATATGACAAGATGGAAATCTAGAGAGGCAAGAAAAAAATCTTTGAGCACACACCTTGTCAGTTGAAGGGCAAGAATTATAAACCAGGTCACTGAATTCCTAACTAGTGTTTTCCTCACTCAGACATAGGCATCCTACACATGCTCTTGGTTATATATTCTAGGGCAGCGCAGAATTGTCCCTTCCAGACTTCTAGTACTTTATGTGTACAGCAATTCTGACCTCTGTTTGTTCCCCACCCACAAACATTTGCTCTTCCATGACCTCTGCCTGACCTTTCTCACACAGACCTGTGCAAGGCAAAACCTACCTGTCATTCAATCTTCAAATGCTGTCTGTTCTGAGCTGCCTTCCCTGTACTTTTACTATAATTTCTCTTCTTCCTGGCACTTATTGTCAGTGTCTGATCATTGTTTTTAAAATGTGTTTGGTACTTTGGTTATTATCTATCTCTTGCTAGAATGGAAACCCCATGAGTCTTTCTTAAGAACTACTGAACCTCAAAGTTAAGAAAATCATCCAATCCATACAGGTCAGATATTCATATTTTTTAAATGGTGCATGTGTGGGCTGCTGCAGGCCACAGGAGCAATGTGTTACTTCTTGCACAGGCAAAAGTGAAATGAGTGTCCATCTATCATGCTAGAGAATATGCTGCAGGAACAGAGCCCGAGATGCAAAACTTCTGTAGAAAACACAAAGAACGGTTTCTTTAACATGGGCTGGCAAGGATTTTTTTGGGTCTGACAATCAATAGTATAGGTGACAAAAGTAAAAATGAAGAGACTGGACTACATCAATTTAAACAGCTTCTTCACGCAAAGCAATCGACAGAACAAAGAGGAAACAAGGAGAGCAGGAGGAAATATTCGCAAACCTCCCATAAGATAATGAGTTAATATCCAAAACAGATATGGAATTTCTACAGCTCAATAGTAAAAGAACAAATCATTCGAATACAAAATGGACAGAGGTGGCCCTCCCTGGTGGTGCAGTGGGTAAGGGCACAGCCTTGTAAGCTAGCTGCCACCACTTCAGTGCAGCTTCAGTGCAGTTTGATCCCTGCCCTGGAGGTGATCTACATGGCTCCGCAGAACTCTCCTAACCCACCTGCTGCTCCACTGAGCAGTGTACTTTGTCGATGTGCCTTTTCTGTTACCTACTGTCTCTGGTGAATCCTCTCATCATCCCTGCACCTCTGGCCGGTACCCCAGTTCTGTATGCATAAATAATGCTTTTTTTTTAAAGGACTGAAACTGATGTGTTTTCAAATAATACATACAAATATCTGTTGTCTTCATGAACCAGGTTTTCTTCCCTTAAAACATGTGTGTTTGACAACACGGAATGATTTTTTGAATACACCTTGTGAGAGGCCCTTATATATTACAAAACAACAACAACAACAACAACAACAAAAAAAAATCCCGGGGTATTTTGCTTAGTCAGATTAATTTTTCAACTATTAATCTAAGCAGTATTTCCTCAGGGAAACCTCCCATCCCTCTTCAATTACATATTCTTCCCTGGGTCTCTGCCACCTAGGACCTGTTGTTCTATGACAACACTCATCATTTTTTATTGTAATCAATTGCTTAATATGCCATGTGTGGAGTTTCTGAAGTGACAAGAACTGTAAAAACTTTGTTCCTTACTTTCTATATGAGATACAGCACAGTGTCAGACACATAATTGGCTTTTAACTAATTATTCTAGAATGAGTAGGAATCAGACAAGACAGGCTGAAAACACATCGAGTTCCACAAACACCAGTCCATACTGTGATGTTTTAAGGGTTTATTTGCTCCCACTCTAACCTTACTGCTATTCTTTGTGTCAGAAGTATGCACTAAGCAGATGTATCCAAGCTTTGCACAGTCCGAATTAAAAATAGCATAACTGATATAAGTAGAGGTCTTGCTTAATTTGTCTTGTTTCCAGCACCCATGCATATCTTTGATATTAAAATAAAATCAAGAAAGTTCTACAACCTTGATAGTCAATATCATATCCCCAAAACGTTGACTATATGACGAGATATGGACCGAGAAAATATGTTAGATAACTTTGCCCAAATGATTTTTCTTGGGTGGCAATATAATGAATCAGTGATCTTCAGTGTTTAAGTCGATGTTAAAGAATTTTAACTGACACAATATATACAAGTTAGTAATTTTTGTTCCCCTGAATCACTTTATAGAACCATAAGAAATGGAGAGTTATTTGGAAACCATAGCTATAAAGAATCCAGAGACTCTAGGAGTTTTGAATTTAAAAATATACACATGTGAGAAGAAAAGGAAAATGCAGGTGAAATTTCCACATATTTAAAAAGATATAGAAAATATTTTTAAATATGAGTAAAATTTCATAAGCAACTTTAAAATTGATAAATTTAACTATCTGAAACAAAGAAAAAATGAATAAGAAAAGTCAAAAAAAAGAACAAATTATTGTAAAACATGCATTATATATCAGAGAGACAAGATTAATATCCCTAATGAAAATCAATCAATCAATCAATAATGAAAATAAAACTTGCTCTATAGAAACTTAAACAAAAATCACTAAGGCAATTCACCAAAAAGGGAATAAAAGTGAACCTTTAACATATAAAAGATATTTAACTTCATTCTTAACTTGATCAATGGAAACTACTACACCAAATAATTACTTATCATGTGGCAGATTGTCAAAATTAAAAAAATAATAAAATAAAACAACATCTTCTGTGGAGAATTAGGCACTTTCCTCATATGCTAGTTGTGAGAATGTAAAATTGTCTAATCCCTATGGAGGTTGTAAGTAATGTATTTAACTTTTGACCCAAAAACTCACTTCCAGGCACTTACCTGTACTAATTCGCCACCAAGAATATGAAATTGCATCTGCACAAACTTATTTATTACATCATTATTTATTTATATTTGCAAAATATTGAAAACTACTTAAATCTCTACTCTGGAAGAATTGATTCAAGAAACTATATTACTCTGTGCACACACACACACAAACACAAACACATATAATTGCAAACTATGCAGTAATATAAATGAATAAAGAAAACTTATAAGTTGATATGGAATGATATCCAGGTGGTAGCCTAGGTATTTTTTTTTTAATGAAGAAAAACATGCTGCATTTTGCATTAAAAAAGTGAAAATAAGAAAACATAAATACATCTACCAGTATAAAATGAAACATAAGAATTATAAGCTAGGAAACAATGAAAAGTAATTATCTAAAATAGCTAAGATATACAGAATAGGGTGGAAGGGAAAGAGGAAGACATAATAATTCTACAAGTTTAATCTTCAAAAGTATGTTAATATTCCACATTTTCAAAACATAGCATTAAGTAGTATGTGTGTTTGGGGGAGGAGGAAGGGAAAGTTTATCCCTAGAGAATATTTTCATAGTATTTGCTCTATTGTGGCTATTGTGGATTGGTAGAAAATGCTAATAAACATGAAATTTATTTTAATATATTTGTGTTTTATTGTTGCATTAATTTTATGTTTGTTAGTGGTATGGGAAAGTAATTTTAAAACTACTTTATTCATTTATTAAATATGCTGACATTAAAGGAAGACCAGTTTTTAACTGTGATTGATGTATAAGAAGTATGAAATGATATAAGATAAAAGCATAATCTTTAGGGGGTGGATTGGAATTTGAAGTACCCATTCATGATATCATTCATGTGTGTGTGTTTGTGTACACACATATATATGTATACATATGTATACATATATATGTATATATAATATATAACTATATATGTACAATGTATGTTGTGTATTTTTATGTGTGCATGTGTATGAAAATATGTCAGTGTACATATTTGTGCATATTTCATCTATATATGCATAAATATATTTCTTTTTCTGCTTAAAAGGACAAGGGTGAAAAATATCTCAGCAGCAATAAATAAACTCAACTCCTACATTATAATATCTAAATCCAATCCTCACTGTCATAAATATGGACTCCTCCAAAGATGTGGCAGATTTCAGGATCTGGATGGTCAGGTACAATACAAACCTGAAATAACTTTCTCTGTCAGAAAGTAAGGGAGTAGTCAAAGATCTGTGGGGAGCATGTGATGGATGTGTCAGAGAAGTAGCTTCATAAGGCTGCCACTGAACAAATGTGGAACTTTCAGTTATTAAAATCATTAAGTACAATAAATAATTAAGTCATTAAAAATTACTTTAGATATACCTGATAACAATAAATCAATCAATAAAGGAGAAGTATATTCTTTAAAAAAAAAAGATGTATTTATTTATGTTTATAAGAACTGGGGTACAGACCTGAGATAAAGGAGGGGTTGCATCAGAGACAGAGAAGGGAGTAGAACAGGCTGATATACTGAAATACACTGCTGAGTGTGACAGGAGAAGTCTGCTGCGCCATGTGCATCAGTTCCCTGGCTAGGGATAGAACTCGTGCTGTGGTGATTGTGTATAGCTTCATAGTGCTGAGACTTAACCTGTTGTGTCATAAGGGAGGCCCCAAAAGACTTATTCTTTGTTACAGTAAAATACCAAAGGGTTGGCCCTCCCTGGTGGCGCAGTGGGTTAAAGCACAGCACTGAGAGGCTAAAGCCACTTCCCCATGAGTTCGATCCCCGCCTACCCCGGAGGTGACCACATGGCGTGGCAGACCTCTCCTGACCCGCCCGCTGCTCCCCTCAGCAGTGTACTTCCTAGATCTGCCTGTTCTGCTCCCAACTCTGTCTGTGTGAAGCCTCTCACCGCCCTTGAGCCTCTGGCCTGTACCCCAGTTCTGTATGTACAAATAAAATAAATCTTAAAAAAAATATCAAAAGGCTCTATTTAACATATGGAGAACAAATAGAAGTTGGAAAATTAATAGTTCGTATTTTCATAGTAATGGCCTAATCATGAAATAATCACCGTCAGTAAATGTTCAAAAAAAGGAGAAATCCAATAAAGTATAGCATATAGGTACAGCCTGTTTTGTTCTCCACAAACTCATATATGTGTGTATATTTATATGCCAACACATGTACAAGTCAGTGGAAACATCTACTGCATGGAAAAACGGTTGACTTGTTGCTATTATAGTATATTTTATGATTAGTGTGTCATTATGATCTCCCTCTGGCAATCTGACTGCATTTTCTTTGACCTAACTCAACTTATCTATTTTTTTTTAATTTATTTATTTCATTTATTTATGCATACAAGAATTGGTGGTTGGCTGTAGCTTGATAGTGCTGAGACTTAACCCCTGTGCTACCAGGGAGGCCCCTGGGATCTTTTCTAACGTGTTCAGCCCTTGCTGTGTCACGTTCCTTTGGCTGCTCCCTGCAGCCCTATGAGCCAGTTCCTACTAAGACTGTAAGTGCAGGGTTATAAGAAAGTTAAATCAAATCACACTTCTTGAAAGTGAAACTCTTAAGTAAGTACATCCAAAGGAAAAGACTGGTTGATTTGTGTACCAAGAGGCAGACCATAATATGAAAATGGCTCAGCCTCATTTGTAACTACTCAGAGCAGCCCTCACCAACACAGAGTGCCAAACAAATCAATTCCTCTACTCCAGCTTTCTCTTGACACTGCCTTTAATCTGTGAACTATGAAATACAAAGAAATCTCCCCTGCACTCTTCTCTTCCCGCCCCCCCCCCAATTTGTACATGGCTGTCAGGCAAGCAGTGAACAGCACTCAAAACAGAAGTTAATTGGAAAGAGCTAGATATCGCCAGCTCTTCTGATAATTATTGAAGTCACTCACCTGGTGTGGAAGAGCCTCTAGCTTCTGCACTATTTGATAAAAAGCCTTCCCTCCTTACTTAGTCTCAGAAGTAAAACAAAGTGACAGCACTAAGCACGTTCTTTTTATCTGATAATAACCAAAATGCTTCCACGTTGGATATGCTAAGCTTTAAGTTCAATCAACTTGAATAAAACACAATTTAAAACTTTTGACAGAAAGATGTGTCAGATTCTTCCTGTGTCTCCAGTGTTCCACCCATACCTGACACATAATAAGCTCAGTCAAGTTGGGAAATTTACTATTGGTGTTATTCTTTTTAACCATGGTCTAGTTATTATTGCTTATGGAGCACTGTAAAGACATCTAAATGGGGGAAAGTTTAGCTTTCAGGTTCCACAAACTTGTACAGTATGTGGGTTGAAATGTCATTTCTAACATTAAGAGTTATGTCAATGCAGGCAAACTGTTGCATCTGATTAAACATCTTACCAATACCATGGAAATTATTTATAACTTAGAAAGTGTGATGTATTAAATTGTTTCTGTATGCTGGCTGGCATACAGCAATTTTTTAAAAACTGCTAATTTCCATCCCTTGTATCTTTTTTAAATTGTATTAAATGTATTTATTTTTTATAAATATATGTTTTACATTATCCTTCATTTTGTACATTTTTCATCTCAGCTGTAATCCTCATGGACTTCCCACCTCTTACTTCACCCATGTGCCACCACCAAGTCCCATGTGCTCCTCCCACCTCTATTTTGATCTTGTTCCCTCTCCTCCCCTGTAGAATGTCTCTGATTTATAGTAGTTAGTTGATTTTCTTTTTTACTTTATTACAATTAATATATATATATATATATATAAGTTGATGGTCTTTATTACAAGTACTATATATATATATATATATATATTTGCAAACATGCACATACACCTATGTGTGTATGTATGTATGTATGTATGTATGTATGTATGTATGTATGTATGTATTTACATATATGCATATATATTATTTTTCTGATCCCTTACACTCCTGCTATGAGTGAAACGATCCAGTATTTTTCTTTTTCTTTCTGACTTATTTCACTACGCATAATCTCTTACAATTCCATCCATGTGTGTGTGTGTAACACATCTTCCTGATCAAATCATTTATTTTGGGGCATTTGGGTTAATTCCACATCTTCCCTATTGTAAATAGGACAGCAATAAACATAGGAGTGCATGTGTCCTTTGATTGATGTCTTTGTGTCCTTTGGGTACTTACGAATACCTACGAGTGGAACTGCTGGATCATGTGGAAGCTCCATTTTTAGCAATTTGAGAAACCTCCACACAGCCTTCCATGCTGGTCGGACCAGTTTATATTCCCACCAACAGTGTAGGAGAGTTACTTTTTTTCTCCACACCCTCACCAACATTTATTGCTGTTTGTTTTTGTTTGTTTGTTTTTTGTTGTTGTTTTTAATATGTGTCATTCTCATTGGTGTGAGGTGGTATCTCACTATGGTTTTGATTTGCATTCCCCTAATTACAAGTGATGCTGAACATTTTTTCATATGCATTTTGACTGTCTGTATTTCCTCTTTGGAAAAGTGTCTTTGTAGCTTTTCTGCCCATTTTGTGATGATGTTGTTCACTTTATATTTATTGAGTTTCATCAGATCTTTGTAGAGATTTGTGATCAATCCTATAGCATTTGTATTATGTGTGAAAATTTTCTCCCAGTCATTGGGGTGTCTGTTTGATGTAGTGTCTCTTTTGTTGTAGAGAAGCTCTTTAATTTGATGTAGTCCCAGCTTTTTATCCTTTTTTTCACTATCCTTGCTGTATTTTTAAAGATGTTACTGAGGTGTTTATCATGTAGTGTTTCACCAATATTTTCTTTTATATATTTTATGGTTTCAGGTCTTATGTCTAGTTCTTTAATCGATTTTGAATTGTTTTTGTGTATGTTGTGAGGTAGTAATCTAGCTTCACATTTTTGCCCATAACAGCCCAGCTTTCCCAGCACAATCGTTCATGGTTCCATCGTATACTTTTTGTTCCTTTGTCAAACATTAGCTGTCCATAAAGCTGTGGATTTATACCTGGGTTTTTTATTCAATCCCATTGGTCTGGATGTCTGTTCTTGTTCCAGTACCAACCAGTTTTAGTTATTATGGCTTTATAGTATAGTTTGAAGTCTGAGAGTGTGCTACCTCCATTTCCTTCTTTCTTATTCAGAAGAGCCTTGGCTATTCGAGGATTTTTGTGGCTCCATGTGAATTTCATCAGCATTGCATCTTAATATATCTAGAAACTATAGGAATCAGAATCACTTGTATCTTGCTTCATATATTTGACCTTAACAATATTAATTTAGGACAGTCTAACAAGTGTCATTTTCACTTTATGCCCTCTGATACTAAACTCAAACTCCAATTGTCATCCATTTGTTTCATTTTTGCTGAAGAACATCTTTTCAATAGGAATTCCAGAACTCAAGCAAGATTATTATTCCTGTATATGCTGTAAGCACCTTGCCAGGCACTGGTAAATGAGCAAGGTGTGCATAGTCAGCCTTCCTTAAGTAAATCTTCAGTTTTGCCAGGGACATTTATATCCAACCACATACAACATTAGAAGGTTTGGGTGAAAGAAATTCTTAAAATTAAAGTATTACATGAACACTGTAGAAGGGACCATCAATTTATCATTCAAAAGCAAGAGTTTCATTAATGAAGGACTCAGCTAGGACTTGCCTTTGCAAGTGGGCTTTGAAGGGTGAATTTCTAGACAAGGGGTGGGGAAGAGATTTTTCTACAGCATGTGCCAAACTGTTGAGTGCTGTGTGTTATCTTACTTGAATGTGCATATAGGTTAACAATATATGGATAACTTTCTCTCTCTCATATATATATATATATGTATATGTATGTATGTATGTATGTATGTATGTATATGTATGTATATGTATATTCTATATATTGTATGGTTTCAGGTCTTATGTCTAGTTTTTTAATCGATTTTGAATCGGTTTTTGTATATGTTGTGAGGTAGTAATCTAGCTTCATATATATATATTTATATTAATATATGTATACATGTACATGTGCGTGTTTGTGTGTGTATTTTACTGTAACATGGTTACAAGCAATTTAATCCAGTGGGTGGTGAGCATTAATAAGGCATGTGACAGAATCAGCTATTTTATGAAAGTAACTTGTGATGATGTGAAAACTGAATTGCAGACACTACTTCTGAGTATAGAAGCTTTGGGGGCTGGAGCTTCCTTAGGTTCAGTGGACCCTTCAGGCTGTTTTCAGCCTGCATCCCTGAATGTCTTCTGCTAGACAAAGGCAAATGTCCAGGTTGATTATTTATTAGTTACTGATCATGTGATTCATGGAATGTCAGGGGAAACAGACGGAAATCACATGGAAGACTGAGTAGGAGCTCAGTTTAGCTGTTATGACAGTTTTCTGCACTAGGACACCCACAATGGTAAAGGAAAGGAGTCTGAATATTTTGAAATACTATGGACAACTTCAGAAAGTTGGTGAGGCTTGAATACAGGAAGTGAATGCAGCAGATAATTTGTATACTTCGTTGAGAGATGGAATGATAATGTGGCATCAAAAGGAATTATTATTTGAGATTTTGTAACTTGTTCCTAACTTGTTCAATACAAACAAGATTTTGTATTTAAACAAATAATTAGGCTTGTCAGTAGAATATATATAAACAGCAACATAATTCATGAAGCTATTTTTTCTATTATCTATAATTTAGTCCTACTTTTTAAAAAGCCAATTGGAACATAAAGCTAATAATTTGATAAATTCAGAAAGGTAGCATAGTCAATAATGATTTTTATATGTAGCATGATAAGAGATGACAGCTGCCTTCTAAATCATATTTGCACTGAAGTGGAAAAACTGAAAAAGTCACCAAAATGTGGTTTATAATGCTGTTCAATTTCCCTAATTTTTCATTAAATTCATTTTATGTTACTTCTCATAAATGTTAATAAACTAAAATTGCAGGGCTTATTGAGTCTGTGTTGTAAATTTCAGCTGTTGTCAAACTACAAAATTGACCATAACAGTTCATCCTCATAACTTTACATGGAAGAAGACATTTATTTGACTGAATATAGTAAAATGAATAAAGTGCCGGACCTCAAGCTACAGGTTCATGTAAGAGAAATTCATTGCAAAATAGGAGCCATATACATGATAGACTGAGTTTTAAAATCTCTAATATAATCATACACTTATTATTCTGTAAATAGTTTCCAATGTGCCAATATTAAACCAATCAACAAATAATCTGCTGTTCTTGCTACTTACAGGTACTTTTAAAACTTAAAATGTGTAATTTCATCGTAGACTTTTCACCTAGAGTAAAAAGCACCCTCTTTATAGCGCTTATGACACTTACCCATAGAATGTATTTTCTTTATCACACAAATATGCCTGACAAGAATACTTGTTTTATTTTTACTTCCACTTTACATATCAGAACTAAAGGAGTCTGTGAAAAGTGAAGTGACTGTATTGCTCAAGGTCACCAGGATGTGAACTTAGCTTCATGGACACGGAGTTCCTTTCCCTTTTCACTATAATACTGCCTCATATACTTCGCTTTTCTCTGATTCAAATAAATTTTAAAGGGAATTATT
>NW_004567116.1:44350513-44361499 GCF_000260355.1 Condylura cristata | reverse complement strand
ACACTGTTTTTATTGAAATATCTGTGTTTTTATGATTATAGTACTATGAGCAAATGAAGACAGGAAAAGTTGTATTTAAAAAAGCTAAATTTTACTAAATATATTATTATTATTATTTTGCAAGTCACTTAGCCTTTGTAAACTTCAATTTCTTCTTTTATGAAATGATAATAAAATAACATAGGGTAGTGGTGAGGACCAAATGAACCAATGATTTATCAATAAAGTGATAGACCGATGGAAAGAAAGAGAGACAGGGGGGTGTGTGGTTAGGGAGGAGAGCTCTGAGAGGGAAACAAACATGAAGGAAAGATAAAGAGCTAAAAGCTACTAAGTAAAATTAAGTTTCAGACAAATATAACATGTTCATATTAATACAGTTAACATATATTAAACATTATATGTAAGGCTTATTTTAAGGGCTGTATTTATCTTATATTTTAATGATTTTATTGATATAATTCTGGGTTAGATGGAAAATGTGTTTTGAAATTTTTAACAGTCAACAGTCATAATTTAGAAGTCATGTATGTTATTATTTCTATTTTACTGAGGATAAAACTGAGATTTAGATTAGATGGGTGTTTTACTGAGTATCCCGCTATTATAAGTGAATGAAAACAGGATTTAAATCCATGTCTTTCAGTTATAAAACCCATGGTTGTAACCCATACTTCATACTATAATTTATACTATATTTCTTAATTATCTTTATTTGTTAAATGTAATATAAATCTCCTAGTATTTGTTGTGTGGGTATGAGATGATGGGAGAACAAATAGACTTAAAGTGATATAATTAATTATCAGGATGTGGGAAGTCTAGATATAATTAAATTTTGAATGTTCCCTATACAGTTATAATTAATAAAATCTCCCAAGATATATAAAAGTCCATGAGCTACATTTGCCTTTTTTGATCATTCCTCTTAATTATTGCGGTATACAGTTGCTATAGTTTCAGATAGGACCTCGTTGAGATGAAAATGGAAACAATAACAGAGAATTCTCAACTGTAAATAACCTTTAAGTCAGGTTGAAGTATCTGTGGTATATTTAATCACCCTGTTCTCAAAATGTTGTGGCTATCATAAGATCAGTGAAACTTCCAAAATATGCGAGCCAAGATAATATCTATCTTTTCTTTGCCACCCCATGCCCTGAAGAAAACACAAGGTCAATGAACTATAAATCAGGGCTAACAGGAAAGGGATGTTAGTGTTAATTTGGGTGGTTAAATAATAGAATGCAGAATAAAATGGTTGAGATTAAGTCAAAAACTGTTGGCTTAATCATCCGGCCTTGCCACTTACTAGCCGAGGTATCCCAGGAAAGATATTTCCTGTCACACTTTCTAGGAAGTTTAAAGTTAGAGTCCTTAATTCAAATCTTAATTCTCTTTCTTAATAGCTTTTTAACCTGAGGCAAGATGTTTTATTTTCTCTAAATCATCACAGAATCTCAATTACAGCAATCGATCATCACAGAATCTCAATTACAGCAATCGATTGCCACTGATCGGAATCCTATGCTTTCAGAGACCAGTCACATGTAAAAGTGATATGAAGAGTCAAAATATGAAGGGAATTAGTGATCATCAAAGCAGAAAACTTGGCTCATACTCCTAGTTTCCATATCATAATTCATATGATCAAGTCATAACTCTCTCATTGTGCCTGAAGTCACCTGTCATTTCGATACATTCTCTGTCACAATCTGATTCTGTGATTTGATTCCAACCTCCCCTTCCTTTATAGTAACTCACTTTCTTTGTGCAGGAGGTGTGATGTGTAACAGGGTATATATTTGTCCCTCAGATATTTTTCAGAAAAAAAAGGACTATAGCATTTAGAGTTACATAACTGTATAGACTAACAGCACCTTGTAAAGAAAAGGAGCAACTCAGTGTAGCAGAGGGGTGTTTTATAGAATAATTGAATAAGCCATCAGGAGAAAATAGAATAATGCCCTGGGGAAATAGTGAGTTATCATAATATAGCAAAATCCATGAAATAAACTTACTGTAATTTTTTCAGATTATTCTAAATATTGTGTACACCTGGTCTCTCTTCAAAGGAAACTTTTAACAGCCTCCAGTGTTCACACCATAGAGCCAGGTCATGAATCCTACAGAATCAACTCTAACTATGAGTCCTGTGTGGTCAGTGAGGGGCTGAGTTCTTTCAATGACCAAAACCTGCATCCTCTTAAGTCCACAACTTGAGTATACATAGCATATAAAATGAAAGTTTTTCATGGCTAGATTGTCTTTCTTTCACTCATAAGCAAAGCATTTAGGGGATGCTTAGACATTGTCTAGTTTATTATAAAGTATTAGTGAAGTATCTTTCTAGGACAGAGTGACATGCCCATTTATTATCGGATAAAGTCCCAATTCCACATCAGTGTACATATACATAAACATATAAATATGTAAATATATTTATACTAGGGGCCTAGTTAATATGTGCAGGCACAAAATGAAAATATTGTGAACTCTGCCTCCAGGGAACATTTGCTCTATTGAAGTAGTCAAACTTAAAAGCAATTTTTATGGTAGTAGCAAGAATGTTAAACATTGATGGGGAAAATCCACAATCATATGAGATCATTTATCAAGACACCAAACTTAAGTTCAGAGAATAGAGTTTCTCAAATGCAGGAAAACTCAGACTAATAGTAACAATGAGTAAGAGCTAACCATATGAACAATAAGGTTTGAAGGAAAGGAATAGCAATTCCATGCAAACTATCTATATGCAAAGGATCAGAAGCAAGTGAAGCATGTGATATATTCTGGGAGATGAAACACATTTAGTATAACTGGTCACAGATTAGCAAATAAACAGAATATTGAAAAATAGTGAGTTGATAGTGTAGAAAGAAGCAGATCTCAAATTAACTTTGCAAGATCAAAGATAGAGTTATATACACGACTACTCCCTGAAGTGTCTTTAAGCTTTACGACATATGTTCACTTGTTCTTTACTCCCCCGTGATCCAAAGACCTAAGAGAGGACCCATTTGCATAGTAGTCTTTAGATTGCCTTTGACCACTTCTCACAGCCATCAGATTGAAGAAAAGTTCAAGAGACATACATAAGAATTTATTTAAAAAGACAAACATATCATCACCTTGAATTTGTCCTAGTAGCAGAAAAGATATGTATGTACATATTTGTTACACACACACACACACACACACACAGTGTTAGGTACCAAAGGATGAAGAACATATTTGGTGACTTAAAGTAAATGGAAATGGTTTATTTATTTTAAAAGGCTTATTTTTATTTATGTATACAAAAACTGGAGTTCAGACCAGAGACAGTGTGGAGTAAAACAGGCAGATTTACTGAAATACACTGTTGAGAAGAGCAGCGGTAGTTAGACAGGCGAGGTCTCTTGAGCCAGGTGGGTCAGCTCCCTGGTGGAGAATTGAACTCATGCTGTAGTGACTGTCGATATTTTGATAGAGATGATTTTAACCCCTGCACCCATCAGCAAGGCACTAAATGGAACTGATTTAAAACATGATCTTAGAATAATCATCACTTAAAACTATTTTTATTTTAAACCAGGGAACTTTTTACACAGAATATTAAAGAATAGTGTATATAATAAATCCTAGAATTTCATCAGCTGATTATAATGTATATGTAGCAAATACAGTAAAAATATTACAAGATATATATTTCACCTTATGAATCATATAATCTTTTATATATATTTACATTATATATATTCTGTTTTACTATTCATTATGCTAATACATCTGGCAAAATAGATCATATCCCACTTCTCTGACAACACAAAGATTATACATTCCATGAATTTAGGCGTTTGGGAATGGGCTAGAAGCAAGCTGCTCTTGGGAAGGAAAGGAGGTGACTCTGAGGTTACTGCAGCATTTTCAGCCTTTCTGCAGGATTTGGAGCCTCATTGGAGCATTTCTGCCTCTCCTGGGCAACCACTCTCTTCTCACCTCTTTCAGCACTACTTTACTCTGCTCTGCCATTACACTTGACTGCCTGACCCTGTCATCCTGCCCTGGTGTCATTTCAGTATGCGTGTTTTAGCCCCACTACTCTCTGAAAAACAAATCTGATTGTGACAAGCTGTCTTTTCTTTCTGCTGTCTAGACCATGTCATATGTCATTGGCAAGTCTGTGGATTGGTTATGCTTGGCATAAGTGCTCAGTACAACTGCTGGTACTTATTAAGGTAGATCAGGACCTACATCTTCCAGACCAGATCCTAACTACAAATGGGGAGAGAGACATCTCTTTTATCAGGGTATTGTGGTAGGCGCTCAAAGATTATATACTAAGCAAATTGAAACTATTTACAGTGACTATTCTAGAAAAAAAAGACAGGGAAAAAAGCTGTTTTTGTGTAATTTGTGCTATTCTAATAAAAGAAACATTTTTTTAAGAGTTATTTATGTATGCATACAGAACTGGGGTACAGGCCAGAAATGCAGGGGCAGTGAAAGGATTCACCAGAGACAGAGTAGGGAACAGAACAGGCAGATCGATGAAGTACACTGCTGAGGGGAGCAGCAGGTGGGTCAGGAGAGGTCTGCTGCACCATGTAGGTCAGCTCCTGGGCCAGAGATTGAACTCAAACTGAAGTGGCCACCGCCAGCTTTACAGTGCTGTGCTCCAACCCGCTGTGCCTCCAGGGAGGGCCCAAGAAACACTTCTTATTTCCTATTAATGTTCTAATACTGTTAAATGTAAGAAGTATAAATACATGTCATATTACAGCCTAATGTGGCAGTCTGCCATATTATAGTTAATAACACAAACTTGTAAAATAAAAAACACAGTGAACAGAAGGCAAGCCAACAAAATTAAATTTTCCATTTTTCTTGTAATGTTATTTTTACTGAAAAAAAAAAACAAATTAAATACCAAAAAATAAGTCTAATCAAAATTAAATAAATGTTTAGTTGTGAATTAAATGTTACCAAAAGATAATCTCTCAGGTTTCCAAATCATGAACCTTCTCTAATGATGTCTCAAGATTTAGAAGCTTTCTTTCTTTTCCAATTTGTACATGACATTAAAAATTAATGACAGAATTATTGCTTAAGATTCCTCGCATTTCTCTGTAGTTATATAGAATAGGATGTATAATACTTAGAAAGTTTTCTAATATAATTCAATTACAGGAACTAAACACAAATTGCATTGTCTCCTGAACATTTATTCCACTTCAAGTTCTGGACACAGACATTTTATTTTTATATTTCTTCCTCAATAGTGTGTGTAAAAAATGCACTAAAAGCTGCTGCTTTCTCAACAAAATCATGGTCACAGTTAGTTAAATATTTAATGCCACCGAACACAAGGCAGGACATGCAATGGATTTGAACCTGACTATAAAACCACTGTAATGGGCTTAGATCTCTTGGGTCCCCATATGTTCTGTACTGTTAGAGTAAATGAAGGAAAAGTCTCATCAAGATGCAAGTTTGTATAGAAATCTGTCTGGCTGCATCTTTTGACAAGATTTATTATAGATCTCTGACCTTCATATATTTTCTTAATATCTTGCATTACTTTTCTAATCTGAAATCAAGCTGAAATGTTAGGCATGGTGCTATATAATTTTCTATATTTCACTTTCCAGAGTGACCCTTTTCAGTATATCTCAAGTTTTGATTACTTTCTGAGTACTTGACAGACATTCCATTAGTGATTTTGCTATTAGTCCTTGCATTAGTCCATTAAAATTAGGGCATTCTTTTGGCAATAATAGCAGAATTCTGAAAGAATGCAACAGTCTTTTCCATGGCAAAATGCATCCATTCTCTCTAGGGCATAGATCCTAAAAGAAATAACAATGTAGGGAACTCAGTAAAAAATATTGCAGGATAGTTCACCTTGTGAATCATATAATTTTCCTTAATAGAAAAGAAGAAGAAAAAAGGAAGACACACATGATATTTTTAAAGCTCAAATTATGGCTTTAATAAATCCAACACACAGTTTGTATTAAAAAAGAGACTACATCTCAAAGGACTTTAAAACACTAGTTTATAGCAAGACAGACATAAAATTGAAGTGGAATGTCACTGTTTGCCAACTGAATTAAGTTATTTAATTTCTGCCTAGGCACTCTATTGCCCCCTGTCATCTTAAATGTGAATCCAAGAAGCAAGCTTGATTAAAAACAAAATCTTTACATCCGATCCTATTGAATACTCAGATGACCTTCTTTAATCATGATGTCTTTTCTTAATGGATGTTTGGGGGAACGTTTGTTGATATAATTTACTGGTATGGCAAAATAAGAAGTGACGCAGCTCAATCAGATTCTGTATCCCCGCCCCCATCTTCTCTAATATGTAGAACAATACTTTTAGCTACAGGATATATCTGCAAGATCCAATTAGATTACCTAGAATATCATTGCTAGCATTATATTCCTACATATGAGTGACCACCTTCTCATCATATGAACCAAGCCCCTTACTTTCCTCACTAAAATAACCTCCATTATGGCAAATGGCTTGACTTTCTCCCTTCCCGATTCTATTTTTATTCCTAATTGTGTCCAATATCCTGATGATGATAAAACAAAGGAAGATATTATGAAAGTCCTCGTTTGAATCTGGGGGGTAGACTGACCATCCATCCATATATAAGTGTAGAAAAAGAAAAAAATTCAAATACTAATTATCTCCTTAAGATAGGTAATAGGGGCCCTCTGGAGCAGGGGTGCAGGCAGTATTCAGGGGAGATGACAAAAATCCACACTAAGGTCGAGTTGAGCATAAATATGAGAAATTGCTAGGAAAGCAAAAGTTGGAGATCAGAATCAAGTCAAAAAATGGTGGATATTACATTTGGGAAGTTGCATTTATTACTATATGTCTTTGAGGTATTAATGAGTTAGACTGAACAATAGTTTTCATCTTCAAAATTGTCATCATCACCATCATCATGGTCATGTTTTTAGAAAAATAGGAAAGCACATTTATGTTATTTTGAAACAGTCCAAACAAATAGGTTAAGGCATTCGTTACTTATGGCAAAATAATGTTCTGTATAATGGCTGTACAAATTCTGGTATAGATATTCAACTAAGTTTTTAAAATTATTTGGACATATTTGATATGGATGATGAATGACATATTACTGCCATTCATCACTTATTAATTGTGCTTGCTATAGTATTCATTGTTTAGTAGGTATGTTGCTAATTACAATTCCAATACAAATAAGAATATGTAAGGTGTTTATTTCATTGGATTGTATTTTAATTGATCTATTTATGCCATTGTCCAGCCATATTTTTAATATATACATATTATTTTAACATTTTTTATTTTAACACTAATTTGTGCATTTTCCCTCCCCTCACTGTTTTTGATCCCATTCCCCACTTCAACCCCAGAAATTGTCTCTGGTATATAGCTGTTCATCATTATCATTATTTTCTCACCTGTTCCAATATATTCCTGCTATGAGAGAAACCATCTGGTATTTTTCCTTTTTTTCTGGTTTAATTCACTAAGCATGATCTTTTCCAGTTCCATCCATGATGCTGCAAAAGACATGTGTTTCTTTCTTTTTTTATTTTTGGTTGCTGAGTAATATTCCATTGTGTATATGTACCACATCTTTTTAATCCAGCCATCCATTTTTTGGCATCTGGACTGTTTCCATGTCTTTCCAATTGTGAATAAAGCAGCGGTAAACATGAGGGTGGAAATATCTTTGTGAATCAGCATTTTTATGTCTTTTGGGTAGATACCTAATAGTGGGATTGTGGAGTCATAGGGAAGTTCCATGTTAGCAGTTTGAGGAACCTCCAAACAGTTTTCCATAATGGTTGTACTAGTTTGCTTGCCCACCAGCAGTGCATGAGAGTTCCTTTTTCTCTATATACTTGCCAACATTTGTTGTTGCTAGTTGTTTTCAGATGTGCCATTCTCACTGGGGTGAGGTTGTATCTCATTGTGGTTTTAATTTGCATCTCCTTTATTACAATTGATGTTGAACATTTTTTCATATGCTTGTTGGCTCTCTGCATTTCCTCTTTGGAGAAGTGTATTTTTAACTCTTCTGCCCATTTCTTGATGGGGTTGTTTATTTTTGTTTAATTTCATCAGTTTTCTGCATATTTTGTGATCAATCCTTTATCACTAGTTTTGTGTGAGAAATTTTTTTCCCAATCAGTAGGATGTCTGTTTTTTGTAATGTCTCTTTTGTTGTACAGAAGCTCTTTAACTTGATTAGTCCCATCTGTTTATCCTTGCCTTCACTATTGTTGCATTGAGTGCTCTATCTTTAAAGATGTCACTGAAGTGTATGCCATTTAGTGTTTGGCCCATCTTTGCTTCCAGGTATTTTATGGTTTCCATTTTTATGTCTAGGTCTTTAAGCCACTTCAAGTTGACTTTTGTGACTGAAGTGAGGCAGTGATCTAGTTTCATTTTTTTTTTTTTTTGCATGTAGCTTCCCAGTTTTCCCAACAAATTTTCTTTGTTCCATTGCATCTTCTTTTCTCCTTTGTCAAAGATTTGCTGTCCATAAACCTGTGGGTTTATATCTGGGTTTTCTATTCAAATACACTGGTCTGTCTGTCTGTTCTTGTTCTAGTACCATGCAGTTTTGATAATTATGGCTTTGTGGTATAGCTTGAAGTTTGGGATTGTAATACCTCCATTCTATTTTGTCCTCATCATGAGAGTTTTGGCTATTTGAGGTCTTTTGTTTATTCTTCTGTTGGTTGATGTGATGGATTACATTAATTGATTTTCTGATGTTGAACCATCCTTGTGCTCCTGGGATAAAGCCCAGTTGGTCATTGTGTATTATTCTTTTAATGCATTGTTGGATTCTGTTGGCTAAGATCTTGTTGAGGATTTTTGCATTGGTATTCATTAGGGATATTGATCTGAAGTTTTCTTTTTTTGTTTTCTTTGTTAGGCTTTAGTGTTAGTGAAAATATGTGGTAGTTTTCCTTCTTTTTCAATTTTTTGGATGAGTCTGTGTAGAAATGGCACTAGTTCTTTTCTGAATGTTCGATAAAATTCATTTTTAAATCCATCTGGTCCTGGGCTTTTATTTTGGGGGAGGGTTTTGGTTACCTCTTTTATTTCCTTGCTTGTAATTGGCCTATTTAGTTGTTCTATTTCTTCTTTATCTAGCTTTGAGTGGTTGTAGAGTTGTAAGAATTTGTCCATTTCTGTTAAATTATCCAACTTGTTTGTATATAGTCACTCATAGTGTTCTCTGATTATTCTTTTGATTTCTGCTGGATCTGTTGTGATTTCTCCTCTTTCGTTTATGATTCTATTTATTTGCACTTTCTCTCTCTTTTTTTTTTTTTTTGTTGTTGTTGTTTTGTTTTTTGTTTTGTTTTCTTTGTGAGAGCCTGGCTACTGGCCTGTCTAGTTTATTTTTTCGAAGAACCAACTTTTGGTTTCACTGATTTTTTGGACTGTTTTTCTAACATCCATTTCATTTATTTCTGATTTGACTTTCATTATTTCCTGTCGTATGCTGGCTTTTGGGTTATTTTGTTGTTCTTTTTCCAGTTCTTTAAGGTGAGGCACTAGGGTGTTTCTTTGAGTTATTTCTTGTTTCTTTTATGTGAGCATGTAATGCTATATATTTTCCTCTTGTAACTGCTTTTAATGTGTCCCATAAGTTTTGGAGATTTGTGTCGTTATTTTTGTTATTTTCCAGGTATTTTTTTAATTTCTTCTTTGATCTTCTCATTGATCCTATGGTCCTCCAGTAGTGTAGGTTTCAGTCTTCACGTAGTAGGTGGGTTTCTTGTCTTCATCATATGGTTTATTTCTAGTTTGATTCCTTCATGGTCAGAAAAAATAGTTGATATGATTTGATCTTAGTATATCTATTGATATTTATCTTGTGACCCGGTATGTGGTCAGTACTACAGAATGATCCATGTGGATTTGAGAAAAATGTGTACACAGATTTTCAGGGGTGCAGTATTCTATAAATGTCTTTCAGACCCATGTTTTCCAGGTCTTTCTTCAGAGCTTTAATGTCTTTGCTTATTTATTTTTTTGTCTTATTGATCTGTCCATTGTGGAGCGTGGCGTGTTGAAGTCTCCTACTATGTATATATTTTCTTTGGAATATGTTTTCATAAATGACAGTAGTTTTCTGATATATTTTGATGCTCCTTCATTTTTTTGTTATATCTGCTTGTTGTATTGTCCCATTAATCATAATGTAATGGCCTTTTGTGTCTCTTTTAACCTTTTTTAGTTTGAAACCTATTTTATCTGATATAAGTATAGCTGTTCCTGTCTTCATTTTTGGTCCATTTGCTTGTAGAACTGTTTTCCATCATTTTATCATTTTCAATCTGTTTTTATCTTTTGCAGTTAGATGTGTTTCCTGCAGACAGCAGAACATTGGGTTCTGTTTGTTTTTTTGTTTTGTTTTGTTTTGTTTTTTGTTTTTTGTTTTTTTTAATCTATCCTGCAACTCTGTGACTTTTTATTGATGAGTTTAAGCCATTTGCATTTAGAGATAATATTGATATACTGGCACCTACATTTGCCATTTTGGTCCTTTTGTCTTTTTATTCCTTGTTTTGAACTGTTTTTGTTCATTCTTCAGTTGGATTTGGTTTGAGGGCTCCTTGTATTTTTTGGAGTGGGGGTTTAGTCATGACAAACTTGCAGAGTTTCTGTTTGTTTGGAAGTGTCCTTATTCTTTATTCCAGAGGAAGGATTGCTTCGCAGGATAGAGTATGTTTGGTTGGTATTTAATGCTTTTGAGTTTGTTGAGTATGTCCCTCCACTATATTCTTGCCCATAGTGTTTCTCTGGAGAAGTCTGATGTCAGCCTGATCAGTTTTCTTTTATAGGTTATTTGTTTCTTACCTCTTGTCATTCTCATTATCTTTTCCTTGTCTTGTATTCTTGGTAGTTTTATTATGATGTGTCTTGCTTTATTCTCCTTTTGTCATGGTAGTTTGATGTTCTTCT
>NW_004567116.1:44293148-44349990 GCF_000260355.1 Condylura cristata | reverse complement strand
CTGATCTTTTTGTGGTAAATTTTCCCCCTATGGACTTGCTTGAATATTGATTTTGTTTTCCCTGTCATTTATTTTCTAATACATTCTATTCATTGAAATATGGCATTGCTATTATTGACAGCATTATCTCTGGATGTTCTTTCTGGGATGGCAGAGGGACTTCCAGACACTTCAATTATGGAGAGTATTCTGAGCCTTGTTTTGTTTCAATATCTCCTGTTTTTCAGCCCCTACTGTGTGGAATTATGTCTGTCGTCTCTGCTAGTGACAATCAGGGGTTTCTTGTGGTGTTCAGCTTCTTCTGGTAACTCATTAAGAACTTGTCTCTGGAAGGTGCCTATTTGTAGCCTTCTGATGTCCTGGGTTCCCTCTATGCTTGGATGCAGCCCTGGAGGGTGGGGTACATTAGAAGTGTTGTAGCTGGGCCTGTGGTTGAGCCAGTCACTGGTTTTGTTTATTTTTGGGGCACTGTGAGCCTTGCAAGGTGGTGCCTTATTGGCTCACATGTCTTCCGGCCACTGCTTTCAGTAACACCTTCAGTGCTATTTCTGCACAACCCCAGTTGTGCAGGATATCAGACCTTCCACTAGGCCTCCAGGGCTCTTTGTATCCACTCAGAGCTGCCTCTCCCTGAGTAGTCTTTCCCTACCACTTGGGGGAGTATTAATGGGCCTATTTTTGATTCAGCCTTACTATTTTTTCCCCCTTTTATCTCAGGGGCTTTGTGAACTTACTGGCCCCAACTTATTGACTAATGCTGGGAATAAACCTCCAGGCCTATGCTGTGGTGATGGGTGAAAGGGTTGCAAGCCTTGCAGCTGCCCCAGTCACCAGATTACCAGATTTTCCTCCCAACCTCCCAGGCTCTATGTGCCCACATGGACAGTCCTTTCCCACAGCTTGGGTTCAAGTCACTGAGCCGAATGAGCAGGAAGCCTCCATCTGTGGCACTAGAACCTGGATACTCCCCCCGATTGGAGTCGCAGGGTTCTACCTATCCTGTCTGTGGTGCTTCCAGATAGGAATTACCTTATCGGAACTCCCCAATTGTCGATACTCTCTCAGTTATTGTCCTTCTAGTGAGTCCAAGGTGTTCTCATTTGGGCTGAAACTCATAGCAGGTAAGTCTATAGTCTGTTTTTATATATACCCATGTGAGCTTGTACGTAGTTGTTCAGTGTCTTTTCTCTGCCACCATCTTGCCCATTCCTGAGCTTATCCCACAGTGGCTTTGCCTAGCGCCCAGGTGCTCCAGTTCGGATCTGCAGTCTTTCCTCAGCCTGGGCTCCACTCACTGAACTGAGCCAGACCTCTTCACCTCCAGGTCTTTAGTGAGAGGCAAAGCAGCTCCTGCAACCCGCAAACTTCCAAGTGCCTGAGCGCTCCCAGGAGAGGAACGGTTCTCTTATCACAACTCCCCAATTGCTGATTCTCCTTCAGTTATCTTCCTTCTAGTGAGTCCAGAGTGTTCTCATTTGGGTTGGAACTCATAGTATGTAAGTCTATAGTCTGTTTTCAGTCCTAAATTCCTGCACGAGCCTGGACGCAGTGTTCTCGGTGTCTTTACTCTGCCACCATCTTGCCGTCTTTCCTCAATTTTAAAGTTTTTTATGGAGAGACAATGGACTTGAGTCACAGTATTTATGAACAAATTTGGAAGACTGACAAGGTTTTAATATTAGCATAATGTAATAGTAACCAATAGCATGATGTCAAGAAAACAATAGACTACTAAATCAACAGAAGAACACAGAAATAGACCCACACAAATATATTAACTGATCTTTCACAAAGGAGAAAAAAAATATGTTATGAAAGGTAGTCTCCTCAACAGTGTTGAACAATTGCATATCTACTCTGCTCCCTGTGCCTCCTCCTGGTCTCCTTCTTCTGTCCTGCCATATTTTTAGTTTTTCTCTCACCTTCAGTGAATTATCTTATATTTACCCTTAGGAAACTGTCAAGGTACTTGGATTGGACACTACTATAAAGAATGTACTATTAACTTAATCTACATTATCATGGAAGTATCAGAAGTAAGTTGAGTATATTTGAGAGATAAGCTTTATTTCCTGAATAGCTTCGTAAGGTATATACCTAAACAGTAGAATGTCTGCAATTTTGATCCCTTTATGAAGCCATAGTATAGATAAATCCCAAAACTATTTTAAATAGCATGTGTTTCTAATCCTCTCTGACTACCATATTGAATGTGAAAAATATTAAAATGTCTGTTGAATGAGTGATAAATAATATATCAGTGATTTTTCAGATCATTTTTGATTAACCACTGTATCAACCATTATGTTAAGGTCTTTATATAAATCTAATTTTATTTCTGTTACAAAAATGAAACTCATGGTAATTTAGTAACTTTTCTTGTCATGTAGCCCTCAATAACCTTGCTTCTATAACTCGATGACATCATTGTCTACTTATTGTTATAATTCTTCTGCATCAGACTATGACTTCTAAGAAAATAGTGATTTTCTGCTTGCATATTTCTCGTTCGCCAATGCTAAACTCAGAGCCTAGCAAAGATGATGTGCAGTTACTGTTTCTAGGTTGAATTACTGATCTTTGGAAAACTTCCTTCAAGATAAGGTGTTAGTGGAATGGACTTAGAGATTGGGAGAGCTGTGTTAAGTTAGATTGTAGATTCAAATTCTAAGCTATGCTAATTTAGTAGTGATCAATTCCTAGAGTCTTTGTCTGATAGATAATGTTAGCTATCTGAAAAGCCTCAAGTAAGGGTCAGCTACAGTTATTATTTTGATATTAATTTATAGTAAAAAAAAGTTGAACCAAATTCTGCCATAAACAAATTTATTACATACAGACATTCAGTAGTAATCAAACACAAAATATTTTATGCAACCTATAGTTTGATATCAGTAAAGTCATGTGGTACTTTTTATTCTTATTTCCAGAGTGTCCTGGAGGTGGATATAAACAGAGGTGACTATTAGAGTTGTCTGCAGGCAATTGCAAATTATCCTCTATGATGAGTCTGCTAAGTTGAATATAGATTGCTTTAGGATCAAGTGACAGGCTGTCCTTGAGGATACAGTTTACAGGCCTCATTAAATTCTTGCACTATTTATGAAAGCAGAACTGAGCCTTATTTAAATATATATAGGGAAATGTAACAATATACTATTTAGTTCACCAGTGAGAACCAACTTCTAATGGTCTTGATGCTAATTATAAGCAACTATTTCCATTGCTGCAAATTCATTTTTGACAATTATTGGCTTAATTACCAAGAAGTCAGCTGATGATAGACAGATGGATGAAGAAACCCTTTTAGTTGACTGTGAAGGATGTTCTTTCTACTATACCCGAAACTAAATGCCACAGATTATAGTTTTGTGTAGGGTAAATGTGATTACTATCTTAAACTAACATACTCATAATAGCATGCTGGTAATGGCAACTACACACACACATGGAAACATGAGTGCAAATGCATACACACAGTCTGTTATTTGTCTTCTCATTTAGGGACCATCTTCTCTTAGAATAGGGTGTAGAGGATGTCCCCTAAATGATATTAGTAAATTTCCAGAAATAATACAGTTTCCGAAAGACTTATCTCTAATACTATTCATTTTTTTTCATCTCCAATCCCAAAAGATTTGTGGAAATTTTGAATAAGATATCCATATTTATATATTTCATGTGCTTTAATCCATTGATTATTTTTTATGTGATAATGTTCTTCTTAAATGATTCATAAATTCTGTCAGAGGACATATTTTCTGTCTTTATTGTGTCATCCATTTGTTTCACAAATACTTATTAGATTTAAAATAGGCTCTTTGCACTTTTGTTTGTCTGTTTGCACTTCCTTGACAATATAATACTGGACTTGTACATAGTGCATATGTTGCAAATTTTGATTGACTGGAAAAATATCCTATTTGGAGGTCATCATTACTGATGTTCACATGTTTCTTTTCCTAATTTCCAAATGCCTTTTTCATTTTAGATCACTCCAGGTAGCTATCGCACAGCATCAATCTATTGATTCTCCCTGCACTGGATGAAGAAAAAACCACTGGATCAGGTATGGCTTCCATTATCAAAAGTACCCACTCAAAATTAAATATATATAATATAATTCAGAGTGAAACTTCAAAAATATTCTTACAATTGAACTTAAGGCAATTGATTTTAGATATTACTAGAAGGGACCATTTTTCCTTTATAACAAGTTCTCTCGTGGAAAAGAAATTATTTATACAAGTACTTGTTAAAGTCTCTACATTGCAATTTATTCCACCTAATAATTACCCTATCAACACATATTCTGTCTAAATGTCTTTAGTCACAGTCTTCCTAATGTAATCTGGTGTTCATTGTTCTGTTTGCTATGCACTGAAGGCTTCCAGTATCTTCTCATTCTAATCAGTATTTGAATATTTTGTCTGGTGAAATGAAAGTGACAATCATTAGTAGGACAGATGTTTCCCTTGAATGTAAAAATGCAGGGGTTAAAATCACAAATTAAATTGAACACTCAGTCTTTGCTTGCATTTTTCAAGATGGTAGGAAAGTAGCTCTTGTGAAGTAGAAACCAGGAGCTAGTCAAAGTTGAAGATTGGAAATTGCTCTACTGACCACTAAAAATAGACTCACAAATTTATTATGTTGTAAAATAAAATATTTGTTTTTCTGCATGGTGATTTTGATGAAAAGCTGAGAGAAAGATGGAAAGGGAATACATAACAAGGAGAATTTCATTCCAGGTGCATCAGTGAATCAAGATAATGATACAAAGTTTAGAATATACTATGAATGTATTTTCATTAGTCATAGGCCTATTAATATTTTAATTAATATTCGATACCCTCTACATATTCATTAAAATCTTATACAAAACACTTGATAAGGATATTTAATTGACCAAATATAAATATTTTATAATAACTAATTTGTTTCCTCATATTGACATTTATTTGTTTATATGTGTGTGTACACACATTGCATACACATGTATGGGCATATTTGTGTGTGTATGTATATATGCATACATGCAAATGCATCCCATTGTATTTTTCATTGAGAGGAGAAATGTATGAGGTCATGAGAAAAATTTTAAAGTATAATTTTAAACTGATATTAAGTTCACAGTTAAGGGAACAATTGAGATCAGTGATTTCCATTTTGGTTTGTTTATAAAAATGGTGTTGTGATTCATGTTTTATTTACATACATTTTGTAATAATCACTTCTCTTCAAAACCTAAAAGATATACCTCCTAAATATATGGGTGATAAATTAAACTTCAGAATACAGATAAACAGGTTAGAATGGGAGGGGGTTTGCCTACTGATGTAATATCCCAACGAAGAGACCATATCATTTTAAAACCCCAATTTGATCCTGTCCCTTTTCTCTTCCCCTGTAGAGTGTTTCTGGTTTATAGCTTTTATTTTATGTTCATTTTTACTTTATTACAATTATTTTCCCCCTGATCCATTATACTCCTTCTATGAGTGAAACCATCCAGTAGCCTTTTTTTTTGTTTTTCCCGGCTTATTTCACTGAGCATGATCCCTTCCAGCTCCATCCACGTTGCTGCAAATGAATTATCTTTTTTATTGCTAAGTCCTATTCCATTGTGTTTATGTACCACGTTTTTTGTATCCAGTCATCTATTTTGGGGCATTTTGGTTGATTCTACATCTTCTCTATTGTAAATAGTACAGCAATAAATATTACAAATGAGATGAAAAAAGTGCACAAATGAAGAAAGATACAAAAAATATACATAATTAAAAAGAAACCCCAATTTATGATCCAAGTTTCCATCACCTCTAGAGTGAAGTGGGAACCAGGTTCTAGCTCCTTAGGAGTATAGAGAGTTGTCAGGAATCATGTAGTACAGTATATTCTCTGTACAGAATTTAATATCCAAAAATGCCTTGGTAAAAATGGTCATTTTTCATCTAGATTTCAGCTAGCATAAAGATGTTTTCATACTGATTTTTTTGTTTTGTTTTGTTGTAGGATTTGTGATCAGATTTTTTATATGAAACTACACTATATATAAAAATGATATAAGGAGAGACAGCCTATTTGGAGGTGTGAGTCTCAGGTACTTAATGTTTAGCTCCACCAACCCTTGAGTTTGTTCTGAAGTCTCCTCAAAGCTTATAGGATGACAGTATTAAAACTATCACCTACCCTAACCATTAAAGTTTAGCATGCAAAGGTTGAACCCAAGGATGGGGAAAATCTAGATTTTGTGAAGAAAATAATTGAGATGGAAGAATGAAATTAAAATATGTTGATCACCCATCATATACCAGGCACTATGATTTCTCTTATAATTCTCAGAATAGAACTTTGAAATACGTTATAATGTAAACTTTGACGGGAAGATTAAAATTATACTAAATGACTTGTCTAAGAACATTCATCTGGAAATTGCAAAACCAGGATTTGAATCCATACACATTAAATCTTCCATTTATGCATTGAAAGCTATTAAACTGCTCACCGGTCTGGTGTGGGTTAGCTACAACTCTGGAGAAGAAAACATGTATTTGGTTTTTGTTATCATTATCGAGTTTTTTGATGTTGATTACACTTGGGATGGAATATACCTCTCTATGTTACATGACAACAATGACTTTTTTATTGTGATATGAGTATTTTTCTATTATTTTTAATTCTGTTTACATCTATTTGAATATCAATCTCCATTTTTTTTTATTTGCCTACCTTTGACAATACATATGTATATACTATTTTTTTTTCTTTAAGATTTCATGTAAAATAAATATAACTCTGATGGGTCCTGTTTGGGGACATGTGAACTTTCTGAAAAAAATGAACCATTAACTTAGATATTATATAAGTATTATTTAAATGTAATCACATATAGAAATAATTACAGAGATATGTACTATAAACTTCAGAGTTGTAATATAGGGAATTATAGGGAAGGATATTTATATATCATGTTCCCTAAAACTTCAACTTGTAAGAAGAAATTCATCAATTTCTACATTTGTAAGATAAAATAGAAATCTTAAAATAGATGCGAAATTTAATATTTTTTTTAAGATTTATTTATTTGTACATACAGAACTGGGGTACAGGCCAGAGGCTCAGGGGTGGTGAGAGGCCTCACCAGAGACAGAGTGGGGAGCAGAACAGGCAGACTGATGAAGTACACTGCAGAGGGGAGCAGTGGGCGGGTCAGGAGAGGTCTGTCACGCCATGTGGTCACCTCTGGGGCAGGTGGCAGGCAGGAATGGAACTCATGCGGAAGTAGCTTTAGCTTCTCAGTGCAGTGCTTTAACACACTGCACCACCAGGGAGGGCCAAATTTAATAATTTTTTAAAAATGTAATCCAGCAATCTATAAAATGGATAGTACTAACAAATCCTAGAAATCTGAGTGTAGAATTGGGAAGAGCAGAATGGGGAGGAGACACAGTGAACTGTGGGAGAGGACACACTGCTGGACATCATGTGGAAACATTCACTGAAGAATGTGTTCCTACACCTCTGAAAATATGCACTCATAAACCAATGTTGACACAATTAAAAATAACAAAAATAAGTAAATACAATGGAAAATGCATTCTATATAACTGGGGTTTATTACAGAATGCAAGATTGACTATACATTGAAAAATCACTCAGGGTAGTCATTGTATTACTTGATTAAAATGTAAAACATACATGAACACTACAATCATGATGGAGAATTAACATACATTCCTGATAAATATTCATTTTAAATTTGATCTGAAAGGGGGCTCTACTACTTGTTAAACGGTCAAAATGGTGAAAAACTGCTACCTTCTCGGATAGGGAGGAAGGTAAGAATCTGTGCCCTCACTCTCAGTCATGTCAATCTTTAGCTGTACCTTCTAGCTTAGACAAGGGGGAAAAAGAGAAAGATTCAGATTGGAATGGAAAAAAATTAAACTGTCCTTACAGATGATATGATTGTCTCTGAGAGAATACTAGAGAAACTACAAAAAGTTACTAGGCTTGATAAGTATGTTTAGAAAGGTTACAGTACACAATTGAAAGTTGAAATTTAATTTTAAGATACAAAAAAAAATAAGGTGAAATACTTAGGGGATAACCTGATAAAGGATGTATAAATCTTGTACAATAAAAGCAAAAACACACTGCTGAAAATGTTAAGACCTAAATAAATGGAGAGGTATTTGTGCCTATGAATTAAAATACTCAATATTGAGGTCTTAATACCTCCAAATTTGTTTACAGATTCAGTAATTTTCCATTAAAAGACCCATTAGGTATTTTCGGTAAAAATTGGCAGATTTCATTCTAAGTCTCATATAAGAATAAAAAGTACCTTGAATATCAAAAACAACTTTGAAAAAAAAATAAATTTGGAGGGATTATGTTATTTGACTTCAGGACATATAATAGAACAGTAACAACACTCTATGACTGTGGCATAGAGGGGCACATAATCAATGGGACTGAACAGAGAATCACAGAAATAGATCCATAGGTATATGAGAATTTATTTTTGACAAAAGTAATTTGGAAGGGAAAACTAGATTTTTCAACAAATGGTTTTGGAACAATTGGATATTTATATACAAAAATGTTAATGAGGCTCCATAAATCTCACTATTTATAAAGTTAACACAAAATAAATTCATGAATCTAAATGTAAACCTATGTAGCTTCTAGAAGAAAACAGGAAAGATCATTGTGATCAGCAACAGAAAATATTTCTTAGATATGGCATTGAAAACAAGGTCTATAAAATAAAATATTCATAATTGGAGTTCGTCACAATTAAATATTTTTACTCCTTGAAAGGCACTGCTAAGAGAATATTTAAAAAGCCATAGAGCTTACTAATCAATTAACTGATAACAGATTTATTAACGAATTTATAAAGAATTCTCCAAAGGATATGTCAAATAAATCAATAATATTGGACCAAAATTTTTTTAGAGGTGCTTCACCAAATAGCTTTGATTGCGAATAAATATCTCTAAGGAAATATAATTTGAAGTCACAAAAGAAACTACTATACATCTATTAGACTGTCTAAACCTATAAAATAAAGATTGACTATTTCATTTTGGAATATCATAAACTGGCAGTAGACAGTAAATTTCCAGAAACCCTTAGGAAATATGTTGGTCATTTGTTAAAAATTAAAACACAAATGTGACCCATCCATTACAAATCTTAAATATGTACCCAAGATACATAAAAGTATACATCAAATGAAATTTTGAGACTGATATTCATAGCAATATTATTTGCAATATCTCTAAAGTGGAAACACTCTAATCATCCACTAACAGTGTGGAAATATTAAAGAGGTATGGTTATACAATATAATCAGACAGTGAAAATAATGAACGAACAAGACAGACAGATCTAATAATTATCTGAAGTAGATGATGTCTCCCACATCATATTCTAAAACCTATCAGTAATGAAAATGTGTGTAGTCAAATGAGAGTTTTCAGAAGTTTCCTCAAATTATAAAATGGATTTATTGTATGTTACATGATGGCTGCAGGGCTTCTGAATGGGAGAGGACCAAGTATCACTCATAGATTCTATACATTTCACTTGAAAATATAAATCAGATTCTAAGAACATCTTCAAAGTCACAGCTTAAAATGATGAGGATAATGACTGGCTTTTGCATTAAGAAGCAGCAGTTCATGGGTCGCTGTACAATGTGCACAAGGGATTCCATATTAGTTGAATTGAATTAGACCGGTTTTCAGGGAGGTATCTAAAGTAGGGACAATAGAAAGGAAAAAGTTTACTTAGTTTGTCAAAGGAGAGGTAAACTTTTTTTTTTTTTTAAGATTTATTTATTCATACAGAACTGGGGTACAGGCCAGAGATGCGGAGAGTGAGAGGATTCACCAGAGAGAGAGCGGGGAGCAGAACAGGCAGATCAACGAAGTATACTGCTGAGGGGAGCATCGGGCGGGTCAAGAGAGGTCTGCCACGCCATGTAGATCTCCGCGGGGCAGGCGGGAATTGAACTCATGCGGAAGTGGCTTTAGCTTCTTTGTGCAGTGCTTTAACCCCCTGAGCCACCAGGGAGGGCTCGGGGAGGGAAACTTTTAAAGGAGTGGTTTCGGAAACATAATAAGCCCTTATCCCTATTCCATTTTGTTTTGAAGTGAAAAGAAAGTTGACATTTTGACAATTTGAAGTGTCAGCCATATATTTGTGGCAATTGTATGGAACCTAGATAAAGTCTTACTCTTTGTTTTTTTAAAACTGCTGAACAGGAATCCTCTTTGCATGAGCTAATGTTACTAGTCAAAACTTTAATAATGAATTTGTCAATTTACCCTTTTTATTTAAGGTAGAGGGGTTTGGAGACTGCTTATGCAGTTCTCACATAAAAAGAAGATTGAGAAATGAGTGCTTTCGACATATAAAAAATAAAATCAATTTTGAAAGGTAAGGAAGAAAGTTGGGCCTGAGAATTTGACTAAACTTGATTGAGTCCTAGAGAGAGAATACTGAGATTAGTTCTCATCCATACAGCCTTTGCTTATTTATTAAACCTCGTGTGCATCATCTTGCATTAAGGTAGCAGTGTGGGGAGATTGCACTGTCTGATTACTTGTAGAGTTCATGGTGTAAATAAGCAGAGTAGAGCTGCTAGAAATCAGTGGACTATGATGAGGACTTTGGGTTGGTATATTTGTTGTAGGTGACATGTGTTAATGAAGGGGGAAGTTAGGAATAGGCTAAGCCAATTGGTTAGGAACAGGGTGTCCAATACATGACTAAGAAATTCATTTATCAGTCTGATTGAAGAACAATCCCTGATCAGGAGGGTGTCCTCCCAATCCAATGAAGAGTGGAGTGTTCAGAACACCAAAACCATAACACAATGTCAAATCAATGGGCCATGGTTAGTCTTGGGTAGGTGGGCCAGATAACATGGGCAAACTCAGTGGGCCCGTTAGTCTAGGAGACACCTCAGGTCTGGTTAATCACCAAGAGACAAACACAGAGACCCCTAATGACCAAATCCCCACTCCTTGCACACTGTACAAAAATATAAGCACCTGCTTCTCACTCCTTTAGTGACTCTCCACTCAGGATCCCTCTCCACTCAGATAGCTTTTCTATTCTTTCTCTCATCTCTTTTCTATTCTTCTCTTATCTACCCACTCAGGAACTTCTGCTCTTGGAAGCTTTCCTATTCTTCTTCTTATCTACATATCAATAATTCTCTTGCTTTTCTGTAATTTTGGCCTTGATGTTGAATACTTTCCTCATCAAAGACAAGAACTGGGGTCTCAAGGCTGCAGGCCTGCTGCCAAAAACCCAGATCCACCAGCACACCTCTGAATAGGTATATTCTTATTACTCTCCATCATGTACAGTTCTGTCAATCAAAGTTATGTCAATAATAAGATAAAGTATTCTACTTGAGAAATGTTAGGTTTAAAATTGTACTTTCCCCACATTGTCTTTAATAAATTTCTTTACATGGCTGTTTTATTCCTGATTTGTAATTAATCATGGTAATGATAAACACTTCTTAGTATCCCTGTGAGAATTGCAATCTGTATTATGTGCACCACTATATGCTTTGGAAGTTGTCTCGTTGTAGTTTTACATTTATTACAGGTAACAGTAACTTTGGGTCCAGTAATTTGCATTTGCTATCTCATGTAGATTTCATTATGATGCAGTTTAAGTAACAGAAATTTAAAGGTTGTAGGTTAAGCTTTGCCCTGTGTCCTGTTTAAAAGGTGGGGGCCTAGACAATGGACTGGAGAGCCCTGTCCCATCATCCAGACGAGTCAAAAAGAAAAAGAAAAATATTGAATGGTCTCACTTATGGGAGGAATGTAGAGGAACCAAATAAGGAATGGGGAGGGGGGGTAAAAGTAACTATAATAAGTAAAAAATCAAAAGCATCATGCAACTATAGATCTGAGACATTCTGTAGGGGAGGAGGGAGAAGGACCAGGACAGGGGTGGGAAGAGCAGAAGGGACTATGGTGATGGTGCATGGGTGAACTGGTGGTGAGAATTCCATAGGCAATCCATACAGTGTACAAAAATAACGGATATTGTAATGAATATATTTTAAAAATAACTTTGGGAAAAAAAGAAGCCAGGCTGAATTCTCCTTGCTGGAACTGGTTCTCTCATGCATAAGTCTCTACTAAGGCCCTGTCTGATTCAACTACACCTAGTATTCTTGGTGAATTATTTGACCATAGAGCAAGGGACCCACTCTTTCGGTTTGGGAACTATAATTATAACAATCCTCTATTGTTTTAATTTACCAATGTGGAAACTGAGGCATGTACATTGAAGAAACTTTCTTAAAATCATCTAGTTCATAAATGGCAGTTAGGGTTTAAATTGAGTTCTGTCTAGTTCCCTAAAACTTTCCCATTCAGCAGCACTGAAGTTAAGTTAAAATTAAAAGGAAAAGAATACCACAGGAAATGGCATTCTTTTTTTCTTAAAATTGCATGTAAAACCTTATATATAAAATACAAGTAATCAGAATCCTCACTTAAGAGTATATGTAGGAGGGAGATGTGTGAATAAGATTAGATAAATAAAGCTAATTGAGGTCAGATAGATTAGCACTCGAGCTCCAACTCAGTTTCTACTTTGGCCATGGCCAAGTTAATCTTTCAGGTTCAGTTTCCTTAATTGTAATGTAGAAATAATAAAGATACCAAATAGCACCTCTCCATGGGGCTGTTTTAAGGTTAAATGAAATCATTATGCAGATTAACTTGCCCAATGCTTGATGAGTAGAGCATTGAATAAACTAGTTCAGCGATTTATCCGTGAATGACTGATTGTTGATGTTATGTGGTTATGCAGGTCTCCCTAGCCAGGTCTTTTCAAGTTTAAGGGAAACGTTTAACAAATATCTAATCTGCAAGGATAGGTGTAGGGTAAATGAAGATCAGGTTTTTACACTGTTGACCTCTGTGGCTATCACCTGCCACCTTCAATGCAGGAGGAACTTGGGTATGGAGTGGGCATGCGTGAGTGGGCACAGCTGTGCCGGGGGACTGATCACATTTAAGGGGAGCATCACAGAGGAAGGAGTGCAGTAGGGAGTCAATACTCCTGCTATAGTTACTTATAGGGGACCGAGTTGCTGTCTCCTTGCTGGCTTGTTTCCCGCTATTGGTTTGTTTCTCCCTAACCTGTGGGGATGATTCCAAGAACTCCAACTTTCTCTTCAAGCTGTCTAAGCTGCTGATGAATGAACCTATGCATTCACTCTGGGATGGCTGCAGTATAATAGGTAAGTGTAAGAAATGTTATCTTGATGAAAGTGTTCCCTTGAAACTCTCCATTTTCAGTTCTCATACAGGTCTCTGATTGTTTCAAGAAGGTCCTCAATTAAGTGTTAATTCTTGCGAGGGAACACCTGGCAATTTTCATTCGAACAGGGAAGGGTTCAAGTGAAAGATCAGTGTATTGCTACTTCAGCCTACACTTTCTGTGGAAGTTAGTAGTAATAGGATAAAACTGATGTAAATAATAGAATAACAAATAAGTAGAAGAAAAGACAAATCTCCCATACAGAAGAATTTAATATAATTTAGTAAATATGTGCATTTTTACTCCCTGCTTGTGGGCTATTCAGTAATTTGCTTACAAAAATGCAGTAGGAAAAGGGGAAAAGTCTTCTTCAAATGGAGAATATGACATTGGTGAGTTGATTAAATTTATGCCTTTATGGATTAGTCATGTGATGATCCCAAGTGGCTTTGCTAAGTGCTAAGAAAGTGAGGAGGGTCTTCCTTCCAAAAAACATTTAGCTCAGACAGACTAAGAAAAAAAATCAGTCAAACCCAAGTTAAGGTATAAATTTTATAATACCTAAGTTGTTTTAAAAACTGTCAATATCATCAAGAAAAATCTGAGAAACTAGCACAGTATTGAGAAGCTTATGGATAAAGACTATCAGATGTAACATTCTGAATGGGAACATTAAGCAGGAAAAAAAGTAGGAAAAGCAACCTCTGAATAAATTATAGAGTTTAGTTAACATGAATATACCAGTATTAGTGCATTTTTGTGGGGAAAAAAGGTGCCATATTAATATGTCCACAGTAGGGAAAAACATGTAGGATGCACAGAATCTCTCCAACTTTACTATAAATTTAAAGTTATTCTAAAATAAGAAAAATAAAACTAAACACAGTACGCAAGATACTATAACATGTAATGATGGAGCTAGCTTTAAAGTTATTTTTTAAATATTTTCTTCTAAAATAGTTTTCTCATTATCCACTATGAACTATAAGCAGTATGTAGCTATTAAACATTTGAAATGAGGCTTTAGTCTAAGATGTGAAAGCAGATGCGTTTTAAGTGTAAAATAAACCCCTGATGTGTTGGTAACATTTGTGTCTTGATTTGAGTACAAATTGCATGCAAGTGTTTTGTTGTAATAATATCAAGTTTTGCACTTGTACTATAATAGCAAATGCTTCTACTAGAAACATTTGTAAATTTAATGGTACAATACAAATTCTTGTCCATTTAAGTGTGGAACCAAGGTGGAGATTACAGAGATCAGTCCTAGAATGAGGCCATATAAGTATGTCTCTTTAAGTGGGTGTGTTTAGACAACTCTGTAATAAGCAAATGGAAAACTAGTCCAGACACTGTCCCAAGAATTTCACATGCACTATGTCATTTAAGCTCACAATAATATCAAGAGCTACAAATTACGATCCTACTTTACAGAAAATTATTTACTCGATTTTCCAAGTAGTGGTAGACTCAATTTAACCTCATTGGTTTGACATCAGAGCTTGACCTCATAGCCACAATGCCAGTCTTTATTTATTCATTTTTGACTTTATTATATTGGATTCATTTCTCTTCAGGGAAATATTCTAAAGGGCAATTACTGGCTGACAGTGACCTACTATCTCTCTGAACAACCTAGCATCCCTTCAGTCTGGAATTCCAATATGGGATTTGTGAACCAAGTTATCTTGTGCGTCTAGAATACAAATGTGCTCATAACACTGATATACCCTCTGCGGAGCAGCTAGGAATTAATGCCTTGTGTGATATGCATTTAGTGGGGAGCGATTGATGAGTTCAGCAATAGAAAGAGTCTAGACTTGCTGTGAGGAAGCTTGAATCTAGTTCCATTTTGTCAGCATCAAGTTGTGTGATGCTGGATGTGATATGTGTATATTCTGAGTCTCAGGCTTTGCAGTTGTGAAATGAGAAAAATAATTACTTCTCTGATTTCCAAAGAATAGCTTTCTCTTCTTTTTTTCTTTATATTTTATTTTTGCTTCCTTTCCTAGTTTTATTTTCTCTGCATGTACTCCCTTAGTAATTCTTGCATATGCAATTTCAGTGCATCCTCATAGTAATTTAAGCTTTATCATTTCTACCCAAACTCTATGCTCAACTAGGTTACAGGCACCCTACTAAATACTTACATATATATTATCTCAAGCAGTCCTTATAAAATTTCTGAGTCTGAAATTATGAAGTCCATTTTACAGATGGGATGGGAAACTATCCACAAGTCCCAGTCACCTTCTCAAACCCATCCTGCTTGAATCCAAAGTCTTATTCCAGCACACCAGCCTATTCACTAAGCTCTCACTTTTGTTATTCCAGAAATAAAGATGTTAGTGTAAAAAAGTAATCATTTGAACAATAGTACAAATAAGAAATTTAATTGTGAACAAATTTCAAATGACTGTCATCAAAACTAATATTTGCACTACTTTCTGTCTTTTTAACCATTATTTGAAATTTAACCAGTGAATAGTGTCATCCACTCATTTTTTTTTTCTTTTCAATAGTTTATTTTTCCAACATTTTGTGCATTTTCCGTCTCAGTTGTAATCCAAATCACCCATGTGCCATCACCATAGTCCAGTGCATTTCCCTCCCCCCACTGTTTTTGATCCCATTCCCCACTCCACCCCCATAAAATGTCTCTGGAATATGACTGTTCATTATTATTATTATTTTCTCGCCTATCCATTATACTCCTGCTATGAGAGAAACCATCTGATATTTTTTCCTTTTCTTTCTGGTTTATTTCACTAAGCATGGCCATTTCCAGTTCCATCCATGTTGTTGCAAAAGGCATGTGTTTATTTATTTATTTTGGTTGCTGAGTAATATTCCATTGTGTATATATATCACATCTTTTTAATTCAGTCATCCACTTTTGGGCATTTGGATTGTTCCATGTCTTTCGAATTATAAATAATGCAGTGATAAACATGGGAGTGCAGGCTATGATACAAGTAAATACAGAAAAGGGGCTCAAAATAGGTGAGAGATCAGACCCCATTTATTGATTACAATGACAATAGGAGACAGTGAAGCAGAGAAAAAAAAAAAGGTATTCTTTGGGCTAGAGCAGGTTATGTATAAACTGAAAGCCTGATACATTCTAGTGAGTTCTAAGATCTGCAACAGCCCCAAGCATTTGAACTAAAGCTATAGTGAGTGGTAAGAGGTACTCATTGGTGGTGGTACTGGCAGACCCATGTTTTTGTTTAATTGTTATCAACAACATATTATTTTACACACTCTTTTTTCTCATCATAGGAGTTTCTCCCTTTAGGTGTGGTTACCATAGTTTTCTCAATGCCAAAGTGCCTGCAGTCCTCCACCACAGTCTATTATGCTCTTCCCCACCACTCCTGTATTTTCCCCTTGCTCCCTGCCTTCCCATACCTTTCTACAAAGATGCCACAATCTATGGTCAGCTTTTTTTTATTTTTTTTTTAAGTTTCTTATATTCTTGTCACATGTTAACTCTTTCTCTATGCCACGTGTAACTGAAACCTGAAGCTTGCAAAGTTGAGAAGATGTGCTTCAGGAAAGGTTGCACACATGCAATTAAGAGTGCATATTTAGTTAGAGAAAGAAAGCATACCAAAAAAAAAAAAAAAAAAACCTGCATCCTTTGGGAATTAGGTCTCTTTCTTCCTGAATCAGAAATACTTAGATAAAAATGCTTAGATGGAAATCCTTCCCTATCAAACCTTAGCATCTTCTACCTGCCCAGTTTACTTTACAATATCCAGCAATCCAAATACCATTGTAGTTCATGGAAATAAAAAAAAAAAAAAGTCTGAAATTTAAGTGGCAGACACTTTTTCATAAATACTCTTCTGTAGGAACAGAAACTAGTCTGGCATGGTAAATGGAATTCTGAAATAGTCCCAAGACCATCCAGTAAACATTCCCTGTGTGATCCATTCCCTTGAATACACTGGGACTTGTGACCACAAAGGATACTACTCCATGATTACATTACATTATGCAAAAGGTTAAAATAGAAATATAAAAGGGATGCAGCAAAATTTCCTGCTGGCCTTGATGAAACAAGATGTGATATTGTGAAGTCTGATGCTAAGGAATTATGAACAGGTCTAGGAACTAAGATCTCCCAGTGGGCAAGAAAATGGGGGCTTCAGCCAAACAATGACACAAAAAGTAATTCTTTCTACACCATGTGAGCTTGAAATGGGACCCAAGCTCCAAGAAGGAGCTGACATCTTTGTTATCATTGTTATTTTTGTGTGTATAGAAAAACTGGGTATAGGCTAAAGATGTGGGAGGTGATAGGATTCACCAAAGACTGAGTGGGGAGAACAGGCAGATTTAGTAAAATATACTTCTAATGGGAGCAGCTGGTGAGACTAGAGAGGTATGCATTGCCATATCTGGGTTAGTTCCCCAGCTTAGGATGGAACTCGGGCAGTAATAGCGCTCACTAAGACTTAACCCCTAGGTCACTGGGGAGGCCCAACATTGACACCTTGGTTGCAGTTCTTTGAGATTCTGACCATAAAACCCATGAGAAGGCTGTCTAGAGTCCCAATCCATAGACTCTATAAGATAATAAATGTGTGTTGTTTTCTACTGTCATATTTACAATAATTTCTTACACAACAGAAAACTAAATATATCAGGTAAGTAAGAGTGTATTTGTTAATGCCTAATGTTGCAGTGATCATTGCCCCCTAAACCCATTACAACCAAAGGGAAATGACCCACCGGTCATTTAACAATGTTGAATCAAATGCCCAATTCTGTAAGGGCAGCTGCTCTAATTTCAAACCCTGGTGCTGATTTATAAGGTGACCCTACTAAACATTTCACAGTCTTCCAAGCACAGTCTACTGTGCTCTTCATAGTAGGATAATTTCATCGCCAAGAATTTTCCAGCTCTGACAATTTCATGAAGTTGTCAGAGTTATCAGGTAGCACATTCCATGAATGTGGTCCATTCATGGAATTTTGGATAAGTTCCTTAAGTCTAGACACCAGTTCTCTTTCTAATTCAAAGTGGGTTAGATTCTGTTTTGAAGCTTTCTTTCTGCATACTATAACTTTGGAAGAGCAAAGGATTTATTATCAGAAATGACCTATTCACTTAGTTTAACCACACCTGAAACAGGAATCTTCTTGACCCATGAGATTTCATCAAATTTTCTGATTCAATAGAAAGACATCAAATTATATCCACTGTTAATTTTAAATTAACTCAAAGTATTTAATTAACACTTCCTCAAATAGAAAAGAAATAAGGATACTTCCCATTAAAGGCAATGAAGACCACTTAAGAGATTTTTGTAAATCAAATTTAAGCCCTGTATCCATTCAAACCTTTTCACAATTAAGAATGTTCAGGGTAGAGATGTATATAAAGCAATTAGCAACCCCAGGGAAGGGGAGGAGGATGAGCACTAAACAGGGTTTGATTAAAATCTGAAATGAAGCGAAGCTGAGACTTGGCATAATTGTAGAAGAGGAATCCAGTCCTTTGGGTATATGTTGAAATAAAAGGGAAAGATATAAAACCTGTGTGCTTAGTAAAGCCCATTAATTCTGACGTGCATACATCAGAAAGCTGTTTAAACATTAGGTTCTAAGGTGTTTGAAGTGGGGAAAACTGTAGGGCTGTGTGGGTAGACCAAGGACCTCTGTATTCGCTCCATAGATAACTTGATCTAGCTTACTCAGATTCCTTAGGCTTTATTTCCCTTATTTTAACCAAAAAGATGGTGTTGTTTATATCAAAACCACCTTTCCCAATGTGCATTACAAGCACCACCTGTTTCTTGGACTGTTGATAAATGTTAAAATACTTCAGGGAGTATTTTTAAATGCTAAAATCACCTTCAGAAATTTAACTTTTCTACTTAATATTTCTTGGAGCCCTTTCCTAGATCCCTGGGGCTGGTGATTGCCCTGTTAGATGGCTTGATGAAAGGATCCCCTGTTAGCAGACAATATCCATGGCTGTATTTGTCAGAACACATGCTGAAAAGCACCACATAAGGTGATCTTCAAAGACCTGGGCAGCTGAACATCCCCTGAATCTTGATCATCTTGTCTGAACTGTAGTTCTATGTACATTCAAGAGCAGGAAAGGATGTTAGCAGGCATAGCACTTTGACAGAAATTTACTAAATCTCCTTGATGAACTCAAACATTTAATTAAATATTCATTAGTTTCAAATCTAAACCTTGTTAACCATGAATTTATTTCAAGTGTGTATTGAGGGTCCTTCCCTTTTTAAATTCTCTTTATACTTTCTGATGTACATACGTATACCTTGGAAGTTAAATCACCATATTAACAACAAGGACCTCTAGGATATTCTATGTCCCCTTGGTCCTGTTCCTGTCTACTTCAGGTGGCCTCAAAGTAAAGACTGCCAAGTTGTGGCAGAATTAAACTTCACATGATAACAGCAATGTGTAGAAAGAAAGGACAGAAGGAGACCTTTGGAATGGGATGAACTACTTTCAAATTTGTCCTTCATAATATTAACTGAGTGATATTAGGCAAACCCTTTAGGGTGCTTTATCTTTATCACCCATTATTAATGGGGTAGCCAACTGTATATTTATTGAATGTACTTAAAATCCATATACTAGGCATCACTGCTCTATTTCCTATCACTTTCTTATATGTCTAGATTTTTTTTAATAAATATATTTTTATTTATGCATACAAGAATTGGAGTTTAGGATAGAGGTGCAGGAGGTTAGAGAATTCACCAGAGTCATAGTGGGGAGCAGAACAGGCATATGTGCTGAAATACATTGCTGAGGGGAGCAGTGGACAAAACAAGAGAGGTCTGCTGTGCCATGTGGGTCAGCTCCCTGGCTAGAGATTAAATTCATGCCCAGTAGTGGGTGATTTCTTGTTAAGAGTTAAGATTTTAATCCCTGCACCACCAGAGAGGCCCAATATAACTGGAATTTAATTGTGCATCCACAAATGATTTGTTATATGACAGATCAGACTTGTTAATTAAGCATATCTGAGTGTCCTCTGACATAAAATTTAAATTGATTTAAACAGTAACTTTCATGAGAAGTTCAGTCTTTTACCTCCTCAAGAATAGTGTTGTATTGATTAAAATAATTCTAATTTGCTACCCCTCAGTGTTTAAACAAATTGAAAAACAAAGGAGTTATAAAATACCCAAAAGTTCCAATTTTTTAATCTAAGGGAATGCACCATTATTTCAAAACCCTGTTATTTTATATATATTAGAAAGATAAAACATTGCTAGGCTACATTTGATAATACATTTTTTATAATTTATAACATTCATTTTCTATCTGTTGGAAAAGACTTCAGAGAAGGGGCCTCTGAAGTCCTGAACTCCTACAGAAAGTCTACTGATCTATTCATATTTTGGTATTCCCATACCAGCATATGCAAGGATTCCTATTTTTCTGCACATTTTCTGCTGTGGGATCCAAATAGAGCTTTCACAAGACCACCCATCTAAATACACCCCACATCACTGCCACTTCATACTGTAGCCCTGTCTTTTTGATATTATCACACACAGAGCTACTTTTAGTGACTTGAATCCTAGAAGTTTAATGCTAGAAGTTACTTAGGAAATTGGGTTTTTATACCTCTGATATTCTCAGGAATGTCCATAACTAATACTTCTCTGGAAATTTCCCTTGTGCTCATTTTCCCTAGTTTCCCCATTGAAAGGGAAAACATAGAGTCACACTCGTCTGTAACCTTTACTCCTTTTTTCTTTCTTTTTTTTTTTTTTCCTATAATCTCCCAGCAGGTTGGATTTCACTATATTCTTCCTTTCAGGTAGGAATCCTTTATACTCATTCTTCTTCCTTCATGCCCCAACTTTTCCACACAATGGCCAGGAAACATGAGTTAAGCATCACCTAAAAATGTATGGTTCAAATTAGGATAATTTTGAGTGTGAAAAAGAGTATTATTACAGTGAGAAATTAGTCATAAATTTGAAATAAGCAGGCATGTTGGGCATTATGATGTGATATTATCATCATCCTTCAGACAGTTAGACTCTGTTGACACAATCAGTTTGTTCCATGTCACATCTCTTTGTCTGAGAAACTTTTATCCCGATATCTAGTCTAATGTGGTACGATCATGTTTGTGGGAAGATAGAAAGTTTCATCTTCTACAACTTTATTCAGAACAATAATGTAAGCTCATTTCAGCTTCAGAGATCTCCGTAGGAAGGGCTGAGATCACACTGAATCTATAAGTGCATCTCTCCTTGACTTTTGCATACTGTTTTTCTTTTCCATGCTACAAGTGAAAATCCCCTCGCTACATTCTAATCAAAATCCTTCACTGTAACATCAAATGTCCAAATCTGAGTCCGCTGCTCAGGGAAACTTATTCAAAATACTAGGCAAAGTGAGATGCACTGTCATCCTATATATGGGGATACTGATAGAAAACATGCATTTTTCCAGCATGTAAATTATACCTCAAAAATCACTTATTTATCTCTCTCTCTCTCTCTCTCTCTCTCTCTGTATCTCACACACATGCACAAACACACACACATATAGCCAAGGTATTGCAAAAATAGAAGTTGAAAAATATCCCTATAACTCTGTGATATTAGATACAATCTGACCTCACCTAAAATTGGATGAGAAGTGAGAGACTCGATGTGAAGGGACTAAGAGCAGATCTTACATTCAGTAATATAAGGACCAGAAAATCCTATTTTTTTCCCTTTCTAATTTCCCATATTTCCTTAAAAATGAGAATTTTTCTTATCACAATAAAATGTGATTTACTACTCACAACCCTCTTTCAGATATCCCAAATCTTCATTATAGCATGCTTGCTTATAGAATTGTCTCTAGGGAACTCTCAGAGGGTCAGCTTTTAACATATTAAAAAGGCCTCCATAATTGCATTGTATCACATGAAATTATTTTAAGGACCTAGACAAAACATTATACTGGAGCTGTTTCCTAGCAGGAGAGCAGACTTACATTGTATTTAAACAAGTACCCACCCTCTATCATTGATTTATTCAACATTTCGTTATTGTCTATCATGAGGACACCATTTATTGACATATGGAAGTTAATATAATATCAGATGTACCAACATGCAAAATTGCTGAAGAGTGAAGATGCATTTATAACTGAACATTTTTAATCATATTAGATTTCTTTTAGTAGAGTGCTTAAATGTGGTGGCAATTACAACAATTAACCATTCGCAGAACAATCAGGGAACTCTTCTGATATTAGGTGAGGATAAATTGTGGTTCTGTATAAAAAGTAAGGCCCTCATAGGGGCCTTAGAGAATTTTAAGGCAGAGGAAGTAACTTATGCAAAGGCATAAAATTGTTACAGAGTATAGTGCTAAAGTAATCTACAAATAATTTTGTAGGTTAGGGGTATTTTGTTTGTGCATGCAGGAATTATAACAGTGATGGAAGAAGTAATAAGAATTATTAACCTGTACTGCACAGTCACTATGAGTAGACCAATGTTAGAAGCATATTGCTTAAGTTATCAGAATTTCACAATAGGCATATGTGTTAGGTGCTGTCATTACTGCCATTTACAGGTCTTGGAATGGAAACACCAAAATATGAAGTAAATTATCTAAGGCCATACTGAAAGCAAATGACTAAATGAGGATCTTAACCCAGGTTGTCTGCCCCAAAAGCCGTTGGAAATCATAATTCAAAATGAACACAAATGGGTAGCATAAACCCTAAGCTATTATAAGATATGAAAAATTGGCATGGGAATGGGAATGCCATAGGGAGAAAAATATAAACACTTGTTGAATCTAGGTGTTTGTAATATCCAGCAACAGGATTAGAAATTTGTACCCTATAAAATTTACAGATGTTCAGTATCATCAATACACATTTTGATGGCTGAATATTAAAGACCAATTACATTTAAGAAGATAATGCTTGACAATAGTTGATAGACTTAATTTCAAATTATGGTCATGCCAGTCATCACAGAAGACTTTTATATAACTTCTTAGCCACACATTATTGCACTTTATAAGTGGGGAAAAAACTGTAACTCTCTTCAAAGGAATTTTGTGATCATTAAGTAATCTAGTAAAGTTCTTCAAACACTATAAGCTCTTGATAAATTCTAGTTCCCTTTCCTTGTAGCTCTACAGAATGTTGTTTAATATAAAATAGATTGTGTCTATGGATTAAAATGCAAATGACTGGGAAGCCCCAGGTTTCCCTCCCCCCCCCACCAGGGGTTATTTTCATTTTTGATGTACATCAAAAAATACTCTTCTCACTGCAATCATTTTGTATAAAACTCAGTAGCTTTGACCTTCCAAAGTCAATATTGTTGTTGGTATTCCTTGAGTTTGGCAGAAAACAAGGTCCCAAGCACTGAAGCAAATCTTTTTCTGTCTCCTTTGATCTATTTTTCCTGCCTTGAAGAAACGTTTCATGTATTTGACTCCTCTATTTATATCTCAATTCATAGTTGTTACCAGATTTGCATGTTCACATTCACATTTTCATTTGTAAGATTTATATAGAACATGTCCTTTGCATAAGTGTGCAACATAAAATATAGCCTTACATAAAAAATAAAATGAACTTCTTCTCTAAGAATATATGGACCTTGAACATAAATTCAATAACACTCCACTGGAGGAAAACTTTTCCAGGTGTTGAGAAACCATGTGGGAAAATGAAAAACTGATTTTTTTTTTTTCCAGGAGGAAGAGCAGATGATAAAATCTTTCTGGGCAGGACAAAGTGAAGGCAGCCCAGAACTAGATATGTTTAGATAGAGCAATATGTTGCTGCTGGCCTATCAAAAGAAGGAATGACCAGCAGAGTTCACTTCTGCAGAGTGGTTAAGTAGGGACACCTTGATATGTTTTATCATTTCGACACTCATGGGTGAAGCTACAGAGCATAGTGGCATAAGGTTGATGGAGTTCAAGTCGAAAGAGTTGAGAGTATAACGAATAACTAGAGAGATGCCTGTGATCCTATCTATATATGTCATATAACTCTGGGCTTCTTTTGTACTTGTTCTGAGTTTGTTTTAGCCACTGTGTATTGGCTAATGTAATATTTATGGTGTTATTTTGAGTGTACTTGAAAACCCTATGTAAAGTATATCACATTATCTCTATATCATAAAGGTTCTCAGTGTCTTAAATCTATATTCAAGATGGTGAGAGAGAGAGAAAAAATGAAACAGAAACAAAGAAGAGGTATTCAACTAAAGAGTAAAGTTTGACTTTTGGTGTCTTACTCAAAATTGCCAGTTTTGTTGCTGCTGAAGTCACCATCATTTCTTTATAGCAAAGAAGCATGTCCTCTTGACTTTTTCCCATATTTCCACCCTCTAAAAGTCTCTTCTGTCTCCAGAGGTCTCTGACACCTAGCATTTTCTTCATTCTATGAAGTGTCAGTCAAAGGTACAGCCATGTGCATTCTGCAGAAGCACGTCTCTTTGCTTTAAACTCTTTTATTTCTTTTTTTTAACTATTTTATTTCTAAAGGAGATATGGAATTAATGCTTTTATAGTATTTTGGATTTTTAATTATATATTAAAATTATAATTATATTTGTATTTTAATTGTATATTAAAAGTTTAATTATATTAAAATTAATTATAGTATATACAATTATACTATATATATATATATATAATCACATTATTCTTCATTTTTTAATCTCCCACCACCACTTCACCTATGTGCCATCACTGTAGTCCTGAATCATCTTTCCACTGCATAGAATGTCTCCAGTTTATAGTTGTTAGTTGATATTTGCTTTTACTTTATTACTATAGATAGAGGGAGAGAGAAGAGAGTCTGTGTGTGTGTGTTTTCCTGATCCCTTACACTCCTGTTATGAGTGAAAGCACCCAGTATTTTTCTTTTTCACTCCTGTCATGAGAGAAGACATCCACTATTTTTCTTTTTCTTTCTGGCTTATTTCACTAAATGTTATCCTTTCCAGCTCCATCCATGTTGCTGCAAATGGCATGCATTTATCTTTTTGATTGCTTATTAATATGCCATTGTATATATGTACTACATCTTCTTGATCTATTCATCTATTTTTGGGAATTTTGATTGATTTCACATCTTCTTTATTGTAAAAAGAGCAGCAATTAACACAGGGGTACAGGTGTGCTTTTGAAGTAATGTTTTTGTGTCCTTTGGGTAAATACCTAGGAGTGGAATTGTTGGATCATATAGAAGCTCCATTTTTAACAGTTGAGAAACCTCCACACAGCTTTTCATAGTGGTTGGACCACCTTGCATTCCCACCAGTAGTGTAGGAGAGTTCCTTTATTTCCACATCCTCACCAACATTTGCTATTGATATTTTTTTTTAATATGTCCCATTCTCACTAATGTGAGATGGTATCTCATTGTGGTTTTGATTTTCATTTCTCTTATTACAAGTGATGCTGAGCATTTTTTTTTTCATATGTTTGTTGGCCATCTGAAATACTTTTATAGTATTTTGATTTTCTGTAAGTTTGGTTAAATCAGTATAGATTCAACTAACTACATTACTGAGAATATTATGCATTTATCATAATGATAAACTATGGTAGTTATCACTAACTACTCTGAAATATAAATGTCCATTTTAGTGGTTTGCTAAATAAAAGTTATTTTCTCCTTCTCATAGAAATAAATCTGCAGAATGTGGGAATATAGAAGGATTACATGCTTGAGGGGCCCAGAAGATAGACATTCTACTCTTGTAACATTTGACAGTCAAGATCACCCTCGATTTTGACAGCCAGCTAACACAACTTAAAAAGATGTCTTCAGTATCAGTCCTGATTTTGAGTCCAAATTGAGGTCCTTTCAGATGAGTGTCTTGACTTTTCTGGAATTGTAAGGATATAAGAGACCTTGCCAATGGTCATATTATATATGTAGGTAAAAATATGTATAGTGTGCAAACTAATTCTCAGAGGGTCTAGCACAAGGAGGATACCTAGTCTTTGTCAGCTGTCATTTTATTTTATTTTATTGAAGATTCATTTATTTATACATATAAGAGCTGGGGTGCAGGCCAAAGGTGTGTGTGTGGGGGTGGGGAGAGGATTCACTAAAGGCAGAGTGGGGAGCAGAACAGGTAGATTGAATGCAATACACTGCTGGGTGGATCACTGGGTGAAACAGAAAAGGTCAGCTGTACCATGTGGTTAAGCTCCCTGTCCTGGGATGAAACTCATGCCTCAGTTGCTGTAGAAAGCTTCATAGTCCTGTGGCTTAACCTGTTGCATCACTAGGGAGGCCCCTGTCATTTTGTAATAGTTGCTATTTGCTTTAATACCAAATACTTATTTGCAAATCCTATGTATATCATGAATAACATTTTGATATTTATAAGAGAGTCCATACATCTTAACAACATTCTTAAGTCAGTTGAGACACACTGATGAAGGGTTGTCATAAGCTCTTCTGAATTCAAAATTATGTAGATAGACTATGGTCTTAATTTTAATTGGTCGTACATGCTGCTGGATTACTTCAGAGTTATGATCACAAGAATAAAATTGAATGGTTCCTTGTGGTATCTAAACATCATTAGATATATTACTCAGTGACCCACCTTCAGTTTCCTTGGGAAAAAAAAAAAATATGTGATCATCATAAATTTGGCACCCATGGAACTGAAGACTACCTCAGGAACTGATATTTGATACATTCTCTATATTCAAGATCATTGGAAAGAAGACCTCTTTGAGGCTTATTTTATTTATTTGATATATTCAATAATCACTCAATATTTGAGCATGGGAAAATATGTGTCCTGGATTATAACCTAAGAATGAAAGTACTGTAAAATAAATTTCTGGGATGCATAGTGATAATTTTAACCATCAATCTTATTTCCTAATGAGTAAAGTAATTAATCCCACATTATACCAAATTTGGAAGCCTAACTGAATTTTCCAAGCTCTATTTCAACCCCAAACTCAAGGAATGATTTCAACTCTACTAGTCTAAGGAACTTTGTCTATAAAATGGGAGTGATAATACTCACCACAAAGAGACTGAAGCTACTCAGAGTACTACAAGGACAAATTGGATGTCCAAGGATAAATAGATGCTAATTCTATTTGAATCTAAGTCTGGAGAGTATACGATTATATGACATTGTTAGAAATTTCATTTTAGTAAGTTTTTCATTTTTGTTATGGAAAGTGGTTACCCTCTAAAAGTCACTAAATCTAGAATTCAAATAGAACACACTCAAAAGGAGACTGTAAATGCCCTGTTTGCCTGGTACTATTTACACATGTTTTCCAACACAATTTACTGGGGAATGAGATGAGATAAGTGGAGATGTTTGTTATTAAACTCTGTTCCTTGCATTTTAGCTACATCAGTGAAAGCAGGTTTCTGGATTCTAAGTGCTGGAAAATGAATTATTGAAGTGTGAAAGCGGAACTGTGTATTGAAAATTGCAAAACACGCAGCAGAGGCTGGCTGGTCTGCCTTATCAGAGAAACCAGTTTTATTAGAACTTTTGTAGTTAAACCTTAAAGGCACCTCGACCTCCTATTAGGAGCAAATGTTCTGCTCCTTCCTTCCTACCTGTTGCCCCTGGAAAATAAATCCCATAATTATATGCTATAAATGTTAATGGATTCATTACAATTTTTGTACTATTTCCTGAATTTTAATTGTCATGTAGTCTAAATTAATATGTCATTTTCATAAAACCCCAAACAGGAACATCTTTTAACACATGATTTGACTCTGGGCTATAAACAGCCAGGAGAAATAGACGTTTTAAAACTGAGTCACAGTTTTAAACACAGGCTGCTACAACCTCTAAGTAGCACGGTGGCATCAACCAAGTCTCTTCATCACTCAGACATCATATTCATCTAGGAAATCAGGAAATTTTTTATTTATAATAAAATTAAATTGCCCACAAATGCAATTGACATTTTATTTTAATTTTATTCAATTTTGGTATGTGTAAGAATTTCAGAGAGATAGCTATTGGTGGAAAAGTGTTATAATTTGTGGAGCAGAAGTATAAATAGAACCATACTGTATTACTGCACTGTTACTAAGTATCTTGTTATAGAACTTAAATTAAGGGAAAGGAAAAATGAATAGGTGGTATAAGCAAAAATCACTAAAGATTCGTTAGATATCAGCAATTAAGAAAATGTCAACATTTATAGTAAATAATTTAATCATTCTAACAATCCTGTTATTGAATGTTTCAGTTGTGTGGATGGGAAATAAAAGCACTAAGAAATTAAGTAAATTGCTCAGGGTCACAAATTCTAATTGGCAGAGTCAGAAATTAATCCATATCATGGTCCTAAATAAAACCACATTAAACTCTTATACTTTTGTGGAATTTTTCCACACAACTGAAATACTATTTCAATGGCACCCGATTCTCTCATTTTCTGGCACTAATTGGTGCTCTACAACCAACTTAAATTCTGGCACTAACTATCTAGATTTAGTACAGGAACTACAGGTTAAGGACTCAGTTCCACAAAACTACTCATACTTCAGGTGTTAGGGAATATGAAACCAAAATTAGCCACTCCCTGCCTGCCTGACTATAAATTCAGGAGTTCCCACAACCAGTGTCAGATTAAATAATTTGTTAAAATGACTCATATAACTCAGGAAATTAGAACTCAGGAAAACGCTGTACTTACAATCAGATTTGTTTTATAAAACTAGATACCACTCGGCAACAGTCAAATAAAGACATATGTAAGGCAAAATAGGAAGGCAGTAGGCTGGGGGATTGTGAGTAGGTGGTGGTGTTGGACACAGACCTTCAATATTTATTCTGGGCACTATCCAGTGCAGGAGGGAGCTAAGAAGTTGATATAGTCAATTAAGAATAGGGTGTCCCATGTCCATCAGTCTGATTGGGAAAGAATTTGTTGGAGCTTGAAGGGTTCTCCAAACCCCAATAACCCAGCAAAGAGTGGAATGTTCAGAATACCAACACAATGACAAAATGCTAACGCAACAGATTAGAGCTAGTTTTTGAAAAGTTGGATCAGGAAAAATACAGTGGGCCTTGGTAGCCTAGGAGACCCCAGTGTGTCCAGCCAATCAGCCAGAAACACAGAGACACTCAATAGACAAACCCCTACTCATTGCCTACTATACCCATACAAGCACCTTCTTCTTGGCCCCTTCAATGCCCACCCCCTAGGGTCCTCTTAGTGCCCACCCCCTAGGGTCCTCTCACTTGGAGAGCTTTCTAGTCCTTCTGCTTGTCTATCAATAAATCTATTGCTTTTCTGGAACTTTGTTATCAACATTGAGGAAAGACCCTTACTGAAGACAAGAACTGAGAAAGAGCTAGTTTGGCATCTTCAGACTTGAGGACTAACCCCCAAAACCTTGATTCACTAGCATATTCACATGTTCACCAACCTGAATGCTCCTTCAAGTCTGCTGATTTTATTGAAGTTTCATTTTATTGACCTGATTTATCCACAATTGGTCATTAAACTCATTCTTCATTATTCTTGCATTATCAGAAACAATGGTACTAATTACCTAAACAGTTATTGGTTCTTCAATAACTAGCTCTTGTCTTAAAACTCTAGAGGAACAGGGAATCACCACTTAAGTAAAAACTCAAATATGGCCAAGAAGTGCTTCTTATGAATAATAAAATATATTCTTATCTTTCAGAAAGTTCATAAGGCTTTAGAAACTTAGCCAAGAACCAGAGACAAAAATCAAATAGGTTATCTTTTTATTATTCCATTGTTACCTATTATTTGAATATAGATTGCAGAATTTTCTCTACTTTTTTTTAAAGAATTTATTTACTATGCATGACAGAATTGGGGTATAGGCTAGAGGTGTGTGGGGTGTTGGGGAGCAGTGAGAGGATTCATCAGAGACAGAGTGGGGAGCAGAACAGCAGATCTACTGAAATACACTGCTGAGGGGAACAACAGGTGAGATAGGAGAGGTCTGCTGTGACATATGGGTCACTTCCCTGATGGGGATTGAACTGTGCTGCTGTGGCTTCAGATAGCGTCATAGTGCTGTGCTTTAACCCATTGTGCCACCAGCGAGAGCCTAGAAATTTTCCCACTTATACATATGTATTTATTAACAAGGTCTCTTGATTAGGAGATAAGAAATTGCTTAACAAACTAAATTGAGGTGTTACAAGTTTGAAATATCTAGTTCTAGGTAACATAGTTCAGCAAAGATTTTCTTCCCTGGGAAGTACCCATTGGAGAACAACCTCAGGCCCACTTGGTACTTAAGAGAATGTGTTTCCAGTGACCATACTAGTCTTAACTGGTGCTCATAGTACTATGTTATTTAACATTGAGTGTAAATACAGTTATTAAAAATGAAAATTTGCCTTACTGACTGAAATAGCAGAATTAAGTAGGAGACTAGTTGCAGTTAATAATTGCTTGGAAATTATGAAAACAAAAGTTCACCATAGGCCCCATCTCCATAAGATGCTGTTCTAGAGGGGGAAACTTTTCTTTAGATATTTAGAACATAACAATAACATTCTGAGTTATTGGATTCTGTATCTACCAGTTACAGTATTATATTCTTTAGAAAAGGTATTTTAATTAATTTACCAATCATTATTCTATGCTTGATGTGGTAGGTAGTAAGTTTAGATGTGTTAGTCCTGGTTCTTTACTCACACTGTATTCCCAAGAACTAGCAGAACATCTGACTTAATAAAGACTTGAATCCCAGAGACCTAGTTTTGCATCTTGACCTTAGCACTAACTTTTTTTATTTCTTGAGAAGCTTTAATGAGATAATGCCTGCAGAGTACTTATAATGTAGGTTGGTGAATAATATGCATTTTAAGAATTTAACTATTATATTTACCAAAGTTTAAAAGGAGGCTACCAGATATTGGGACATCTACCCCACATTTCCATAAACCAGTCAAGATGGTATTTTATGAGAACTTACAGATGAAACTAACTCCATTTTGCACTTAGAAAATATTCATGCTATTTGAGTAAATATGTGGATAAATAAGAATATTCATAAATAGGATGGTGTGTTAAATTTTTAAGCAACAGGTGAGTATATGACATGTTGTAACTATGTCGTGCAATCTCTACACTAATGATTGTAGTTCATGTTTATGGGGAAATAACTGCACAGGTCATTGTAATGAAGTATTTTATTTTGTTGGAAACCCATAATTAATGATAACACATAGAGTGGCTGATTGAATGGGTATATTTACATGATATTGGAGAGTTCAATAATTATTTTCCCCTTTTAATTATTTTTATTAACTGAGGGGGGGACATTGGACATCTTTTTTTCACCCATTTGTCAGATGCAGACATTAAGGCTAAGAAAATTTCATTGACTTGCCTTAGTTGAGTCTTTGATTTGACATATACATTTCATAATTCCACTCCATGGCCCTGACTACCACATACACTCTTAATTTCAATCCTTTACTTGTCGACAATATTTTTTATTCTAACCCTATATGACTGATTCCACCCTGCACATATAGTTTCTGTTAGATCCTCATCATTAATCCATTCCATGTCGTCATGAATTTGTAATTTTAAAAGTGCCTGAGTCCCTCATCATTAATCCATTCCATGTCGTCATGAATTTGTAATTTTAAAAGTGCCTGAGTCCCTCATCATTAATCCATTCCATGTCGTCATGAATTTGTAATTTTAAAAATGCCTGTAAATACTCATGTAGTGATTAAGAGCCATTAACTTCTCACTGGAAATTGCAATGAGGATTTTACTTCATGGACTCAACTGATCAGATGGGTAGCATTTCTCCCAGAATAAAGTTTATCATCAGAAAAATAAGGCTAATAGCACTTAACTACTGTGAAGATTTCAAAAGATAAAGCAGGCTTAAAATGCAGAACAGAGACTCCACACATGCCAGAGAAACTATATTGGGTTGTTCACTAAACTTCCTGCTGTCAAGTTGCACTCCACATGACAGTCCCTACTGTCTGCTGTCCATGTCCATGTGAGATTATAATATCCAAGAAAATGGTTTTAGAACCCTAATGGTGCATTGTTTGGAAACAACATTATGGCAAACACACACACACACACAGAGGACTGAAGATATACTGCTTTAACTTATATGAGAAAATGAATGGTTCCTGTTATGTCTGCATCACTCTTCTGCCCCCTTTTCCCCCACTCCTAAGCTCTAGCCCCAGTGGACGAGGCAGAGACTGCATGGTTCCAGAGATTTTTCAAACTGTTACAAATTGGAATCCACAAGGGAAAGGCTCACTAGAGGACATCACAGGCGAGGTTATCATTTTTTCCTTTTGAAGTTGGGCTTCATATCTTTTTCTCATTACAATCATTACTTTGAAATATGATTTTTTAAAACAGTAATTTTCTAGAACAAAAGGGATAATACCATATTTCAAAAGCTTTACTGTGAAATTAAACCTTTGAACTACTGTGAAAGAAATTATTCCCTCAAGGCTGCAAGGCTTAAAGGTTATTAAAAATTTAATTTTAAAGAAGGCATCCCAGAAAAAAAAATGTATAAATGCTACTTAGAACTCAGATTCCCCAATTTAATAACTCCCATTGCTCCTTATTTTTAAATAATCTGGAAATGTGAACAAATGCACTCCATTTTTTTTTAGTGGCAAATCAGTATGTCAACAGATGGCTAGTACTACTCGTTAACATCTATTTCCAACTGGTAGCTCAGGCACCTAGGTGGCTCCGAGGCATATTCTGACTCCCCACTCACCAAAGATAATAACACAACATATAAGATGCATCTCACAGGATAAACTGAGCAAGTGTATCAACTGCAGTATAGATGATCTCCACTTAAAGGACTGGTATGACTGAGTTTCGATTCTCTCATCTGTAAAATGAAAAGATATTTTTCCTTCGATGTTACAGGAATGCAGTTAATACTGCCGTTCAACAGACCAGAGTTTGCTTTCCTTCTATCTACTCCAGCTTCTTCAGCTGTAAAATGAGGATAATAACTAGACTAACCTCACTCACTTCATATAGCTGGAGATTAAATCAATCTATGTATGTGCAATGGAGATTAAATCAATCTATGTATGTGCAATGTTGAAAACATCATCTGTCATGTAATGAGCACGTTGTGTTATTACTGCTACTCTTAATTTTAATCCTCCCATGGCCAATTAATGTAATACAACTTTAAGCAATGTGGATTAAGAAGTAAGTAATAAAGGTGTGCCTTTGAGTTTGCACACACATAGGTGAGAACTAAATAGGCAGCAGCAATAAACTAAAGCATCGCATAAAGGGATGGAAAATCAGAGAGACTCTCAAGGAACTGGCTCTGTCCTCTGAATTTGCTTGGGTGCTGATAGGTTGAAATGGTGCTGAGGTAAGGGAAGTCCACCCAGAGGAAGCTCTCAAGAAAAGCATTATCTAAGCACAAGAAGTGAAAAAACATGGAGTATTAATAAAATCTGCTTTGCAGGGGCACTGTGGAAAAAAAAAACAAATGAATAAGACCCCATTCTCAATCTTGACTGCAAGTCAAAATCATCCATAAATCTCATAAATCCATAAATCACCCATAAATCTTAGAATATCATCCTCAACCTACTGAATCAAGATCTGCTGGTATGGGATCTGGGTTTTGCAGATTTTAACAACCAGCACTTGTACTTCTGAGATAGCTATGTTTGGGAGATAATAAGATCATCCACATTGAAGGTAGGCAGCAAATATCAATGAAAATGCTAGATATTTTTACTATTAAATATTAAATACAGTGATATCAAAACAACTTACACACATTTGTATTGTTGTCATATCCACACACCAAGTAGTGGTGACAAGCAAGACCATTAGGCCATCTCCCTGTTCTGTTTCTTGGGAAATGGTCCATCCTAGTGAAAGCGCTTCATAGAATTAAATGGGAGTTGGCTTCAGTTTACCAAGAAAGAAACAGATTGTTGTTCCTTGACAACATTCACTTGAAGGAGGAGCATCTGCAATTTCTCACTCAAGAGTATCTGCATTTCTTACCTTAATGGCCTTAAACCTACTAGAATTGTAGACTGTGTGCTCCTGGGTACAGTGCCAGGGAGTCAGCTGTGCAGTGGTGTCGTCACTCTACTGCCTTGCACGCTGCTGGTCGTTGAGAAGGTGCTAACCAATATTTATTCAGTACATGAATATTGATTGAATTTCTCCTTTCCATGACCCTAACTTGCATGCTATTTGAGTCTCTACTCATTGCCCTTTTCTTGAGAATCAGAATTCATTTCTTTTAAAATGTTATTTGTCTATTTATATGTAGAAGAACTGGGGCATAGGTCATAGGTGTGCGAGGTGAGAGGATTCACCAGAGATGGAGTGGGTGGCCAAGCAGGTGGATTGACTGGAATGCAGTGTTGAGGGGGTGAGACAGGAGAAGTCTGCTTTGCAATGTGGGTCGCCTCCCTGATTGGGGATCAAACTCAGGCCATGACAGTGATAGTGCTAAGACTTAACTTTTAGGCTACCAGAGAAGCCCCTTTTTATTTCATATACAAGGATGTTGATGAAGCTATTTCCCTGGTCCGATTGTATGCAATTAGGTTAAGGATATTACAAGCAAGTGATTCAATTTGTTTGTGTGTGTCTCCACATCAGTCAAAGGGTAAGGTCAGTGTTCGCTCACCTGGGTAAAATTGTTTCCGTTTGGAGTCCTCTATATTGTCTATATTGCCCATTCTTTTCTTGTCTTGAATTTAGCAAAGTAAACCATCATTATGTTTTTTTTTAAGAAAAATTGCAAAGACTGTGCAGTATGTATAACATGAAATTTCTTATTAGTGTGATTGTTGCACTCCTAAATGCCTAGTATGTCAGTTAAAATGAATTTTCTCATTAACCTCAAGCATGCCAACTTGTCAAATTATGATGAACCAAACAAGACTGTACCAGAAATTGAGCTGCCATCATTACATTTATATGGCTTTGCCAATTAGTCTATAAATAACACACTTTTGAACATACTTCAAAGTTTTGAAAACTAAACCACTTTTGAATGTTCTAAAATACAAGAATAGCAAAAAAAGTTTTTAATGAAAGAAAAGTATTTTCTCTTGTTTAAGGAAATTAATTTTATTTAGAGGAGCAGGGTTCAGATGTTCCTATAGAAATTAATACATATTTATTAAGTGACTCATACACATGATTTTTTTTTTTTTGGATGTGGTAGGTGTGGTTTACTAAGCAAGTCACTAAAAATGTTCTTCCAGTAGAAAATTTTTTTATGGGGAATAGTTATTATATCTCTATGCATTATCCAAGTTATTAGCAGTGAAGAAGAGAATGAATAAGGCAGATTACTGTGTTTATGGGGCTCATACTTGGTTGAGAATTCAGATAAACAAATATATAGAAAAGTATTTGGGGAAACAGAAGTGATAATAGCAGAATAGTAGTAGTTAAAGATAGAAAGATTGTTAGATACAAGAATAGGGAGGATTCATAAACTTGGAAATTGTTTCACATAATCCTCAGGTTCATGTCAAATGAGTCAATTTTTTATATCACATAAGCCTATCATTAACTTTCACCGATTCTACCGAATGATCATCCACAATCATTAAAGGTAAAATGAAAATTAGACATGTCTCCTCTTCTCTACTAAATAAAACAACCTAAATTCCCCAGATTAAATGAATGGATCAAAAAGATGTGGGGTGTGTGTGTGTGTGTGTGTGTGTGTGTGTGTGTGGAGTACTATTCAGTGATTCAAAAGATAACTCATGCCATTTGTGGCAATATAGGTGGGTCTGGAGGGGATTATTCTAAGTGAAGTGAACCAGAAGGACAAAAGTAAATACTGGGTGGTTTGACTAATATGTATATTCTGGAGAAACCAAACAAAGGATCAAAGACAAACTGTAAGATTGACCCTTAGAGGCAGACCTTAGATCTGAGATATCCATGAGGAAAAGGAGAGGGGGGGAGGGAAAAAGAAGGCAGAATGAAAAGGGGCAAGTAGAGGACAATGCAGGAGGAGAGGAATGGAGGGCTGTGGGCACTTTGGTGGTGGGAAAACTATGGTGACTGCATCTGAGGAGAAAATCTGTATTGAGAAAAAATAAATAAGGATGTTTAGAAAGAAAAAAACAAAAACACTCTGAGGTTTGGAGTTCATCTAAAGAATAAAGATGAGTTAGGACAAGAATAACTTGTCCTTAGTTGAGTCATAATAGTCAAATCTTCCCTGACATCAGTTTAGAGGCATGTGTGAGGATTACATGAAGGTCTAGGGGAGGGATAGCTTGTCAAGGCTCAGTCTTCTCACTTATGGAAAACAACCCAGTTTGGGTTTCATCATTCACACCCTGTCTAATAAAGATAAATGAAGGTAGCAGTCAGCCATTCTCTATTGAAAACACTTTGGAAATTAACTCTTTGGCCTCAAGGATCCCCTTGATTCTCACCTCCCATGCCTAGCAGTTATATGTGATTTTTTTAAATTTATTTTTATTTATATATGCACAGAAGAACTGGGGTGTAGACCAGAGATGTAGGGTATGAGAAGAATCAACAGAGGCAGAGTGAGGAGCAAAACAGGCAGATCTATGGAAACATACTGTGGAGAGGAGCACTGGGCAAGAAAGTAGAAGTCTACTGTGCCATATGGGTCAGCTCCCTGGCCTATATCAAACTCAGGCCACAGTGGCCAACAGTAGCTTGATAGTGCTGAGACTTTAACTTCTACACCACCAGGGAGACCCATATAAGTGATTTCTAACAAACACTCTGTTTTTTTGTCCCTAGAAATATTTCTGGTAAATAAAGTCTTCCCCCATTGAAGTTTATTTCCAGATCTCAGTGAGATCTTAATGCCCTTCGGTAATCTAATGTCCTTTAAGTGGCCTTATATACACAGATCCATATAATGTGGCTCAGCGAAGCACCACTCAAATACGAAAGTGATGTGTGCAGTCTTACAGGGATTGCCTCAAATGATTCATACTTTCAGGGTGTGTAGAACAGTCTGGCATATAATAAGTATAAAAACGGTGAGCTATTACTGTAACAACTGCAACTACGCACCATTCTAACCACCAAGCCAGTGAAACAGCTCACCCTTAAATGACAGACAAGATAGCTATTGTGCAACACCAAGAGAACAGAAAGCATATCCCTTATTGGCTGGTTTATGCCCAGGACTTAGTGTTGTTCAGGAAAGATGTGTGGAGTAAGTTCAGAATAAACTAGCTTCATCCTTGGAACCCTGAAGTGCTTTCTGGGTTGGTCTTCCTCCTACCCCACCAGAATGAAATTACTAACCGTTCAACTGAGTTCTTTCATTATTTTACTGCAATATGAATTGTTACCAACAGTAAGAAATCAAAGAGAAGAATGCATTAGGGGAAGAAAGAGTCATCTCCCAATTACTGAAAAAAGTCTCCAACATGTGGCCCCCTTGTTATTTTAATATTAGACTTTTCCCTTTATCATTCTTTTTGGAGAATTGCAGGCATGAGATAAAAGTTGCAGGAGTGGGCCCTCCCGGGTGGCACAGAGGGTTAAAGCACTGCACTAAGAAGCTTAAGCCACTTCCACATGAGTTCAATTCCCGCCTGCCCCGGAGGAGATCCACATGGCACAGCAGACCTCTCCTGACAAGCCCGCTGCTCGCCTCAGCAGTGTACTTTGTAGATCTGCCTCTTCTGCTCACCGTTCTGTCTCTGGTGAATCCACGTCTCTGGCTTGTACCCCAGTTCTGTATGAATAAATAAATAAATCTTAAAAAAAAAAGTTGCAGGAGTAGAAGGAAAGAATCATGAACAGAGATAGCCAGTAAGTATACACAGAGCACTTGCAAAGCTGGTGATGGAAAAGGGTGAGGACAGAATGATAGCTTCACCTCCTTCATAGAAACCAAATGCAGCGCTCTGCAAAGTTGGTGTTTGTTGCATCAGGCAACACCACCCTGACAAAGAAATGGGAGTTGTGGAGCAGGCTACTTAATGCAGGATGCTGCCAAAGAGCAAGATCCTGGCCTTTTTATTGGTGAACTAGTCATGCAGCATTAATCATGTGAGGAAGTGAAAAAGACAGGGAGAATTAGAAGAAGCTGGAACTGTGCATCTGTTGATAGGTTGGTATGTGGAACAGCCCTGACTCCCCAGTCAGGATTTCAATCTCATCAATAAGGCATGCCACTAATTAGCTTCTAGGGTCCTTCATTATACATCAGTCAGCGCCCCCCCCCCCCCGGGCGTTCCTAGTTATACCTCTTGACGCAGACCCTTCCCAAGGTAATCCAGCTTTATGCTTTTAATTGATGAGAAAGGTGCTCAGGGGTTGGGCTCTAAAAATGGAGACTGGATAAGCCACCTAGGATAAGTAGACCCATGGTGTCCATTTAATTTTGAATAGTTAACAATAATAGCAAATGACATTTTTGTGTCATTCTTTTGATTTAAAATAAATGGGTACATCCAGCATCTTATCTGTACCTCACTTTCACTTCTAGAAAATGGGAATGTAAAAATTATCTCTAATGTGGACAATGAAAGCTGGAGTTCAGTGTACAAAGTATATAACATGCTAGTCCATACTAACTTTTCATAACTGAGTCTAAGTCATTGGTGTGTCTTTACTAATAACTCCTTACCTCAGGCCTGGAAGGGAGACATATGTTATTTTTATTTTTTTTCCAGAGAGGAAGGAACATCCACTGGGAGAAATAAATTGGCCTGCCCTTCCGCCTTTGGTCTCATAACTAGACAAAGCAAGACCCAGAACTCTCTTCCAGACTTTCAATAAAAACATTCTTCTTTTGACATAAATTTTGATAACTTTGTTCTAAGTAGCAGAGATTTTTTTTTTAACCTGTTGGTCTTGATTATGTGCTTTTTTGTTTTGCAATATATATTTTTAGAGCTTGTGAGGCTAAGCTGTCATTAAAAATGAACATATTTGATGCTCAAACAGATAGCGTCTTACTGTGTATTAATGGCAATACTTTCTGTTTGAGGATCACAGTTTCTTAAGATGAGAATTCCAGAGTTTGAAAATAAGTTGCATAGAGTCGTATATGAAGCTATCAAGGAGGGAGGTGACCTGTGAGAGACAATACTAGAGGTGAAGGGGTACCCAGAAAGCTAGATTTCTAGAGAACTAAAAATATAGGAAGGGACTGAACATGTATAGCAGTTACATTTGAGAGGCGCAATGACATGTTCTCAGCCTAGACAATGAAGGATCAAGGCAAAGAAATGAGTAGCAGATGGTTTTGTGAAAAGAATGTCCAGCACATTCTATCCATTAATGCCAAGAATGTGTCAAGCATGTCCCTTCTGCTAGATATTTTAATGTTATCTTTTCTCTTAAATAGTAAGGTATGATCCCAAGATTAGCAAAATTACTATAATTACTACCTCTGGAGACCGTGCTTTTTTCCTTGGGTACCCCACTTATCCTGAGAAAAATTGACTTGGCTGTTTATGAAAAGCAGATTTTCACTTTATCTGAAAAGTATAGTTGATTGGGAATGAACAACTTGTCTCAAATGACATTTATTTTATGTTGATCAGTGATACAGCAGTAGCAATATGTATCAAATATTTGGAGATGGCTTATAGGTCTGACTGCACACTTACAAAGTTTACTCTCATGGGACAATGAGGAAGCCCCTCAGCCATTTGCAGATTCAGTCTATAAATTTAGGAGGTGAATTTCACTATCCTGAGATCTCCATACCAGTTGCTTTAGATAAACACCTGGTAGGCTAGTAACTGTGAAAAGCCATTCCTGCTGTGACAAAGGCCAGTTGCTGAGTACCCCTGGGGAACACCATTGCCTTACCACCACTAGGCATTTACAAGGGTGCTGTGTTCCCAGGGTTGTTTACCAGATTCCTCATACTTAAAGGAGAGTTAGCATGGAAGTGGTGATGATTTTCATCTCCCCTAGTTTTACCACCTCCTACCCAATTCCCTGGCTTGGAACTCACTGCAGGAAGACAGGCCCTTAGGGTGTGCCCAGAGCAGCTTCATTGAAAAATGCCTAAGGCTTCCCTTACTGAAGAAAAGAAGGGGAGGGAAAGCTCTCCCCCTGCACAGGCTCCCAGGGCCACAGCTCCATCAACATCAAGCTTTAGCTCACACTTCAATAAGTAAGTGCTGTCTATGTGCTTCGTTTTCCAGAATAAAGTTAGAACTGCGCTGCAAACTTCAGATTTTTAATGAGTGTTAGGCTGTTATTGAGTGGAAATGTTATCATGAAGCCGCTGTCTCATTAGTCTGAGATTATTTACAAAGCTCCATCCAGTTTCTTTAACAGGAGAAAAAAAAAGTCCACTGAGGTTCCAAAGAGCTGCAGTGGCACCTAGCACACAATAATTCTCACATCTTCAAACTTTTGGATCAATGAAGTTATCACTTGAACAAAAGTGAATGTTTGTTTTAGTGTAAGTGATTAAACAAATGAGAACTGGTCATCCCTTGCTTGAAATAAAGCATGCTTCATTATTTCAGAAAATATAAATATTTTTTTGTTAATCATAAACAAAAATTTAAATTGCCTTATATGTTATTTTGTCTAGACTTTTTTTTTTCTAAAAAGTCATTTGGTACAATATGTCTTTTTCTTTGTTCTTTTTACATTCTAATCCTGATTATACCACTCACTAACTTGGCAACCTTCAACAGACTCATTCACACATTTATATTTAAATTCCCTAAAATTTTAAAATAGGATATTACTAGAATGACATAATACAAATATAAGGATCATACATTTTTTTTTTTAGTTCAACTAAATTCAGTACGCACAGATTGGGCACCACTTGGACAAATACTCTATATAAATCGTTTTATTTATTCATTTCTATCACATTGTGAATTAGATATTATCCAGTCATGTACATGAGGACATTGGAACTTGTAAGGTCCCACAGATAGAATAAGGCAAGGGGAAGGCTTTATTGAGCTCCTGGAAGTCCACAGACTCCCCAGAGGGGGCCGAGGGGCCCTGCTCAGTGTACAGGCTGGGGGTCCTTTATATGCCCTGCTTAGGTGGGCCTGGGGAGGTGGTGGAAGAACCATGTGTCTCTTTGGTCAGTGGTCCCATTTGTTCAGGGTCCTTGATCTTTATCAGGGTGGCTACCCAGAGTAACATCCTGAAGTCAGCTCAGCAGCTATCTCATCTTGATACCCCAAAATATTCTTCCTTTTGCCACTCTGGGGGCCTGCGTGAGGGGTTTGGGTGAGGGGCCTGGGTGACCTTTCAGAACTCAATCTGATAAACTCAACCAATTTTCACAACTGGACTAATTCTGAATAACAATCACAATTTGTATGCAAATCAGTAGAATTCCAGGATTCCAGCTATCTTTCCATTGTTTGTAGATTATTTTATTATTCATGTCAAGTATGTTCTTTAGTTAGTAAAATTTATCTACTCTAAGTTCCTGTTTTACAAAATCACTTTGTCATAGAAATGTCATATACTAAATGTTAAATAAGAAGATGAAGAGACAGTGGAAAGATAGTTGGTATGAAAATTTCAGATGGAAAGTGAAAATGAGAGAAGTGAAATATACGATGAGTCATTTATCTACCAGAGAAATTCACACCAAGAACATAAATTCTACTTGGGAATGGTTGCACAATATTGAACAATGTGAATTCCTATAGGCCTTCAAAAGTTCTCCTTTCCTCCAAATCTTTTCATTCTTCTTCTATTCTTCCTTTAATTCAGTAAACTGGCTTTTTCTCAGGAGTTGTGATTTTCATTTCCTAAGCAGCTGAACTCCATCAGTGTCAGAACGATTGCTATTCTCAGAGTGTATTTCTGTCCTAAGACTTCTGATAGAGAACTTTGAGATAAATTCCATGAGAAAGAAGGGACTATTGATCATAATAATGATGACCATGAAAATAGCTACTATGTTTCAAGTATTCTATTTTTCCAAGGAATGTGAAGGCAGATTTAGAGACAGATTCATTCTCCAGGTAAAAACAATCAAAGTACAAAATATCTTAACAGTGAAAGATCATAAGAGCAATATTATGAGGTCTCCAGATCCCTTGTTCTCAGAAACACTGTCTTGGAGCCCAGAGTACCTACTGGTCAAACTAAAGTGTAGAGTCAGGCAGGGGTCCTCTCACCAGGGCATAAATCCTACCTGAGGAACATACTGGGGAATCAGTATCTGCTGAAAACAGCAGGCAGAATTTATGACCAGATTAGCATAACCCACCTTAACAGAAAGTTAAGTGAGAACAGGAACTAAAGATAGAATGGTTTGATCAGCAGGGACAATGGAGCCCCCAGGCAATAGGCACTATGAACACCCCTCTAGCTTGTGCCAGACAGTAATGCATACCCAATGCACATCCCATCACAAACAGACTATCATGCATCCCCAGTTCACATTCCTGTCACATACTTTTTCCACATACTGGCCCATCTCTCCTGCACCTGGTCCCCAATAAATGTGAGACTGCCTTTGGAAAGGTGCTGCACATTCTGAGGTGCAAACCCCTCTAGATCTCTCTCTAGTTGGAGTGAGTGGTCTTTTCCTCTGTCCCTTGCTGTTCTCAACATTGCTGCCCCATGAAGCAATGCAACATTACACTGCAAAAATATGAGTTGAGAAGAAACTACCGGGGGGGTGGGGGTTCAAACAAGTGTAAGATGACAGATGGATTTGAGAACAGAGACAAAGAGCTGACCCCTAAGAGTATAGAGGTTCGGCAAGTTGAGCCAGACAGAGTGGGATGGACAAGTCTCCGTCTATTTATACCTGATAAATAAAGGAGCTGAATCAAAATGTCAAATTAGTTCTGCCATGTGGTTTTCAACTTAACCTTAAGTAGCAAACAAATGTAAAACAGCAATAGCAACACAATTTGATTTTGAAATATATGGAATGATTCATATGTTAAAATTATCAAGAAATCCATTCACCCATTCATTAATGCATTCAATACCTATTTGTTGACTATGTACCATAGATGCATTCCTCAAAATGTTTATCATTTAAAGGAGAAGCAAATATTAAACATTAACAACTATATCAGACAATGTATGGTCTTTCTGCCATAAGTGATTTGATACTGTGCAAATCAAATGAATAAAAGGAAGATGTTTCAGTATAATATCTGCTGATGGGATCAGGAACAAGGTCAAGAAAAAAGACATTCAAATACACATTCAATACACAGAAATCAGCATACAGGATAAAGGTAGAAATTATCATAGTTTCAAACAGAGACAGACATCTGTTTCAGCAACAGGCTATAGGAAAAGGTTGAAAACATTGTTTTCAGTCCAGAGCATAAACAAGATTACTGATGTTGATGTTACTACTTGTTTTAAACTAATACAGTGACTTCACTCAAATAACCCAAATTATGAGTGTGGTATTCCAGCCCATTCCCTTGCTTTACAAGCAGAGCTGATATATGATTTTTTTTTCCTAAATGCTGTATTTTATTTAATGTCATTACAATCAACATATTCACACACACACACACACACACAAAAGGCATGGGCACCTAAGAACTACACATCATACTGATAGAGGAAGGATTACAGGAGAGGCATCACAAGACTGAGTCACACAAAGGTAGAAGGGGCAAATACAGCTATTGACACAGGCTTAAAAATCAAGATTCTCAGGCACCAAAGCCAGGAGCCCAGGTAAAGACAAGGACATGCATATGGAGATGAAGCTCACTGGAGAATCTGTCCTCTCAGATTCTATTCAAAGTCAACAAACCTAGGCTCACAAAGAGTGAGCCCCTCCCAAAGAGAATCTGTCTATATCTGGGCAGTCTCTGCACCAGCACGGGGCAGCTGCTTCTCTGCCCACTTGTGCCCATGCAGGTGCTTCTCTCCACCCATTCTCTCCCAGTGCTGGGCAGTAGCCTCCTGCCTGCCTGTGACCATGCTGGGACTTCTCTGCACTGACCTCCCTCAGCAGAGGCTGCTCTCCTACGGCTGCCTGCAAACCTGTCCCTTCCGGGGCAGTTCTTCTGCCTACTTGCTCCTATCCAAGTGTCTTTTTCTCTCCTGTCTCTTTCTAATAAACTTCCTCTTTAAATATAACAGTCTGGCTTGTAAAGAATCTCGCCTTGTGCCGCTGAAAGGGGAGCTCTGGTGAAACCTTTCCCAGAGTGAACCCAAGGACCCAGAACTCAAAAGAGGACATCAATACCACTCTTAGTAATGGTTAACAAAAGAAAAGCTATTTAAAACCTGGGGTACTATAGAATGAAAGGTTGTAAAAAGTAGACCATGAATACATAATGTTCAGCCTTTCCCAGTCACTGGCTGTACTTCTTTAAGCAATTTGCTTTATTGCTCTCAGCCTTAATTTATTGTTCTTTATCTGAGGCCTGATGTTTATTGGGGATATTTCATGTTTTGTTATCACTGATGAATAAGCACTATGTTTGACATTTAGGAACAAACAAGGTTGTGGTAAACGATTTTGAATGAACTAAGTAAGCAACTGTTACATGTTAATGAGTATAAAGAGGTTTGCTGGACTACTATATATATATGATTATGAAGTATATCATAGAGTACACATATTCAGATTTCTGTAACATAAAGGACCTGAACCTATTGCAAGACGTGGTATAGAAGAAAGAACACATTCTCTGCTATGCAATGAAATTGGCTTTGATTTTACCTATTTCCACTTATTAGTTTGGTAGCCCTGGACAGGACCCTTAATTTCACTGGGATTGTTTTTCCTGTAAAATAAAGAAGATAAGAACTCTCATATGATGTTGTCATAATTATTGGCATAAATAGTTAGCATACTTAATGTATTTACAATTTCTTAAAAATCTTAGTTCTTTATATAACCATTCTTTGCATAAAATGGCATACTAATATTACAGTGTTAGAGTCCAAGAAATGCCGAGACACAGAACCAATACAAAAGACAAGTACAAGCCTTTATTGCTAGCCTGGGCTAGGGTCCGATCCCTGGAGTATACCGACGCAGCAGTCTCGCCCAGATGGGATGGACCCTGAGCCTCTGAACAGAGGTTCTTAAATAACAATATTCAAGGCTGGGAAATCTCCCAAGTATGCAGTCCATTAGGATGAGTCATTCTCGGATTCTCCTTCATGCAGGTGGTAACTGTAAGTAATGTCTTGCTGGCGCCTGGGCTTCTGATAACATCCAGGGCCTTCGATAACATCCTGTTAGTTTTTAACCATAAGCAACATTCCAATACTTTTACAACAGAACTTTATAAAACAACATTAATGTAAGGAGCTAGATTTGTGTAGTTTGTACTAGATTTTGATGTAGATTTTGGGCTTGGTAAGTTTTGAGAGCAAGGTCCCTGGCTGGGAAAGATTTCACCAGAGCCCCCTTTCAGAAGCACATGGCAAATTAACCAGGCGAGTTTCTCCAGGACACAGAGACATGTTATATTTAAAGAGCAGGTTTATTTGAAAATGGGACAGAAGAATAAAGGACACTCGTATAGACACAAGCAGAGTCTGAGAGCGACAGGCTTCCAAGTTTGCGAAGAGAGGCCTGCACAATTGCAAGTGGCTGGCCTTCAGGAGAGCTTCTCTGCTAAGGGGGGTCAGTGAGCAGAAGCCTTGGCATGGTACAAGTCAGGGGCAGGCAGCAGGCTGCTGCCCTGTGGAGGGAGAAAGTGGGTGGAAAGAAGAAGCTCTTATGTAGGCACAGGTGGGCAGAGGGCTGCCTTCCCTGGACAGAGCAGAGACTGCACTGATACCGTCTTCTCTTTGGGAGGGGCTCACTCCTTCATGGAGAGGTTTGTTTGCTATTGACTTTTTGAATAAACTATGTAGAATCTGAAATGGGCCAGATATTCTGCAATGACTCAGTCTCCACACCATTACCTTCAGGTCTGTGTTTCTGAGGCTGCCTACAGCAGTCTGACACCTGATTGGGTATTGCACCTAAGGATCTTAGTTCCTATAGTTGGTTAACAGCTATGCTAATCCCTTCCACCAGCTCTTGGCATTGTGTGAGTCAGATTTCTGGTCTTGTGGTGCCTCTTTTCCAGTTTTTCTATTCTTGTCCTCCATCAGGTTCTATGTATGCTACTGTTTAAAAATTTTGTAGAGAAAATTCAAATTGGTATGTTGTATTTTTAAAACTTCCTTAAAATAACTTTCCATAATACAATAATAATAGTGACAATATATATGTATTCATATTCTTTAGAAGAGTTGTAATTAAATATTTTGGTAAGTTTTCATTACTACCTTTCTTATTAACAAATGACTGCCTGTTAAGTTTTTCTTTTTTTTTTTTGTACCAAAAACTTTAAATGGATTCTACTGATAACAGTTTTCTTTAGCTATTTCAGTATCACTTCAGGAAAGTGTTTGCACAGTCAATAATCAGAATATTGAGCCTTGCATCACAGAATCTCTCCAACCCTTGTCTCCTTTTGATTGCTTATCTTTCCTGATAATCGAGGATATTATTTCCCACAGACAGTCTCATGCTTCTAAGACATATTAGAAACTGTCTTTAACAATCATTTTCCATTACCAAGGGAGTTTGGGATAATGGAATGTGTAGTCACTTTCAATTTGTGTCAAATTTTCTGATGCTTTTGTACCACCAACATTTTATCAGCTTGTCACTAGAACAAATGAAGTTGCAAATTGCATCGGCTTTTTTTCATGAAATTTTTGAAACTGTTTATTTCTAACATGACTTCCCTTATCTCCTTTTCATTTCTACAGAAGAACAGGCTTGATTTTCAACTTTCAGGGTCTTTGTCAGTGAGTGTGGCATCCAGGTACAGCAATTTCCTGGGACCTTGAAGCTTTTGGGAGAAAGAATTCAGTCAAATGGGGCATATTAAGACTGAATGCAGATTGAAGCAATAAGCACAGAGCAATTTGATGAACTACCTGTAGGCAGGAGAGGAGAATTTCTGACACATCAGGAAAGCCATTATGCTCCTGTTATGTTCAATAGCCCAGTTGGCCTAAAAGGTTACGGGTGATGTATGTTTTCATTATCTCCTATGGGCTTGACGTTACAGAAGACCCCAGATGGCTTATTCCTCCTGCAATTCTCTTCATTTGCACTATAGCAAGGTCTGTCAGATCAAGTCAATATATTTGTGAGGGTCAGTTTGCTTTGAGAAATATTGTTCTGGGATCTCGGTAATATTCTTTTGCCTGAAAATCTGCAAGGAATGATCACCTGGGGAGTCACTAAAAGTTCTTGAAAAAGTTGTGATTCCCTGGGTATCAGACATTACTGGGAAAAACAATGATAGATACAAGGATTCATCAGCAACATTCATTAGCATTTACTGAACATGTAACATGAACCAGGCTGGCCTGAAATACAACATTTCCTTATGTGCTCTTTACCATAGCCAGTTAAACAGGTATCCATGTTTTGCTTTTAAAAAATGAAAAGAAAAAAAAAAAATCCCAAAATAGGGCCCTCCCTGGTGGCACCACAGGTTAGGACTCAGCACTGCAAGCTAGCGCAGCCATTTCAGTGTGAGCTCAATCCCTGGCCCTGGAGGTGACCCACATGGCGTGACAGACTTCTCCTGAGCCACCCCTGCTCCCCTCAGCAGTGTACTTTGTCAGTCAGCCTGTTCATCTACCCACTGTCTCTGATGTATCCTCTCACCGGCTCTGCCCCTCTGGCCTGTCTCTCAGTTCTGTATATATAAACAAATAATTTTTTTTTTTTTAAGATTTATTTATTTGTGCATACAGAACTGGGGTACAGGCCAGAGGCTCAGGGGCGGTGAGAGGCTTCACCAGAGACAGAGTGGGGAACAGAACAGGCAGATCAACGAAGCACACTGCTGAGGGGAGCAGCGGGCGGGTCAGGAGAGGTCTGCCACGCCATGTGGTCTCCTCCGGGGCAGGCGGGAATCGAACTCATGCGGAAGCGGCTTTAGATTCTCAGTGCTGTGCTTTAACCCGCTGCGCCACCAGGGAGGGCCCAAATAATTTTTTTTTAAAAATGAAAAAAAGCAAAGTGATACTATGTTACTAAATATGGTGTCAAAAAACAGATTCCATTTTTTAAAACCTAATGTATTTATGTATATATAGTTTGCATCACTGTTCATTTTTGTATAGCATTTGCTTTCTTTTCTCAGTGTTGTCCCATAGAATTTCCACCACCAATTCACCTGTGCACCATCACCATTGTCCCTTGTGTTCTTACAGCCCTTGCTCTCTCCCAGGACTCCCTGGAATGCCTCTGATTTATGGCTGCCATTTAATGTTGCTTTGTTTTTATTATTATTTTATTTTCCCTGATTCCTTATTTGGTTCCCCTATATTCCAGATTTTTAGAAGTGTTGAGATAGCATTCCAAGGCAGGTCTGCTTGATTCCAAAAAATTAGTAACTATTGCAAGTTATCTTTAGTACACCATGTAGAAACTCACAGTCTAGTTGAGGATACCTACTATACAGTAAAAAAAAGTGCTTAAAGGGCAAGAGAAACATAGACTAAACACTGCTTATATCTATCTTTAGGGAAATAATTAAATCTATAAAGGAGAGGCCAAGAGATTCAATTTTAAAAAAATGGCAAATTATCAGTGTATAAATAGTGTCACAAAAAGAGGGACCATACATAAACATAAGTTCAGAGTGACCCCTGGAAGTGCACAGAGTGTTGGAGAAAAACATGTTAGGGTAAAATGTCCAGGGTAGCAGAAGAATCAAAGGTTCAGTGTCTGAACCTGTCAGAAAAAATATCAGATAAAACAGAGTGTGCAAACATCAGACTATTGCTATTAAGGGTAGAACAGAGAAGGAGAGACTGAAGAATTTCACATCCTAATTTCATTTTAAATACTTGAAGATTCTGAAAATACAGTGAATTTGTGAAAGAATTTTATTTAAAAAATAAAATGTGAAGATGAATACCTGTCTTACTTAGCACTTGGGATTTTTGTAACAAGTATTATACAGATGAAAGTACTTGTGAAGACATGCAACTAGACTGCCTTGGTCATGACTGTCTCCTGTCACCTGGAATTTTATTTATATATATTTTTGGCAAAGGAAATGGGCTACAATAAAATGAGTCAAGCTACATTGAAGCTCATAATCTTTCTTATTTACTAACATTGCTTTATTGCAGTGACTCCAAAAACTTGCCCCATGGAGTAAAAATATTGCAAAGGAAACCCCTGTACTTGGTGCAGGTTATCTCTGTAAAAATCCTTTTCATACCTTAAGTAGAGAAGTCAGTTTTGCAGACACTCCCAATGCAAATATCATGGTATTTAGTAAATAGTAGTTTCCTAAAACTTATCCAATAATAATAAGCTGGGTCTTCTAAAAAAAGCAAGCTTTATTTTCCTTAAAATGACCTTGTGTCATATGTGTAAAATAGTGGTCAAATACAATGAGCCTTTACCCCATCGGTTTGTCTAAGAATGTTGTGCATTTGATTTAGAATAAGGATTGTTCTTTTATTACACAGGCTAATATTTGCTTTGTCAGATTCCTCTTGGCCTTGAGCATTCTCTAGAAATACAAATTCTTTAGAAACACTAATAAAATATTCTTCTAAATATTGTCACTTATGAACCTTTAAGGAGATCCAGAGTTTATATAATATTGTACAGACTTATATAATCAGACCTTCATAACTAGGTATATAGCTGGGCTTTCAAATGCCTTTGCTATATCACACTGATTATTTATTTTGGTAACATGGCAATAAGTGAATGCCTCTTGTTTTTACAATATTGTTGTTGGTGTGAAAATGATATATCTTTATAGTTTGCAATTTTATAGTTTGAGCTCATATATATGCCCATGAGACCACTAGTTAATGAACACATCCATCATCCCCCAAATTTTCTGTTGTTCAATTATCATCTTTTCTTGTCACACTTTGGTGCCCCCTCTTTATAACTCTTAAACTGCTTCTGTCATAAATGTGTTTGTATTTCCAGAGTATTATATACATACAATCATATAGCAAGTTTCACTCAGCATAATTATTTAAAGTTTCATACACAATGTTGAGTTCATCTGTAGTTTATTCCTTTATTTTGGAACACTGATTACATTGAATGACTCTCACAGTCTGTCTCTCCAGTGTCCTGTTGAGAAGCACAGGTACTTGAATTTAATTTACCTTTCATGACTTTTTTGTTGCATGTTTGTAATATTAATAAATGTTTTTTCAAAGAGCTGAAGTGTTCTAATCTTTCTAGATTAGAAAGAGAAGTCAGTTTTGCAAAGACCCCTAATGCAAATATCATGGTATTTAGTAAATAGTATTTTCCTAAAACTTATCCAATAATAAGCTGGGTCTTCTAAAAAAGCAAGTATTATTTATTAATTTCATTTTAAATAATTGATGATTCTGAAAATACAGTGAATTTGTGAAACATTTTTATTTTAAAAATAAAATGTGAAGATGAATACCTGTCTTACTTAATATACAAGAATGGAATTATATTTATAAAATAATAATAATAATAATAATGAGCTATTAAAGTGAATATCACCAAATAAAACCTGCTGTTGCTTTAAGCTGTATATAGCATCATTAATATTGTGGCCTGGCCTTCCCCTTCTGCCCTTCTGTTTCACCTTTAAGTTTTTTTTTTTTTAAGATTTACTTATTTATGCACACAGAATTTATGGTACAGGCTAGAAGAGCAGGGGTGGTGAGAGGATTCCCCAGAGACAGAGTGGGGAACAGAAAAGGCTGACTGATGAAGTACACTGCTGAGAGGATCAGTGGGCAGGTCAGGAGTTCTGCTGCACCATGTGGGTCACCTCCAGGGCTACGGATCAAACTCATGCTGAAGTGGCTTTAGCTTCTTAGAGCTGTGCTTTAATCTACTGTGCCACTATGGAGGGCCCTCCACCTTTCTGTATTTTACAAAGCAACTAAAATGTAGTGAAGATGTGACTAAAAATTATCAGCACTTAATTTGAATAATTGATTTTACCTGATTTTTTTTTTTTGTGTGTGTGTGTGGGGGGGGTTGCTACCCAGACCTAATTCTGGCAATAATGGATTTGAGAGTAAATAAAGATACATCCTAAAGTTATAGGACAACCCCCCAAAAAATGGGATGATCTACATGTGAGTCTTCAGTCTCACTTAGCACAAATCCCAAGTGCAAGCTCATATAGTAAAATATTTGTTTTTAAGGGAAATAAAGACAGGGATATTGGTTAGATAGAGAGGAAACAAAAAGAGAGAAAGAGAGTTTGAGAGAGATTTATTGGTCAATCCATATTACTGGTCATGGTATTTGAGCTGTACCCAGGTTGCACACTGAAGGTACAACCACGTGTATTTATTTTATACCAAATGTGGCTGCTTAACTCCACCCTTAGTTCCTAGAAACACTCCTTCAGGAAGTTAAAAGTCACAACAGATTCATGCATGATGGGAGTTGTATTCCTAGATGCTTAAGATCTCTTTGAGTGGATTTCATTCAGGACATACTGCTTCCCCAATTCTAGTTCTTTTATGTCCAAAAGTGGATGGATTTATTATAATTTTAATATGAGTTTAATCATCTACATGGATCTTTCCAAAGTCCACTTTTCAATAATGGGTCCAAAAGATCATATATTTTGTAGAATTTGCAAGATGAATATATACCTTAAGTGCATTGAAAAGAACCTATGTTCCTTTACACTCTAATTTTCCTACTGAGACAGTCTAACTAAAATAAATTGAGAAGATAAGATTTGCCCTATGTTTGAACAAGTAGACTAAACCAACCATGGATGAGTCTTGTCTCAGTATCCACTCCCAGCCATCTGGTCCACCACACAGATGATAAGACACATGCTAGACACACACACACACACACACACACACACACACAAGCATTAGGTCATGGTTAATGTTTATGTTACAATTTCCTGCAAAGAGAAGGTTGAGAGCACTTACACAAGTAGAATATAAACTTTCTGTTATTGCCTGAATGCAACCCAACCCAGAAGAAGTTATGACACTGCTTTCCTCCACTCTATCTCATGGACTTACTCTGTAAATAATGCCTTCTAACTACCTTTGGGAAGCCAAGCTAAATTCTTCTTTCCTATACTAGCTCCTTTATGCATGATTCCCTAATAAAGTGTTTCCTGCTTCAACGACATCTAGTGCTCTCTGCTGAACTCTTTCCCTAGAGGATACAGGGTCCATTCTTTTAGATTGGAACTTGTGGACTTTTCCCCCAAGAAGAGTGTCATTTGTGTTGCTAGAGGCATTTTTGAGATTAAGCTAAGGGAAATAACATTGAAGAAGATAGATGATCTAGATGATAGATAGATAGATAGATAGATAGATAGATAGATAAATAGATAGATAGATAGATAGATAGATAGATAGATAGTAGGTACATAGACTTAAATAACAAAAATCCAACCAATTGAATTTCACAGGTCTAGTTTTGTTTTGTTTTTTTTTCTTGAATTGGGCAGCATCCCATCTAGTAAGTATAAAGGCACAGCAAGATATTGTACAAAATATAAAAACTTTTATAATAAGAAAGATGGTAGGACATGGTGTTAACTTAAGAAATTATTGCTTCCAAAAGAGCCACGTTCCCTTAGAAGAAGTTAGAGGGTTTTATAATGCTGATTATCTCACTAGTGCTGACCAGGACACTCCAATTTAGCTAGCATAAACCACCACTTTTAGGAGAGGGTAAAACTATAATGAGGTTATGTATTAAGTCTTGGTGAGGGCAGACATGAATACTTTATGTTGAGCCTGTTTTTTTTTTTTTCTTGCATAACGGATACATACATATGTATAGAGGAGAGGGAAATCTTCCAGCCCTCTGATTCTTCTGAACAAATAATCAAAGCTGCATTCTGTAAGTTAGTAAAGTAAAAATAATCAATTTAATAAATGTGTAGGAGATTCACAGTAATTACTCAGGTCCTATGATAGGTTAAGGAGAAAAAGGTATAAAGCTGTGTTGAAGGAAACCGTGAGGAGAGAGGAGGGGAGACTTCATCCTTATTCTGAGATTCAGAATGAGATTATCTGATGCAGAGGGCATGTTAATAACTGAACCTACACCTGGATGACAGCCCCCAACAACATTCTTACAATTCAGTAGAGAAGACCAACGATTGATTCCTTGACTAGACTAAAGGCTAAGCCTTAGAGATTAACCATCTCTTCTTCAATTGAGGAAGGCAAAGGACTCAGGAAAAGACAAAAGTTTCTATTCAACCCTCAGGACTTTCATGCCCATAACTAAAAATAACTGTATGCTCGAGCAGGCTTCTTGAAAAGGCTACTTCTGAGAATCTTGTGGTGGATTGATATGGGCAGCTTCACATACACACATGTATGCATTCATACACACACATGCATGCAAACATTCATCCATTTATACATATAAGTATTTAAATTTAGTACAATAGGTATATATGATTCACAGTCCTTTCTGGATGTATTAACTTCAGAAATCATACCATGTTGAAAATAATACTTAGATATCCTGTTGCCCACTCTGCCAATTCACTGGGTTACATGATCAGAAGTTACCAGTCCATAATATGTCAAAGTATAAATATACCTGGTGGTACTAGATACTAGAAGGATATAGATAGTGAAGGAAAAACTTGGTTTGATATGCTCAGGTCTAGAATTTTGTCTATAGAAAGGTATTGTTAGTGCACAACCAAGAGTGCCTACGAACCCCAAACTGTTAAGGGGTACATGCTATTAAAGGGGTTTTGCCACCCCCCACACAAAAGCAAAGGAAATGTACTCATAGTGTGAATGATATTTTAGTAGAATTGGTGTGCACAGAGACAGAAGAAAGACTTTTCCCCCAAATTCTGAATTACCTATCCACTTGTGGGCAATTGTGCAGTCAACAAGGTTGGTACAAAGAAGGGTGGCTGAAGTCTGAAATCTTCCCACAAGTCTAAAGTAACATCGGGAAAAGAACCATGAGAAAGAGGTTAGGGAGGGTCCATAGAGCTCAGACAGAAGGAGAGTCAAAATTCAAAACACAACACATAATATACAATGAGGTCACAATAGTGGACACCATTTTCTCTGCCAAGGACTAAGAGCAGCCTTGCCAAGTGTCTTGCATCCACATGTCTCCTTCCAGCAGCATCAGGATGAAAAGCCTGGAAAGGCATCATATGTTTAGTTCTAAGCCAAACATGGCTGTTTACCACTTGGACCCAGCAACCACCCCCCACCAATCCCACTCTATTCAGGAAGTTAGATTCACAGAGTGCCAATAATTGTAAAGTTTATGCCTGAAATTTCTTCTGTATGCTGATGGTGTGGAATCTAAAATATCAGGGGGTGGAATTCATCCAGGAGGTTGCTTGCTCTGAGATTGCTCCTTACTGTTCCTCCATCAGTAAGTATATAGCTATGACAGGCCATTAGTAGTAAAACTACAGTCATCTTATTCTGTTTCTGGGATGTTTATATTACAAACAAATTATAATGTCTTACTTTATGTGAATTCTTTCTTCATTTTGAATAGATATCTATACCTATACTTACTTTCCTGTTTATAACTTTGTTGTTTTTATTAAAAGGGCCCTTTCCCCCAATTTACAATTATTTGAGTCTCCACAAAACTAGGATCCATCATCACTTATAGGTTATAGTTCAGTTAGAAAGCTAGGCAAAGAAACACAAGATTAAAATACAAGTAATAAAGACTAAACTAGCTATTTTCCATAAATAGATTTACACACACACACACACACACACACACACATATGCATATACATGTGCATATGCATATACACACACACGAAAAATTAAAGTAATTATTATCTTAGCAAATTTTCATTATTGACTGACCACGTTGCCTTTCCTGTTAATGAGAACATGTAAATTCTTACTTAGAACTTAAAACTTAATTCTTACTTGGGAGAATAGACCAGACCTTGGGGAGGAATGGTATTAAAGTTGAGATGCAATGCATGTGTAAAAGCTGGGCAAACAAGCCATACAAGTCTAGGTATCTGTATGTGGGACAAGGGAGAAAGGTTTTGATTTATCCTTCAAACTATAGAGTTTTAAAATAGGTAGATGAGTACACAAGGTCAGATTTGCATTTATTTTACAAAGTTACTCTTGAGGGGCATGAGTGAGGAAATGCAAAGGCTTCAGGCAGAAAAATCATATTTGATTATGTGTTTTCCAAACTCAGTCACTTTCCCCAGCCAGCTTTTAAGGAGTTGTTGTACAATCCAGGGCACTAGGTGAAGGAAAGATTTCACTGTGGATAGCAGCACCTGGGATTTCATTTTAATATCAACACACCATATGCCAATCATAGTTCTTTCTACATACAATCATTGCTAACTTAATATTTGTTATGCTGAAAGAAATAGCAGGCTGGTGTGTACATTTCTTACTATTTTATTTGCTCTGCTATCCTGACAAATTATTTCTAGCCTCTAAATGTCAGTTTCCTTAGGTTTAAAATGGGGGTAAATAACCTTAGGATGTGGGTGACTTGACACTTAAGATTATCTGATGAAATCATCCAGGATTGAATGCCTATCCGAAAATACATGCTTCAATTGAACATGCATTTTTAAAGTTCTATCATTTATGATGAGATAACATCTATAGTTTCTCATGATCTCGATGTATAGTCTTAGACAGTAGCTCTCAGAGGATTCCTTTTTCCCTAAGAGGCAGAATGTCTCTTTGAATTATTTCACTTAGTAATAAAAGTGAATAATGTTTGGCAATCCATTAAAAGAGTAATTCTGACAGGTCACCTATTTGTTTTTAGATTCCTTCCGAGACTACTCTGATATTTATATCAAAGATGATTCACCTTCTTTTGAAAAGTTTAGATAACTTCTGCAAAATTCAACTTTCATCAAGTCTGCTTTCATTCTGGATGCAGCTTTGAGAAAATTGACTCTATATTAATGTTTTACATCACCCTCATCTTATATTGGTATTTCAAAGCAAAAAATAACTTTTCCAGAATACCCACTTTTCCTTAGTTTATTTTCTTTTTTTTAATCGCCACAATGGTAGGCAAATTTGTGGGGAGGGCAAAGTTGTGGAATAATATCTGATCACTAATCCCTGCTCCTTCTAAACAGTTTCTTTTTCAAAGTTATTTCTCAAGTCCCAAAGTCAAGTTCCTTTTTTATATTCCCTCTCTCCCCCCATATTCTCATTCATTCTCTAACACTTTATCTTTGCTCTTCTGCCACACATATGTTAATCTAAAATACATGCTCTGAGAGGAAAGTCTGAGTCTAACCCATCCCAGATAGAAACAATAGTCACATGCCTTTTACATTCTTTGAGCAATTAAAATTTCTTCAAATTCTAAAGCTGAGGAAACTTTGGGAGATAGTTAAATGAAGAGAATTCAGAGAGGAATGAATACAAATGCAAGCCTGATTTTTTTTTTAAGATTTATTTATTTGTGCGTACAGAATTGGGGTACAGGCCAGAGGCTCAGGGGTGGTAAGAGGCTTCACCAGAGACAGAGTGGGGAGCAGAACAGGCAGATC
>NW_004567116.1:44256243-44292253 GCF_000260355.1 Condylura cristata | reverse complement strand
ATCAACGAAGTACACTGCTGAGGGGAGCAGCGGGCGGGTCAGGAGAGGTCTGCCACGCCATGTGGTCACCTCCCGGGCAGGCGGGGATCGAACTCATGCGGAAATGGCTCCAGCCTCTCAGTGCTGCGCTTTAACCCCCTGTGCCACAGGGAGGGCCCAAAACTCTCTTTTTTTTAATGAGAATTTGAGCCACTGCCATATGTTGGAGTCTTTTTCCTTCTATGAAAAAATGGCATAATACAACATGTTCAAAGACAAAAAGTGTCTTATTATCTCTATTCTTTCAAAATCTGAATCAGTTCTATTCAGTAATGTAAATTTTAATTTTTCTAATAACTACTTTTTAAAATTGAAGTTGTAAGAGAGCTAAGATTAATTATAAATTGTTAAATCCAATAACTATATCCATAGTGATGATTTCAACATATAAACATTACCATTATTAATATACATTCATTTTTCCTAGTAATTCTTCATACTCAGAGGTGTGTCTGGGTAGCCACATTTCAAGTGTTCAGTATTCCAAGTTCTCTGTAGACATTTGATAAGCTACTTTAAAGATTTTATTTATTTACTTTTGCATAGAAAAACTGGGGTGCAGGCCAGAGGTGCAGGAGGTAAGAAGAGTCACCAGAGACAAATGTGGGGAGCAAAACAAGCAGATTTATTGAAATAAACTGCTGAGGGCAGCAGCAAGCAAGACACAAGAGGTCTGCAGTACTCAGTGAGGGTCAGCTCCTTGGCTAGCGCAGAACTCAGGCTGCCAGGGAGACCCTCGGGAACTCCTTTAGAGGATAGAACGGATCTGAGAATTCTAATTAGAACCTAACTTCAGACCCTTATACATTCAAAGAATCAATAACGTACAAGGGCATTTCTTCAGTAGAGCTGGCCTTTTCCTCCATTCAGTTCTTCATAAGGACAAATAACCTAGCATTTGGAGACAGATTTACATAAATGTCTGCTTTGCCACCTATTAACTATGAGCCCTTGGACAAGTTACTTGACACGTCTGACCTTAGTTTCCTCATATACAAGATAAGGATGAAAATGCCTAGCTCACTAGGTGGTGATAAATTAAATATAAACCTCTTGGCATATAATTGCTCTCTGAGTAGATGCCTTTAAAATTAAAAATGTTCTCATTTGCTTGTGTGCGGACTTGAAGAAGCTAAGTACACATTTTTTAAAGATTTATTTGTACATATAAGAATTGGAGTATATGCCAGAGGTTCCAGTGGTGAGGGAATTCATCAGAGACAGATTGGGCAGTGGAACAGGTGGATCTACTGAAATACATTCCTGAGAGGAGCAGTGGGCAAGACAGGCGAGATCAGCTGAGCCCTATGGGTCAGCATCCTGGCCAGGAGTTTGAACCCATGTCTCAGTATCAAGCTCACGATAGCTTGATAACACTGAGACGTTAACTCCTGCCACCATGGAGATCTTAAATACACCATTCTTGACACAGAATTCCTATATACCTTATTCTTCCATATGTATCCTGAGCACTCTGTCAATGGCAGTGAATCTGGGTTAGTCAATCACTCATCTTCTAAGAGTAGATACCAATGGGTGGGTGTGGGTTTCATACAGGCTAAATTTTTTTAAGATATATTTATTTATACATACAGTACAAGCCAGAGGTTACTGGGGTACAGGCCAGAGGTTTAGGAGCATTGAGAGGATTCACCAAAATAGAGTGGGGAGCAGAACAGCAGATGGACAAAGTACACTGCTGAGGGGAGCAGCGGGGTGGTCAGGAGAGGTCTGCTGTGCCATGTGAGTCACTTTCAGGGCTCTGGATGGAACTTGCACTGAAGTGGCTGCAGCTTGCTTGCAGTACTGTGTTTTAACCTGTTGTGCCACCAGGGAGGGCCCCAGGCTAATGTTTTTATTGTTTATAGATACATTGGAGTTCCCTGCTGATGATCTCTGTAGGTTAAGTAAAATAATTTATAACCTTTTAGAAACCCCATTAGCCTGCTTACAGGTGAATTCAGCAATCCGTATTATTGAGGTCTTAAAAAGGAAATGTTGGCCCACAGGCTATCAACAAGAGGAAAGCTAGACCTGCCACCCATTAGTGTTCTTTTGTCCTGAGAAAGGTTTTTCAAGTCAGCATACAATTTGTCTTGGTTCTCCTCCTTCTAAACTTATTGCCTGATCTCCCTGTTCCTGTCACAGAAAATGCTGGGGACATTTCTTCCCAAGAGTGTGTATACAATGCCGACTAAAACATCAGCTCAGTGATGAAAACTTGGGGCTGTGTATTTCTGTCCCCTTTCCTGTATGTCCAAGATGTACTTGTTTCTTATTACCATTCTCCCCAAAGTCGCTATCTCAAAATCAAGTTGTTTATCCCCAAAGAATGTATCCTCACCTTAAAACCCAGTCAGGAATGAGGTGGGCAATTCCAAACAGAATGATCTCACAGTTTTGCTCTTTAATTAGGCATACTAAACAAACAAACAAACAAACAACAACAACCAAAAAAAAAAAAACAGTTATTATCAATGATCAGTTTTCACTCATGCAAAATTACAATTATAGTTATTGTAGCTTTTGAGCCAAAACATAAAACAACTTGTTTCCTGTCTCTCTTTTCCCAGAGGGAAAGCCAAATTCAGAGCAAGATTTTCTCATTTACTGGATAAATCTCCTCTTGAAGTTAATTAATAACAAACTAAAATTTAATAAGTATCCACAAAAATGTCCCTAATTGTAATGTGTATTAGGTATTTTTATTATTTTCACAAGCCATGTAATTTACATATGTATTAACAGGACCATTAACAAATGTGTAATGGGGTATGTAATTTATGTGCTAGTCTTCTATTTTAAAAATTTTAGAGGAAAAAGAAGAAATAGAAGTCTAAACAAATCAGGTAAAGATGATCACTTAAATTCACCAAATATTTTATGATCATGTTTAATTCATTCTCATGTTGCAACACAAGCTAAGGAAGTCTTCTGATCTTTTTCTTTTACAGATGGGAAAGATGGGATCTTAAATACTTAAGTTGCCTTTTTTTTTTTAATTTATTTGTTTATGCATACAGAACTGGGATACAGGCCAGAAGTACTGGGATGGTGAGAAGATTCACCAGAGACAGAGTGGGGAGCAGAACAGGCTGACTGATGAAGAACACTGCTGAGGGGAGCAGCGGGCAGGTCAGGATAGGTCTGCTGCACCATGTGGGTCACCTCTGGGACAGAGGATCAACTCACACTGAAGCAGTGTGGCTAGCTTGTAAGGCTGTGCTTTAGCTCACTGAGCCAGCTGGGAGGGCCCTAAGTTGTATTCTTGAGGACACATTTTGGTTGAGCGTAGGATGTTACTTCAGCTACCTCTATTAAAAAATTTATTGGTTGAGCCTAGGATGTTACTTCAGCAAACTCTGTTAAAAAAAAATATATTGACAAATTCAGGCCCTCCCTGGTGATGCAACAGTTTAGGACACAGCAAAAATTTATTGACAAATTCAGACAATACTAACATGACTAACACCATTTTCTAGATTTTTACTTGCTTTGTTTTTGTTCTGTGGTTGGAGAAATCAGTCTGACTTATAAGAACAATGCATTTTGAGACTACACACCATACTTGAGCATTTATTAAAACTCACTATTGCTAAGGGTCCCTCACCATGGATCTACCACTTATTGATAATGTAACTGAATAATTCACTCGTTGTCTCTGATCCTTACTCCTCTGAAAGGCATTTCTATTCCCTAATAACTTTCTAACAGTGTCTAAGTGAACAAAGGAATACGATATGGGAATGTCTGCAGATAACACTAAGACGCTCCATAAAATATAATGTATCCTTGAGATGCTTTGCTTAAATTCAGTGTAGCCTACTGAGGAGAACACAGACCCTAGAAATAAGCCATCCTGTGCTGGAAACCTTGCATTGGCACTCACCATACTGTGACCTTGAAGAGACATTTAGTTTTCTGAACTCATTTTTGCATCTATGAAATGGCTACTGTGACCTTGTGGGACTATTATAAGCATGATCCCTGATGTTAAGCTTCCTCCAACCCCATGAGGTTGTGTTGGGGTGGAAAGTAATCACCCTCTCTCCATCTAGGTCCCTCTCAGACTGGATGATCTATCAAAACAGCATCAAATGTGCATGAAATATTAAAGGAAAAATTCATCTAAGAACATGTACAGAGGATTTACCATGGTACAAATTCTGAGTAATGAAGAAAAAAATCTTTGCTTGAGAGGGCTGGTTTATTGATAAACCTAGACCTGAATGAAATTCTCTAAGCTACATTTTTCTGATCATAAAACGGGTGAGTGGGGATTTTGATTGTGCAAAGTGTCAGAAGTTAAGGATGTGATGATATTTTCTTCCATTAGGGAAGGTGAAGGATTTAGGGTAGCATAGAAGTTTCTCAGACTCAGACGTTTATTGTTTTTAGCTCAAAATATTTTGTGTGGTACAGCAAGATTTTTGAGGACCAGGCCTGAGAATCTTGGGGTGGTCTCTTTCAGTCACTTAAATTTCTTAACCTGGAAAATCCAAGAGAGCCTCTCTGTAGTTATATTACAGAGCACTATTGTATTTTCTCATTCTTTCTAATGTTTCAAACAAAATAAAGCACCTCCAGCTTTTGACTTATATGCAATAAGCATATTTCTCACCATATGAGGCAGCTGAAGACAAACACCAATGCACCACCCTGCACTGATATCTCAGTTATCATATGGTATCCCTCCCTCTTCCAAACTACTGCTCATTACATTTACTAATAATACTTGAGAGAATCATTAAACTGCTTGTCATTGTGGGAGGAAATAAGCTCTAACATTAAAGGAGATGTAGGCAAGGATTCAAATGGTTCTTTTGTGTGAACACCTCAGGTGGGGACAGATGGACAATTAGATTGCCAATTAGGGTGTCTGTAAGTGAACAAACAAATCATCATCACCTCAACCACTACCAACAGCAAGTAATTCCTGCTTCATCTGCCATATAACAATCTCATATATCTTTCATTTCATATTTGATTTAAGTGGATAGCACATTTAATCTGTATCACTCAAAGGGGATCAGAGGGACTGAATTATATTATTTGCATGTCAGCTGCCCTCATTTGCTATTTAATATTATACATAATCCTTATTATTAGAGAAACATAAATAAGAACTGCCATAGAACCCGAAAGAAGTCATTACCTTCTGCATGTGCAACCCTATCTTAAAGCACCTTCATTGCTTCCCAACATCTTTCTAGGTATGAAACATGGTAACAGTTGTGTGAAAATGCTTTAGCTAATGTGCAATATGAGAAACACCTATGTTGGTAAAAGATGATAATATAATTGTTGTTTTCAGAGGAAATATTTATGACATCTGGGAACTCTGAAGGACAGGCATCCCTGTTTTTAGTGTTTTGAGACAATCACAAAATGATCTTTAACCTTCATTTCCAAATGCTCTCAAGGGGCTGTTACTTCCCTATTGAGAATGAAGCAAGGAAGTTATTCTCTGCACATCAACCACCAGCTTTCAGAATTGGAGGGATCTACATTTGACTATTGGCCACATGCATTTATTAGCTCTGTCGTTGGCACAGATACTCACTTAAAGGTGGCTAGGGCAGTCAGACTGCCTGAGTAGGGAGACCCCAAGGCCTCTGTGTCCTGTTTCTATGTTTTGGGTCCATTGTTTACAGTCCCTATACTTTAGGTTCAGTCCATAACATGAAAATAATACCTAACAGTTTGTTGTAAAAATAGTATAAATGTCAGGAAATGCATTAGTTTTAGAGGTCCTGTGAATTCAGTGGAGACAGAAAGAAAAGAATGGATCACTTGACTCTTTGGCTGTAGAGTGTTTGAGTCAGATTACTTTCTCTAGAAAGTGACACATTAACCATTTTACTGGGAAGTCAACAGGGCTAAAAATACTGAAGCTAATGTAACTAAGATTGTGGAAGTCGAGTGATCCATTCTTCTGTTTCCACCGAGTCCATAGACTTCTCTAAACCTGATCCCTGTAGTGGTATCTTACATTTGCTAAATATACTGGGGGAAAAGGCAATAGCAAAAAGAAAGAAGGAGGGGTAAGTTGGAATTAGGGAGGCTTTGGCAGGTGATTGATGTTTTAACGTAAGTTTTACAATATCATTACATAAATAAGACAGGAATATCACAGAATTTCAAAACTAAAAAATAATTTTTCCAGTTCATTCCCTACTACTACAGATATATGAGAAAGGCTATTGCTTAGTAAGGTCATGGATAAACCATCTTAGCAGTAACATACTGGTCCAGTTCTGCCTGCCCACTCAATAGCACTGTGGTTTTGAGCAAATTATGGTACTTACCTTTGCTACACAATCCTTGCATGTAAATGGAGAAGAAAATGTTTACCCCATCATATTCTTGTGCAGATTACATACTGTGATTCCTATAAGAGAGACTGATAAGTAAAAGTGGTTAAGAGTAATGGACAGCTGTCATTATCTCAGGGACTACAATTTTTCTGTTTTGTATTTTTTATGAGTATACTACATTTTACTATATTAAATTGTTTCTTTTTATACTTTACTTCTTTCAAATGGACATACTTCCTTATTTCTGCCTATAGAAAGGCAGTTCTTAAAATGTTAACTTTTTATTATATATATTTTCAGATTTCTTTTAAATATCTGAATGGAATATAATCACTTGTGATTATGTCTCATTTTTCCTCCCCCAAACAGTATCTAATGAAGACTAGAGTACATCTTAAGTCAACATAGTGCCTCAATACAAATTAATTAGAAAATGATCCCCAGTGCTAATCTGTTTAAATAAGCTTAGCAACTAGTTGCTAAGTATTATTCATTCAAATTTTATGTATCCTCACATTTCCTTGCATTATACATTAAAGCCCTTGATGCTGCTTTTTTCTGTGCCAACTTCAAACTATATCAGTATAGGAAAGACACTTCAACTTCATTCCACCCAACAATGGTTCCAATGGCATGTTTATCTGCATCACCACCTCTGCGGGTGAAGCAATGTCCATTCATGGAAATATTTTAATTGTGTGTTCACCTCGTTTTATTACCTTACACAAATGGATGGTACAAATAAAAATGAAGTAGCTGAAACTGGTTTGAGAGAATCACAGGCTTCAAAAACTCAAACAATTAAAGCAAATTGAAGGTCATTAGGCTTCCCTCAACTTTAACCACTATCAAGTGCTTATTGGCCTTAAGATCAATTGTGGGTTCAATTCTGAAAGAAAAGGATAAAACTAGTGCAAAATGCTAAAAATACACCACTAAAAAATGTGTCTAAAAGATCAGCTGTCATTAGGGATTTTGCAATTAATTTTAGCAAAATTGGGAATGGCACACCTATTAGAATTTATAAATCTCTTACCAGGCTTGAGAACATTTATAATAAAATGAAACTTTGGGACTATTTTATGTGTTTTTCCTATAAACAAAATGACATATTAAATTGATGAGCATCTTAAAATGCCTTAACTAGGCCCTCCCTGGTGGTACAAAGGGTTAAAGCACAGCACTGTGAAGCTACCACAGCCACTACAGTAAGTTTTCAATCCCTGACAGGGAGTTGACCCACATGGCGCAGCATGTTTCACCTGCTGCTGCTTCCTTCAGCAGTATATTTCAGTAGATCTTGGTGAATCCTTTCACACACACCCCAGCCCACACCTCTTGTCCATACCTCAGCTCTTGTATGCATAAATAAATACATCTTTATAAATAGCTACATAAAACAATACTTTACTTAAGGTATTATGAGTACTTTTTATCTAAGTTTTCCTCCCCAGACATTACTCATTCAACTCGGTCAGTTTGTTAGCTTCTACCTACTTCATTTACATATACATTCCCATTGTCCACTAGGCTTCAACTAAAAAAAAAAAAACAAAACCCTTTTATTGGTCTATGTGAGATCCTTAGACCAGCAGAAATGTATAACTCATAAGCTGGCTAAAAATGCAAATTCTCAGGTACTAACCCTGAGACATTCAAATCCCCATTTAATAGACACTCTATGTCACTACAGGGTCTGTCAGTGTTGATGCTGTCTGATTCCCCACCACTCCAAACACTGCCTAGCACAGTGTCCGTTTTCTTTCTTCTTTTTTTTTTTTTTTAAGATTTATTTATTTGTGCATACAGAACTGGGGTACAGGCCAAAGGCTCAGGGGTGGTGAGCGGCTTCACCAGAGACAGAGCTGGGAGCAGAACAGGCAGATCAACGAAGTACACTGCTGAGGGGAGCAGCCGCGGGTCAGGAGAGGTCTGCCACACCATGTGGTCACCTACGGGGCAGGCGGGAATCGAACTCATGCGGAAGTGGCTTTAGATTCTCAGTGCTGTGCTTTAACCTGCTGCACCACAAGGGAGGGCCCTTTTCTTTCCAATTTTTTAAAGATTTATTTATTTATACATACAGAACTAGGGTACAGGCCAGAGGTGTAGGGGGATGAAAGAATTCACCAGACAGAGTGGGGAGCAGAACAGACAGATTGACAATGTACACTGCTGAGGGGAGCAGCACACAAGCCAGGAGAGGTCTGCTGCATCATGTGGGTCACCTCCAGAAGCGGGGATTGAACCCACACTGAAAACTGAAGTAGTTGTGGCAGCTTGCAGTGCTGCACTTTAATGGGCTTGCCGCCGAGGGGGTGGGGGCAGACCAGTGTCAGTATTCAATGAAAACTTTTGAATGAGTAGGTAAAATGAATATAACTTCGATGTTGTTTCTTCATCTATACTAAAGGGAACACATGATCTCCCACTCATTTACTTCATAGCATCTACAAAAGCAGAGAGAGCAAAGTGTCTACCTTAAAGGTATTTGTTTTTTTCCTTTTTAGAATGTTGTTTTGTCTTTACTGTGAAGGGAAGACCATTTTTTCTTTTCTATTTATATAGCATAAAGGAGGTAAAAAAATAATTAGTTGATTAGTTGTAAGAAGTTTTTTTTTTTTTTGAGAAAAGGAATGGAAATGTCTGTAATATAGCTTAGACTATATATATATATATATTCTTTTAGTAACAAAACATGAACAACTGCCTAAGATTTCTCTGAGTGAGTTTGGATCAGGATTTGGAGTATATTTCCATTTTCTTTCTACTTTTTTGTTTATTTTAAAGTGATTTTGCATCATTCTCTCAATTATACCGAGGCAAATTGTTTTTAGTAATGTTGAAAATTGCTATTCACAACATTGTTCATTAACTCACTCACTCATTCACTCATTCACATACATAAAGTTAAATGCTTAATAACTGTTGTCTCGATTTGTAATATCCTCCCCTGATCCAGAGTTCTAACTAGTGCACTTATTGAAAACCTTCACTGACTGACTCTGGCAGTTGTCTCCTTCTACCCACTGGTCTACCTTAAACTTTTCTCTTCCAAAGTACGTATAGCACTTGAAAATAATAATTGGTTCTCTTATTTCAAATGTAATATCAAATATAATATATGTTCATTATAGAAAATATAAACTGAACTATTAAGTAAAATGAAATCTTTGTACTATATCATGTGCTTTCATGATTATGCAAACTCAATTGTGTTCTATTTATTTTTTTAATATTTTATTGCATTAATATTAGTTTTTGTCATTGTTTGCATAATAGAAGTGTAAGATCCCCCCTTTAGGGGCCCTCCCTGGTGGCACAGCAGGGTGAAGTGAAGCACTAAGAGCAGACCTCTCCTGACCTGCCCGCTGCTCCCCTCAGCAGTGTACTTCATGGATCTGCCTGTTCTGCTCCCCACTCTGTCTCGGGTGAAGCCTCTCACTGCTCCTGTACTTTTGGCCTGTACCTCAGTTCTGAATCCACAAATAAATAAATCTTAAAAAAAAAAAAAAAAAGATTCCCTCCTTTAGGGATCATTGCCATAGTGTGTCCACCACCATGGACTCTTGGTCTCCGTCCCTTTCCTCTCATTTAAGCTGCAAACATTTCTATAATTCAGATAAATTTATCTGGCAGTTCCAATTACAGAGGTAAGACATTTTGGTCATGTTAGCCAGTTGATAAGCATCCTAGTAACATGAATTTTCCTAGCATATAATATGGTGTATTTTGTTAAATGCATTTTGCAATTTTTTGAAGAAATAAGATAGCACAAGTCATTTGAATGTAAAATTGTATTGCAGCTAGGGAACACAGGAAGGACTAAGTTCTGTGAGAACATTTGCTTTACAGTAGATTTCCTGTGAATTCTCTGAGCCACTTTCAGCTCCACTCTGGGGGGCATCTAAATGCACACAGCCACTTCCTCTTGCTATTGTAGAAGCAATTAAATTAATTTGTTGGAAATAGCATTGTCTATAGTTCGCTCTGTGGTAGATTAGACTCCCTCTGAATCTTCCTGGGTTTCACACAGTATCTAGAGCAGTTTGAATTTCAGTGGCAAGAACTGTGGTTTTCCTTTACATATATAAATATAAATATAAATATAAATATATATATATGTGTGTGTGTGTGTGTGTGTGTGTGTGTATGTGTGTATATATATATTTTTTTTCTTTAAATAGTGCTGCTAAGAAAGAGAGCTTTCTCAGAAACATGCATTTATTTTAGGAGATTACTGAATGCTTTTCCTGACACTTTTGCATCATTTAGACAGGAAGAAATTAAATGAATAGACTCTTTTTCATGATGTGTACATTTCTCATTTTGGAATTCTTCGCTGTGTCCATCAGGTTGAAGGAAAGTCTATGAAGACATAAGATGCTTTATAATAAAATAGGGATTGGTAGGTGTCTGGAATAATCTAATTGGGTTCTATGTATTGTGTATTATAATGCCAAATTCTTCTAATGCTGAATAGACTTTAAGTAAATATTGTTCTAAAGTAGTCTTACAGAGGAAGTAAGATATCTTGTATACACACACACACACATATACCTATATATATATATATATATACACAAGAGTAAACATGTTTATATAAATGTATTTCATATGTATATATAAGTATATTACATATTTAATAAGGTATTACATACTTAATATATTTCATATGTGTTTATGTATAAATTTATTACATACCAATTATATTTAGATAAAATAAATAAAACAACACATGCTATTTGGATATTAAATCACATTTTCTGTGTTTATTATAAGTATATGTATGAGAGAGGGGGGTTACATTTATGAAAAGAGATATTTTAGGGTTGGGTTTGTAATTTTGAGACCAGAATATTTTGAAGTGAGGAGTCACAGAAGTAGAAGGCTGAGCCATCAGCAAGCATGATGCATTTTCAGCCTTCTCAGGCAGGCTGTGGAATCCGACATGTGAAGTAAGTGGCAGCAGCACTGCCATGCAGGATATTCTCTCCCCAACTAGCTTGTCAGAGCAGCACTTTGTACAGTAAAACAGGGTCTCTGAACTTCAGAGATTCAAGTGCTTCAGTTTCTGTATTCTTTGTTTTATAATTGAAAAATATAGTGTTTCTTCACCTAGGAGGCTGTCTGTTGCATTGTTGTGGAAGGCTCCAGGCGCTTGGGAAATAAGAAAGCTGAAGCGAACGCTGCCTTTGCTGACAACTAGCCATATGACTTGAGCCCCATGTCCTATCTCCTCAGTGTTTTAGTCTCCTTATCTGCAAAGCAGAATGGGGGAGCATGAAAATGACCGTAAATCTCCACAGAGATTTATGCTTCTAAATCACAGTGACTCTCACTGACAGCTCTTGCCTTGTGTCTGTCAGATAGTCCAGGCTAACGGTAATCCCAGCTAATACAGAACCCAAACTGCAGTTGCAGTTAGCTCGACTTCATGAGTGAACAAAGCTTGCGAATGCAAAGTTTGTGTCTGATTTCATTCAGAAACAAAGTTGGAGAAAAAAGAAAAGTCACATACAGCTCTTACATCTAATGATTTTGGATTTTGGGCAATTTTGGAAATGGTTGCCCATTGTTGTTGCTGCTGATTTTAAAAGCTTTTGGTACTATTTAGAATTAAACAAGTTAATGCCTCTATAACTTTTATAATAATGTTTGGTATAGGAGAAATCCAATTAAAATGACCTTCTCAGTTCTTCTATGCAAAAACAAACCAAAAAAAGAAACTAAGTTATACTTGATAACCTCAATAATATTTGACATATACCTTTTCCAATCCATGAATGGAGAGATCAGAAAGGTGCATATTAAGCTACCAGAGGGATGGGTGATTCTTTCACTGCTATCACTCTATGCAGCTAACTGAACAGTGCAGAAACAGATTTTCTTATAATGCAAAAGAGCTTGCTAGATGTGAACAAAGAAGCCTCAGCACAAAAGAAGGAAACTTTCGGTCCTCCCTGGTGGTGCAGCGGGTTAAAGCACTGCACTGAGAAGCTAAAGCCACTTCCACATGAGTTCGATCCCCGCCTGCCCCGGAGGTGACCACATGGCGTGGCAGACCTCTCCTGACCCGCCCACTGCTCCCCTCAGCAGTGTACTTCGTAGATCTGCCTGTTCTGCTCCCCACTCTGTCTCCTGTGAAGCCTCTCACCGCCCCTGAGCCTCTGGCCTGTACCCCAGTTTGTATGTACAAATCAAATAAATCTTAAAAAAAAAAAAAAAGAAGGAAACTTTCTTAGAAGAAAAATTGATCAGTTTCATTTTAATAGAAAAAACAAAAAACACATTTCAAAATTGGACATAAAATTTAGTTCATATTTAATTAATAGAAATTGTCTACTAGAATTGCTTCTAATATAGTAATTTCATAAAGGATGTGATCAAAATTGTTATTGCCACCTCTTCAAAACCTTTAATGTTTTTAGGTCCATACCTTTGTTTTGTTTCCACCTTTGCTTGCAACTAAGTGTATGAATGCTGGATCACTTGGCATCTATCTGTATAGTCTGAAGGTAGCTGATCAATAGCTTTGAACCTCACCTTTCTCGTGGGTAATACAAGACCCTTCTTGTAGAGCCATGCTGAGCGCAAATGAGATCACCACAGTCACGGTCCTCACACAGCACTTGTTTAGTTGATGATTTGATTTTGATCATCCAACACCTTGAACAGTTCCATTTCATTGTTTGATTCTCAGTTTTTCCATATCTGAAATAAGTTTGGGAGTAAGATTATTTCTTAAATTTATATCATCCTGCCCTCTGTTTTTTTTAAACTTTTTTTTAAGGTTTATTTATTTATGCATACAGAACTGGGGTACAGGCCAGAAGAGCAGGGGTGGTGAGAGGATTCACCAGAGACAGAGTGAGGAGTAGAACAGGCTGACTGACAAAGTACACTGCTGAGGGGAGCAGCGGGCAGGTCAGGAGAGGTCAATTGCACCATGTGGGTCACCTCCAGGGTGGGGATCGAACTCCTGCTGAAGTGGCTTTAGCTTCTTAATATTGTGCTTTAACTCTCACCCTCTATGTCTTCCTGTAACACTGCTCTCTAGGAGTATGTGCATATAAGCAGGAACCACCGTGTTCCCATTAGGATAAAATGAGTGGAGTTGTAGAAATTTCAGGACCCTGCCAGTGAATGGAAGGAATCTGAGGGACAGAGTGACAGCAGTTTTGACCTTACCAAATGTCCCTTACCTTATCTTTGTATCTATAATTTGCGTTACTTCCTTCAAGAAACAGTAAGGTAATACTGAAAATAAAGATTTCAGGACATATCAGTTCTTCTTACTGTACAATCCTATTTTTCAGGATTTTATTTTCCCCCAGGTATTCTTTATGTTGAGGATAGGTAGGGGTGTATTATAACTAATATTTGCCCTCCCCTTCTTGCTTTAAGCTCTTTGTTCATTTCTAGGATCTCGATGTTAGGGAAAGATGGGCTCTTGGCAGTTTGGCTTGCGCAGCTTTTCTTGACAACATGCTTTTCAACAGCTTTGTTCTCCAGTGAGGTCAGGTGCTCTCTTTTCTACAATTTATATGAGGTCCCATTATATGAAATGTATTAAATATACAATTATATAAAATCTTATCAATGAGTTTCATGAGCAATCAACTTCCCAAATAGTCCCTTTAAAATGCCCTCAGACTAGAAAAAAGGATGCACAACGACCTTTACAAGCAATACAGATGCTTGCAGCCTTGTTTGCCAGATTCACAGATGTTCCCTGGTGTTCTGATGCTTGATCATTTCTTTTTCCATCTCCATACCTACATTGTGAGTACTTGGATGCCCAAAACAGTAATAGCCTATTTATAGTCATTTTCATCTTTATCTGTACTGTAGTTAACACATAGGATATTTGGTGCTGAAAATATTGGTGGCAACACTGGGTGAAATATACAGTTAAGTAAAACATAAGGTTTAACCTAAACTGATTCAGGTTAGCTATGGAGACCAACAGGTGAAAAAACAGGAGACATCTGAAAAATAAATATAACAGTAAACATGAGCAAATATTCCAGATTCAAACATAAGTGCCAAGAGCATATACTTCTCTAGGTGAAATAAGTTTAAGTCAGAATGAACTCCTAAGTAACACATAAAGGAACAAGTCATTTTCCACCAAAAAAAAAAAAAAAGAAGAAGAAGAAGAAGAAGAAGAAGAAGAAGAAGAGATACCTGTGATGGGTATTGATAGAGGAGTTTAATAAACTCACTCTCTTGGAATGTCTGTCTGTCTTACTATTTGAGTAACTCTCTGGGAACCTGGTTAAGACCATTGTGCTTCAAGCTTCATTCTTTCTCCTTAAATATGTATATATATTATTCATTTATGCATATAAGAGCTGAGTGTAGACTAGAGCTGCAGGGGGTGGAGAGCAGAGGTGAAAAGATTCACCAGAGACAGAGTGCGGAACAACACAGGTGAATCTACTGAAATACACTGAATACACTGCTGAGAGGAGCAGTGGGTGAGACAGGAGAGGTCTGCTGTGCCATGGGAGTAGCTCTTTAGACAGGGATCAAACTCATGCTGCAAAGGCTGCAGATAGTTTCATGGTGCTGAGACTTAACACCTTGCATTACCAAAGAGGCCTCTTCCTCATTGTTTTTAAGAGGCCATGGAGACAAACAGAACTAAGGTGACAATGTAGGCCAGGACCAGATCACAGAGAACTTTGCCTGACATATTGAACGTTGAGAAGTGACAATGGTCACTCAATCTAAAGTAAAATTACCTAGCTAGTAATATATAGCTGGTTGATATTACTCTCAATCTAAAGTAAAATTGCCTAACTAGTAATATTTAGGTGGTTGATTTTGCTATGAATTCTAAGTCTGAATTTGTTATAAGACAGTTAAACCATGCGCATTTGTAACTAGAGATGTTCAGATTAAAAAAGAAAAGATAACTGAGTAAACAATGCTTAATTATAAATCTGTCATCAGGCATTAAGAGAAATAACATATCATAGAGTCAAAAACAAAACAAACAAACAAAAAAAAAACACAGTATTTCTTTGTTGTCCCCTGAGAGTTATGCATCAAAATAAAGATGTGTTCTTTTCACCCTGACTAAAAATCTGTAGGAGGCCCTTCTGTAAAACTATAATCTCAAAGTGAAAGAGTTATGCCAATCACCAATTCAGGTCTTAAGAATGAATTATATAGGTATAAGCATGACCAAATTTGTAGAAGGGATATGTAAACAAAGAACAAGGAGTCTAAACCAGCCTGGTATAACAAATTAAAACATAAATGCAACCTAAAACACAGACACAAACAGAATTTTAAGATAAAATCTTGGATAAATCAGTGATCTCTGCAGGTTTCCTTATTGTGGGGTCTTGGGCAAATTGCACAGCTAAGCATTTATGACTATCTGTGCACCCATTACCACATGAATAATCTCCATTCTTTTTTTCTTAATGAAAATACACACGTGTGCATGTGTGTGTGTGTGTGTATTCTTTATAAACTTAAAAATGTCATCAAATGCATTCCTCAATTTTAAATTCTGCATCTTCTATGGCACTGAAAACAAAGTATATAAAAATTTGATATACAAGCTATGTTTTTAGAACACCTTTGTTGTGGGAAGTGAGGGACTAGCATATTGAACAAGATAGTGTTGTTATGCACAGCTATGAGTTCTTTGAATCACATATGATTTTTACCTGCTGGGAGTTTAGTGCACTGGAATTTTCAAGTATGATGCTTTTGTTTACATTTCATGAGTAATGTATTCTTTCTCAGTATTGAGGAATTTCTATGACCCTAATAGTTCTGATTAAGGATCCTGCCAAATCAACTACAAAAAGCCCAAACTTATTTTTCCATTCCCCACTCAAGCAAAAGGTGAAAAAATGTGACCCATTTAAGATTGGAATAATACTATATTCCCCCCCAACTCACAGATGAATAGATCTGTAATGAAGTGCAATTTTCCTCAGAAAATAAACTCCAGTGAATGGAAAATTGGGGTTACACTACATGCATTGCAAAGTAATAGTCACTTAAGTACTGAATGCAGTCAAAGGACAATTGGAAAAGATGAAGGACAGTCAAACAAGAAACTAGAAATCTGGCAAAGGTGAAAGCAGTTCCACTGGAAGCTTTATTGAATGGTGATTGCAAGTGCAGCTGTGAAGTAATGATATGGATGTGCAACATGGAAAGGGTTGAAGGAGGGAAGTGCACCCAAGGTTATGTCTTGGTAATAGTTACAGATAGGTCATTAACCAATGGGTGAAGGTACAGGGGTGAAATAGAAAGAAAAAAAAAACTGAATTGATGAAAACAGACAAAAATCTCCAAAATCAAATAAATCAACACACACAAATATGAGACCAAAATAAATCTACTTTAAATTTACATATTCAGGGGATTGTAATGCTCTTCAAACACTTTATTTTCAGATTGCTTGTTCAAACAGCCAACTTTTATTTGATTTTGACTACATTTCAGACATTGTACTTGATAAGGACATCAGGGAGGAAACAAGATGAAGTAATTTTAGCTATCAAGCTTCATATTATTGATTTTTACCTGATTCCAATGAACTACACCATACACTGTTACTGATATTATTAGTTGGTTGAACCTAATAAATGATACTTTTTTGTAGAGCAAAAGCATACAAGTATTGAATATATTAAAATTCTTAGCTTAATATGAACTTATAACCTCATTTGAAAGTGGGGGGGGCAGTTTCACATAAATGTCCTTTGCCTTAAGAAATGTATTTTATTCCTCCTACCCAGCATTTTCTTTTCTCTTAATTTATAATTGAAACTCTCTCCTTTGTTGTTCTTCTAATATTCATGTATAATCTCCAAAATTAGTATTATGTCAGGTAGTATATGTTCATACTGAGTGCATTATCAATGTAACAAGGGATCAATATGTTGAAATCTAATCTTAAAATTAACCACTCAAGTGAGATTGCTCATACCAGTCACCATTTATAAATGTCTAAGGATAGCTTAAATTTGGAGTAGCATCCAATTCTTCTACAGCTGTGTGATGTCAAGAAACCTTTCACTGAGATTCTGTAAAATTCTGGAGTCATCCCATCATTATTTTACCTGAGACCAAGATTTCTATCTCACTTGTCAGGTACTTGGAACGTTTTAACTCCTACCTTCTCTCCATCCTCCTCCCATCTTTAGTTAACTTCCCACTGACCTTCCCATTCTTTTTTACATCTTGGAAATCCTTAGGTTTCCAGCATCAGACGTGAGACTGGGGCAAGTTTGTTTTCTTTATTAATAGTTTCAGGTGTTTGGAAGGGAGTGGTGGCATTTTGACTCTATGGTAAACGATGTAGAACTTCATAGAGCTTCACTGGTGGAAGGAGTCAGTTAGAATTGAACGTTGAACACTGCAGGGAGATAGGGGTCAAACAAGCCAGTTCCATACCATCCTAGCTCTGGGAAACAAATGAGATGCAAAGTTGGTGAAGGTGCAAGTTGAGGTAGAGAGGAGTGTTCCTTTATATAATTAATCAAAGAAGCATCTTTGGATTAGAAGGGTCGGGGAAATTTTTTTCTTACTAAAGTCACTTTCTTAGAGATACCCTTGTGACAAGCAACTTAGTTTTCTTCTTTCTTAATTTTGTGTTCTCCTCAGCGAAATATAGTAGCAACAATTGTCAACCAACAATAAATAACCAGGTATACTTTTGCATAATAGTTACATTGATAATATCATGCAAACAAGCTTTTAGATATTATAGTAGACGATCCCTAGTTATTTAAATAATCTATTTAATTATATAGATTAACACTATGTGTCAGTTTGCCCTTTTCCAATATCAGTGTTGTTTTCTGTTTCCTTTGAAAGCACTAGGGAAGGGGAAGGATCTTTGGATCACTGCAGGAAGCCTGCTATACTAAGGGAAGTCAGATTAACAAGGAGAGATGAGAGAAAGTTGTGACTGGAGTTAGGTTCTCATGCTGGAACTATGAAACTGTTAGTGCAGAATAATCAACTAAATTATATTTATAAATGAAGTATTAGTAAGTCAACAAGAAGCCTGGATTCCTGCACATTTCATAGTTCAGTATTTGGAAGGCACTAGTCTTTGAAAGGATGGTGGAGTAAGACTGGGCCACCAGAGCACAGGAGAAAAAAAAAAACATATATGTATATATGTGAGATGTGACTTTGAGGACATTTGTATAGCAGTTAATAAAGTAACCCAGAGAAATACTGGAAGAACCTAAATCTTAACCATTTTTTGTCTCAAGACTAGTATGTTTAACATGGTTATAATAAACTTTTCCTTTGCTTTTAAAGTCCTTTATGTTAACCTCATGAATAGGCTTTGCCAAGAAAGCCTTTTCAGTGTAGGGTTGACAGAATAGATGGGAGAAAAGAGACCCATTAACTGTCTTTTCCCTATTTTTTTACCCTTTCAAAAGCATAAGTGTCTCATCTTACAAAAATTAAGCAACCAAGAATATTTGATGCTTCATTTTGAAATGTCAGAACTTACATAAACCTTTCCCAAAGTAACTGTAGCTTTCAGTCTTAGATAAATTCATAGAATTTTTATTATTAAGGGTGAAAGCTCTAATTTTTCAGTGAAGATATATCCTACAACTGTCACTTAACTCCCTGTAATTTGTGTCTGGAAATACCAAACTCTAAAGAATGAAAGGCATCAAGGATAAGGATAAATGTTTATAGAAAACTTAAAAAAAGACTTTCTAGTTAGCTTAAATTGTGATTCAATAATTTCCTTTGGGAGATATTTCAAGTGTGGTTGCTTTAAACAGGAATAGTAACTACTGAAACATGAGAAATTACAATAGCTAGCAAGGTTGGCTTTATAGACTTCCATAGATTGAACAAATAAATGAAATACTTTGGCAGTAATGAAAATGGTGAGCTCAATTTTCCCTGTACTGTGTTGTTTTTACTGTCCTCATTAAACACATTATTAGTAGACAGTTTTTATATTTATATTTGCCAGAGACTACAAATTGCCTTTTATGCGTGCATGAGCTTTGACAGGCACTTATTAGGGAGTCTTCATATCAATGTTATCAATGTTAATGTTTATACAAGGTTCAACTAGCCCCCATGTTTTTAGTGAGTCTTTTCCAGGGTTTGTTTGGATTTGTTGACACTAATAACTAATAATAATGACTGTGAAGTACCAGACACATGAATCTGCATTTTTACTGTGTCATTTATAATCATTCCAATAATGCTGAAATTAAAGTTTTATAGCCTCCATTATAGGATAAGGGAGCTCAGATGAGGTATAACTTGACCAACATCAAAGATATGGCAGGTGGGGAAAAAGTGACTATTCAAACTTGGGTCTGTGTAATGACAGATTTCTGCTGTTTTATTTGCAACATAATTCTCAGATGTCAGGGAAATCACTGGTCAGGAAGAACTTAAACATTTCTGAAGTTCATTGGCATTTGCCATTTAACCAGACTCATGGTTGTTAGACTGTGAGGTCCATTAAAGCAACAGCCATGTCTATTTTGTCCTTTTGTACATTTACTATATCCGGCACTAGGCCTGCAGCTCAGTGACTTAGAAATAAACATTGTTTTTAATGAATGATTTATTATGTCTGCTGATGGAGAAACTGTATGATGGAGCTACATAGATTCCCAGTTCTGCTTCACAGATTCTTAGCTGAATGAAGTTGGAAAAGACCTCTCAATCTTTTAATTCATTGGCATAAAAATAATAGTTTAAAAGATCAATTGAAAGATTAATGAAAAGCATTTAGTAAATATAGTGTCGATGTTAATTGCTCTGTGTTTTAGTTTGCAAAGTCCTGGAAAGTTATTTCTTTCCCAGATCTGAGATTAAATTCTCCCATCTTCCTTTTAGGTGTCTAAAGTCTGACAATAATTTTCAAATATTGTGGGTTTTTTTGTTTTGCCCCATTTTAAGAAATGCATTTTATTTCAAAACCCTGTCCTTATATATATGGAATTACAATGAAAACTGGGGCAAAACTATGATGGGAAAATATTTAAATCTATATTATGTACATCAATTTATCTGTTCTCTTCAGTTTTATTTTACTCAAATAAAAGTCTTTATAATCAACTAAACTGATTTTAGAATCTAGGTTTTATTTGAAACCAACTCGTTGAAAAATACTGTCTCAGTAAAAAAAGAAAAATATCATTCTGGCAAACTCATGCTGTGTTATAATCAAAACTTTTGATTTTAAGAATGATGCGATGTCAGGAGGAAGGCAGGGTTACAGTTGTATGGGCAAGCAGGTGAGTAAGGCAAGGAGAAAGAAGCAGCACTAATTAGACTCACTACCTACCTACTGTAATCTGCTTGAACTGTCAAAACAAAATATCATAAACTAGATTTCTAAAACAACATTTATTTCTTCCAGTTCTGAAGTCTGTAAAGTTCAAGATCAAGGCACTAGCAGATTCACTGTCTGGTGTGGGTCCCCTTCCTGGTTGAGGAAAAGTTGTCCTCTCTGTGTCTTAGCACAGGCAAACAAGGGAGCTCTCCAAGGTCCTTCTTTACAGGGACATTAACCCATCCCTATGGCTCTGTCTTTATACCCCAGTTACTTCTCAAAGGCTCCACCTCCTAATGGCATCACTTTGCAGGTTAGAATCTCAATATGTGAATCACGGACAGATGCAAACATTTAATCTGAAGCTCTATCTATAATAATATATCAGTCTTTCAGTTTGCTCATCTCTTTTCATTTATACCAGTCTATCCACCTGTCAACTACAGAATTTATGTTTTATTTAAAATCTACTCTTTGAAAAAATACTGTATTAGGAAAAACTATCATTCTGACAAACTCATGTTATGTTATAATCAAAGCTTTTCACTAAAAGAATGGTGTGGGTGTTTGAAGGAAGCGCTGCCTCCTTCAGAGTATAAATAAATGAGTACAATGTTCATGTATATTTCTTAAAGATCCATCTTAAAAATGATTTCTTCTTAGCATGCAGACTTCAAAAATGAAAAGTTCATCTGCTAGTGTATAAGTGATGACAGTGATAGAAAATTCAACAGTGTCCATCTCTATGATTGTTTACATTTTAGCACCTTGTATTTTAATCTCCTATAATGCACTATACTAAATACAAAGCACTTATTTCAAATTAAACTGTCTATATCAGTGTTCTATATTACTGATCATTTAACTTAAATAACTGTAAACACCAGGGTTTATTTCTTAATCAAACAAAAATCCTAATATATATAAAGTCATTGAAAATACATAAAAACAATAAATTGCAAAAGATACATATTATATGAAAGTGCTATAATTCATTTAACTAAGCCCTCTATTAAAGAACATTTAAGTTTTTAAAAATATTTTTCTATTATAGATATTACTGAAAGGAATCTATTTGAATATCAATTATTTCATTTACATGTAAGTGGTGTGTATTCTTCTTTTGCTACATATTGCCAAATTGACTTAAACAGAGGTTGTGTGAATTTTATTGTCACCACTTATATAAAGAACTGTTTCTCTATATTTTATTCAACACTATTATCAGCATGTTCTTTGCTTGACAATTAAATAGGTTAAAAATGGCATGTCAGTGTAATCTGAAATTTACTGTTTTTTAATGAGATAAAATCTTTCAATGTGCAAGAATCACTTGTCTTTGTATATATAGTAGGTATGCACATGAACTTTCTGCTAATTATCCTTTTACCTTTATTAAGTGGCATTTGGAATTATTAGAATTCCTTTATTAAATATGAAATCAAAATCTTATTGAAGTTAATTTTTAATTTTTTCTGCAATGAGTTGAAAATATCTTCATATTCATTGATTTATTTTCCTTGTACTGATTTTGCCATGTGGTTATGTCATTTAACTGAATATTCTTTCAATGTCTCTGAGTTTTGATTATCCTTATAAGTGCCTTTTCCAAACTGATATGATTTTGTAAACATCTTAAGTTTTCTATCAACACATTTTGATTCCATTACTGACTTCAGTATATAATTGAATCTATCCCTAGACTTTCTAATCACAGTCATTGCCTTCTTATTTATTTGTAAGTCTCACACTGCTTTCTTTATTAAAGCTATAGGATATGTTTCAATATTTGGTAACAGTACATAGTTAAATATCTATTTTTTTCCAATCTTCCAAGTGACCCTTGTTTGTTAATTTGTGTAATATATATATATAATTTCTTACTTCCATGTTTAGAAAAAATAGGTTTTATGGTATTTATGCCATTATGAATTAATATAGTAGTTTATGGGGAATAAGCATGACTTGATATTGAAATTCCTATCCAGATACACTGTAGCTGCTTTATCTGTTGTAATCATCTTTGGATGCTTCCAGCAAATTTAAAATTTCTCTTCATAAATACCTTGACATTTCTTGTTGGGTTTATTCTAAGTTGTTGGTCTATTTTATTGCTTTTCTGAATGGATGTTTTATTAAGTCCTGTAACTGAATGTTGTCCCATATGGGAAAGCTGTGATATTATGTGAAAAAAAATGCCTAGAAACTTACAAAAAATATTTTATTTTTAGTAATAGTATTTTCCAGATCATTCTTTGATTTTTCCAGGTATGCAATACTATTTATCATTAGCTCATTCCAAATTTTATAGTGCAGCTCTTTTCAAGTTCTTTAAATTTTTGGATGATGTTTCCAATATTGTAGATATTAAGTAATCATGGATATTACTTCTTGACTCTAACTTTTTTTTTAAAGTATGATGCCTTTGAATTTGAGATAGATATGTTTTATGATGTCAATGAAATACATCTATTTGTGTTTTAATTCCTAAAATGTCCAAATAACTTTCTAGCATTAAGAGATATACCCATGGGATTGTTCTTACTTTATTAATATGATAAATTTTAGTGATCTATTTCATAATATTAACATGTATCTACCATTCTTGAAATAACTTAAAACAGTCATTTTTGAGTTTGGCATAAATGTATACTTTCTTCATTAATTCATGTGAGGCACTTTGTTCTTAAGTCCTTTGCTTTTTTGTGGCAATTTTTCAAAAAAGCCAGAATTCCTTTAGACTCATCTGTGCTTTTGTGGCTAAGTGCATAGACTTATTATTTCAACCACCATCCATGGTACTGAGAAATGAACTTCGGAAAGAAACAATAGTATAGCATAACCTGAACATCTCAGTGGGTTATTTTTCAGTGAACCCCTTTTTTCTTCTTGTTGCATCCAGCAAAATGATGAGATTGGAAAATATGTCTTTTAGTTCCTTCCCCTGCTAAAGAAACACCAATATGATTGCCTCTGGTGACTAGAAAAATTTTCCGTAGTCTTTAAAGCTTTCCTTATGTAAAGTCTAGGTTGGAATGGCTGTTTCAGTTTCCAGTTTTACTTGGGAACTTAATCCCCATATTCGGACACAGCTATGCATCATACTAGTCATGCTTTCCTATTTAAATTGAGTCCATGACAATAAGATCATTAGCATTGTGCCTGACAGATAGCATATGTTAAATAAATATTAGCTATCACTTGTATGTTATGATCACATCATTCAATTTTTTGTAAACCCTTCATAAAGAAAATTGAGGGAATTATGGGTCACTTCTGATAAGGACTTGCCTGAACCCACATGTTTACTATGTGGCAGCCCTAGTTTGCCAAACCAGGATTTTTTTCCTTCTAAGACCAGAGTTTTTCTCATGAACACTGTCACCAGAATGTCAGTCTTAGTACTTGACCAATTAAATAAACAGTTTGAAAAGAAGGAGAGTAGATTAATTTGTTGACAAATTGAAGAGGGTCAGTAGGCTGTGTCTGAAGATCAACCACCCTTCTCTTTGGCAGAGGACAGGGTTACAAGGGAGGAGCAGTGGGACAAGGGTTAGTACGTCCATCCTTACAACACACATGTCTGGAGATTTTGCTTGATACCAGCTTGCTTTTGCCATCACAATTCCAATGTTACCTTCCTCTTGATACTTTTAGGATGTAAGCAAACAAGGTGCGTTAACCTTAAAGGGTAAATAAAGGCAATGAGAGCGCTTATCTAGTGGAATAGAGACATATATTAATAGTTTGTTTTCATATCAGTAGAGGTTCATCAGTTGCTATACACATGAATAAAAGAACAAGGTCTTCCTCATTGCTAATCTCCTGTGAAAATTTAAATATGGCTTTCATTTATGATTGTAGGCAATTCATGAATACTAGGTAGTTATTCCTCTATGACCAATGGAAACAAAATAAATATATCTTTTTTAAAATGTTATATGTATTATGAGATATCATTCATGCTTACCCACTACTTTGAAATTGCATTAGTTTTCAGACTCTTACCTGAAACTCCCAAACCTGTCTGCTACAAATAGGCTCTACCATCCACCACATCAAGATACAACATAGTCTAGTGTATAAGATCTTTAATAGAAAGGCACTTTAATGTGATTAGTGTGAAAAGGGCAAGAATAAATAAAATAGGTTTCACACAAAACACCCAAAGTTACCCACCCCCCTCATGGGTTAGCCCAAAGGAGGGCTGCTAAGGCCTAAAGCTTGCCATAAATTTAGGGCACCTTCTAGTGGGAACTCCTAGAAAAGGCGAAGAAAGGGTTAGGCAAACACAGAAGGAAAAGCACAAAATCAAAACCAAGATAAATACTGCCATTTTTAACCTCCCCCTGGGTCTGTCACAGGTGTCTGTCTATTTCAAGTGCCTGTTTTCATATCCTCCAGGCCCTGGTTCAAGTTCAAGAATGAGAAGCAAGTGTTGTTTCTTGTGTCTCATCTTCCTTCTCCAGGACTTCTTGTTCTCCATCTTCTTCTTTCCTTCCCTGTATCCTCTCCATCTTCTAGTCATTCTTGCTCAGCTCCACCCACCCTTGGGTGCAGCAGGGAACTTGGAACCTCCCCCTTCCCTGGGGATCACTCTGTTACAAGGCCTACTTCTGGAATTTATTATTTAAGACACTGGTAAATACTTATAATTTCATTTTATAACTGGTTCTTTGTAAACCCACTTATTTCTCCCTTGCATTTAAAGCATGACTATTAAAGTATCAAAAGAGTCCTTGGATGTTAGCAAATGGGCAAAGAGGCTAACAGCACAAAAATAGTGAAGATCTGTTAAACTCTTTCACAAACTTACAACACTCTTAGCTTATTCTGTATTTTTAACTACCTTTCAGAAGGGACATGTCATTGAAAGATGAATGTTCCCAACATCTCATTCAAAGGAAATTGAAGACATCCACACCTGATAGTAGCTGGCACTGAACTCAGTGAGTTCTGCAACTGACTGACTAGCCAGATGGGTTTTAATAGTCAGGTGAAGGGATAATTTTTCCCAGGAAATCCCACACGTGCCAATGCTAGTCACAAGGCCTCCCTCTTTGCCAACCTTTTCAGTATGATGCAGACGGTGCTTTTTGACAGCTTCAAGCAGAATGCAGTAAATGTCTGCTGGATTGGGGCAGAAGTGAAATAAATAGCTAGTGCTCTAGGGAAAACAACACACAATGCTCACCTACATCTCTGAGTGCTTATCGGCACACACACAGCCCTTCTGCAGAATGGATTGTGCTAAATATAATCTGATGCCTCACCCTGGAGAAATGGGGAGAACATGGAGATGATGGATTGGAATATATTCCATCATCCTTTAGCATGCCAACATCTCCCTTCAAAGTAGTCCTGGTATGCTGTGCATTCGATAAATCTAGAGGGATTTTTGATGTCCTGATAGTCAAAACTATGCTTTTCAGATTTTCTAAACTTTAGGATATGTAAATAGTCATGGTAAATGGGATATATATATAACATCCTTATAAAACAGGAAGTAAACAACAATAATCATCATTCCCATCACCTAAGGCTTAATTTAATTAATTAGATTTGCCTATTATGCTTTAAAATAAATCTAATTAGCACTTTCCAGGTCTTTTTAGGCATTCACATTTTCTAGGGTGTTTATATCCCTTACTTAGTCTTTATGATCACACATTATTCTCATTTTACTTATGAGCAAATTGAGTTTTAGGGAGGTTAAACAACTTCACTAAAGTCATACAGCTATTAAGAAATGATGTTTATCTTTAACTCAGTTGAGTCATTTAACTCTCATCTTTCTATCATCTACTTTACAGATGGTACCTGAAACAAAATTTTAGGAAAGGGGATTTGAACATAATGTAAAATTTTCTGAGTCCACCCTCTCTGGTCTAGAAGGCAAGAGAACAAAACTGTCTTTATAGACAAAGTCTGAAGAGGGCTGCCATTTATGTTGGAACCTACTGCCTGAAGGTAAAACCACTGTCTCTCTTCCTGCCCACTGATAGCCAGGTAGCCTGGTGATTAAACAATGGGCACCCACCCTTTGGCTCTACAGGGTGTCCTTTGAAAAGAAAGGATTAAATTCTGAATTGTCTTCATTTTAGGTGGGGATTATGTAGAACTAGAAGCCCCTTCTGTCAAAATTTACTTCCTTAATGACTCTTCCTACCTAAATAAAATAATTCACACTTTTGTTTATTGGGACAGTTTACCAAGAAAAAATATCTGTCAGACTATATCCTAAGCTTAAAACTTCACTTTTATTATTTAATAAATGCTTCTCTCTCACACACACATACACACATATGGGCATATAGTTATTTTTTTGTGTGTGCATGTATGATGTGTGTGTGTATACACATCCATAAATGAATGTCTGTTTTATCACTATACATCTACCCACATACAGTACTTATTTATTTATTTATGTAAAATACTTATTTAAATACTTAAGGGGCAGATTGAAATACACTGCTGAGGGGAATAGCAGGTGAGATTGGAGTGGTCTACTGTGCCATGTGGGTCAGCTCCTTGTCCAAAGATCAAACTCATGCTCCAGTGGCTGGCAATAGCTTGATAGCACTGAGACTTTAACCCCTTCACCACCATGGCCCACACAGTGCAATTTGTGATGTTTCTTGAATTAGGTCTTAAAGTGGAGTCAGAGTTGCATAATTGAAGTAAGAAAATAGGTTTTTAAAAAGAGAACACTTCTAGAAGTATTCCTTAATAGCAATATAAAGCAACATTTCCTATTTTACCCTTAATGCAAATATTCTACTCTGCTTGTAAGTTTCTATTCAGACCTCAATCAAATTAAATTGGTTTTTCCACATAGCAATTTGGAGAAATATCAGGTCCATTGGGATCAAGTGAAAAACAGATGTGAAATAATATGCATTTTTCATGTGCCCCCAAGGGTTGTGACATTTCCAATTTAGTGACACTCTGGGGTAAGGAAAACATATCTCTGAACAAGAACTGAAGCTCTCAGTCCCACAATTTGGTGCTAGAATGAGCTTATTTAAGTAGGTGAAGAACATCACTGAATATCTTGCAACGCTTGGACTTTTTATACAACTGATCATTTAAGAGAGACAGTTATTTTCCTGCTTGGGGAACAGCTGGTTTTTAAAAAATATTGCAACATTAACTCACTTACTTACCCATACCTACCCATATAAATAATGCTATGCTGTCAGAGGTTAGTGTAACAAATCCTGTTTCAGCTCTTCTTCAAATATAGGTGTTAATAAGACAAAATAGTGCTAGGATAGCCTGTACATATTTCCCACATGCTTGTTATAAGATTCATTTCAACAATCATAAAAAAAGATACTGAATGAGCCCTGATTTCCTAGATATTTTGTAGGAGACAGAGGGCATTTTGATAAAACTTTCAATGCAAATTAATAACATCTCAATTTTGTGTTTGTGTTCTATTTTTAAATTATTTTAACCAAGTATTAAACACCACAGCCATATTCACCCCAACCTTATCCCTCGTCCTTTGCAGAACTCCCTGCAGCCCAGAAACTAATTAATGCTGGGGATGCAGCTAGGAGCTAGATACTTACTTACACTGATGATAATGGATGTAGGGATGACTTAGTAGAGCTGTTATTACCTCTGGTTTCTTATAGGAAGGAAATCCTCACTTCCTAGTCAGCTGCCAGAATAACCATAACATCTATTCTCACAGCCTAATAAAACTATATGTAAGTGGCACACTGACGAACTATGTGATTTTAAGTTAGCATTACTTGGGTTCACAGGAAAGTAGACAGTTCCATGATTCCATGACTGAACCAGGCATGTCACTTGTGTGATTGTTTGATGGTAATATACTGTAAAACAAGCTGCTTTTAGGGGATAATATTAATAATAAAATAAAATAATAAATGAATATTATCATTTATAATATTAATATTAGACAGTCATTGTCCTTCTGTTCCATCCTGGGCATCTAAACACACCTTGGATGTAAACTAATTGTACCTTATCTTCTGCATCAGCATTTGTTTGCAAACATTTTAATGAGCTGTCTGAAGTATTTTTCAGAAATTCAGTTGTAAAAACAAGATTGTTTTTTTTCAGTCACACAGAAACTTTAAGTCCTACAGTTCAACAATTTCTACTTTTTTTTTTTAAAGATTTATTTATTTATGCATACAGAACTGGGGTACAGGCCAGAGATGTGGAGGGTGAGAGGATTCACCAGAGACAGAGTGGGGAGCAGAACAGGCAGATCGACGAAGTACACTGCTGAGGGGAGCAGCGGGCGGGTCAGGAGAGGTCTGCCGCGCCATGTGGTCACCTCCGGGGCAGGTGGGAGTCGAACTCATGTGGAAGCCGTCTTAGATTCTCAGTGCTGTGCTTTAACCCGCTGCGCCACCAGGGAGGGCCAACAATTTCTACTTTTAACTTAATCTGTGCCAGGTGATACGAAACATCAGCACTTAATATAAGTTAAAAATTTAACTCTCACAATAATATAAAAGACTTATGTGTTTTAGTATATTTTGTACATGAGGAAATTGATAGCTAGTGAAGTCACTTGAATTAGTCAAAAATATTAATTTTAACTTCAAAGATTTGATAGTTCTTACACAATATTACACAGCATCTTATTCATAAATATCTCCTAAATTTATGAAATGTTGCATGTTGAATCTCCTCTCTAGCTTGTACAACCTCTTGAACCCAGTCATAAGCTCCTCAGAATTTCTGTTCCAGTCTTTTGCACTTTGCTGGCCTGGCCTTCCAAATCTAACTGATTTCCCCATGGCCCTTAGTATATGTTGCAGGTTGATCTTCAACAACAAGCTTCTACATCTTGCTAGAGCTTTGTCTTAATTTTTCAAAAGATAACCTGAAATCCAACTATTTTGAACCATTTGGAAGAATCTTTTTCTGCCTTTGTCTAATATTTTCTTTAAAGGACAAGATCATAAATATTTTAGGATTTTCCTGCCAGTCATTCTTTTTTGTTTTTGTTGTTAGTTTTACCACTTTTATAGAAATTATCAAATTCATTTAAATCATGTTTCAAAGAGAACTAAACCATAGTTTTGCAATGTTGGTCTAGACCCTAATATTCTTAAATACATTTAAATCTACCTGTACAAGAACTTTTCTATTGTTTATCTACATTCGTCCAGATAAAGTCACACCTTTTATAACAAGGCCAAATACTTTTAATGATAAAAACAAGAACAGCAAACATTCATTCTTAATTAGATCATTAAGGGATTTTAAGCCATAATCCCAGATAAATTCTGCATTTTATAACTCATTCATTAAGCACCATCTGTGACCTCACTGGGCATCTCTCCACCTCTACCCTGTACTATCAATGTCTCCTCACAAATGTCAAAAGACATCTCATAGCCTTTGCCCTCCCCTCTCTATGCTAGTCTTAGAATCTGTTCTTCCAAACCCCCTGTATAAATTCACATCACCAAATTCCCAGGAACAAGTCAGAAGGAGAAAACTCTCTTGTTGAGGTAATGGGAGAGCCTAAAATTGATGATGCTGTGTGTCTGGTCAGATTAGAGGGAGAAGATGAATCTAAAGAACACATGAACACTATTGAATTTTAGCACAAAAACAATCATGAAATAACTTATATAATAAAACTATATATGTAATATATGTTTGTGTATATAGGCATGTGCACATACACACACAGAGCTAGAGAAAGAAGTCACATATATATAGAGAGAGGGAGGAGGAGGGGGAGGGGAGGAGGAGGCGGAGGAGGTGGGGAGGAAGGGGAGGAGGAGAAATAAAAACAAAATTAGATGAAATCCTTACCCAGATAAAGCTCTTAGAAGAGATGATAGAGTGGAAAGGGGATCTGAGAGGCTGGAGACATTACTTCTAGTCCCTACTTCTCCATTAAACAGCAAGCTCACCTTGGATAGTTTTCTTGACTGTATTCAATGATTCATCTGCTATAGCTGATGTTGGGATTATATGAACTCTAATTCCTCCATGTTTTTGTTATTGTACCAGCAACAGAAAATTCCATTCTTCCCTTATAATTTAGAATGTTGTCAAACTACTTTTTAAAACGGAATTGCCTTAATTTTATCAATACAAAATGGAATTGCCTTAATTTTATCGATACAAGTGAAATAGAGTTATCCCTGAAATGATACATACATATACATAAACTCATTATATATATTTTTTTTGCTAAAAAAAATTGTTAACGTAACAACTTGTGTTGGAAGGTGAGGGATTTGTTATTATCAAAACTATTCAAGGCAAGTCCAGACAGGACAATAAAAGAGTCTGCAACATTATGTGAACTCGGCTTTGCAGAGTCCATGTGGATGGGTAAGTATCCTCAAGCTGTCTATGCACCTGCATTTCATATCTAAAAGTGCAAGTATTCACTTAGGTGATTATCTCTCTTATACTAGTTTTCATGGCGATAACACTGATATCCTTTACTATTTGACTTCTGAAAATGCTGGTGGAATCCAACTAAAAATAATTAAGTTGCTTTTTAAAAGATTAAACTGACTTGTCTCCATGGTTCATAGCACATCCATTTATTAGATAAGATGACTACCCACTTACTCCCTTTTTCATATATCATGATTTTTTTTTTGGGGGGGGGGTTCAGAGTAATAGAAATGATTAATCACTGTCTTTTCATAATGTCTTATAAATGTTGGTTGTTCATATCTTTGTTGTTTATCTCCATGTGTTTTTTTTTTTCAATTACTCTTTCATTTCCTTATAGTCATGTATTACTGTGTAAATCTCCACTTATTAAAGGTTTTCCCCACATTTTTTTATATATATAATCACTAGTTTGATGCCTCTGTGATCAGAGAAGACACAATATCACCTCAGTTTTCATAGTTTGGGATCATGTGCTCTATCCTTGAGAACTTACCATGTACCCTTGATAAGAATGTGTAGGATCTACATGATGACGTAGGACCTCCAAATATATATTATGCACATGTGGTCTAATCCTCTTTTGAGGTGATGCTTCTTCCTTTTTTCATAGATTATTCTCTCTGGTTGTCCTGTCTGTTGTTGAAAGTGAAGTGTTACAGTCTCCTATACTATTGTGTTGGGGCCAATGTATGTTTTCAGTTTGTAGTTGAATTATACACTTTGATGCTTATGTTGGGGGATAGATAGATATATACATAAAAAGACAGAAAGACTGATATATGTGTTATTACCTTCATTGTGGTTTGATTATTTAATCATTATATAGTCTCTCTTCTGTCACTTAGTCCCCCCCTTGCCCCCTGGGAGCAAATCACTTTAACCTATTAAGGTTGTTCATGCCTTTTTTCAGGTCCCACCATTTGCTCATAGTAGTATTTTCAATTTACTTGACCTGTGCAGTTTGGTTATCTGTCAGGTCTCTTCTAGATAGCAGATTTTTTTTTTCCTCATTCAGCCAGCCATTCTGTGTCATTGGGTTGGTGAGCTCAGTCCATTTAGAGTAACTATTCACACATGTGGATTTGCTGCCACTATGTTGTCTTTAGTGTTCTGGTTTTATCTATTTCTATATTCAATTTTTTTGTGGATTTTCCATGTTTTCCAACATTTCTTGAAAGGGAGGTCTGGTGTTTGCAAACTGCTATAGCCTCTCTTTGTCTGGAAGGCTTATAATTCTGCTTTTAACTGTAAGGAAGTCTTACAGGATTTAGTATTCTTGGTGGGCCATTTTTAACTTTAGGTCTTTTCAATTCATCATTTCATTCATTCCTGTAGGGTTTCATCAGAGAAGTATGATGTAAGCTCGCTTGGAGTCCTTTATAAGTTAACTACCCCCTTTCCCTTGCCACTTTCAATATTCTTTATTTGTCTTGAAATCTTATCGGTTTCCCTACAAATTCCTTAGTGTAGAATGGATTACATTTAGATAATCATGTATTCTTTGGCCTTTATCAACTTGTATATTCCACTCTTTCTCCATCAGTGTCAGATAATGCCTCATTATCACTATTATTTATTTGAATAATCTTTCTATTTTTTTTCTCTGTGATAGCCTTTCTGAAATACTCATTATCCTTTTAGTGCTTCTCTTATTAGATTGGGATAAATCTTGAAGCATTTATTCATTTTTTTTCCTTCTTAATTCTGTTTCTTCTTCCACCTTAGTCCTTTCCACATTAAAGTTTTTTTGGTCACTGATGAGATTCTCCAGTATTTATTCTGCTTCCATTGTTTTCTATGATTTTTTAACCACATGTATTTCTTTCTTATCATTATTTTCTTATTTAAAGCTTTAATTTCTATTTTCTGTGTATTTTTTATCCCATTTGTTTATATGAATTTTGTTGTCTCTGATTAGCTTTTCTGAGTTGGCCTGTATCATCTTTACTTTTTTTTTGTTATGATAATTTGAACTCTACTAGAAGTTTAAATCATCCATTTCTTTGTGGTGGATTCTAGGGTATTTTGATCTTGAGATGTCCTATTCTTTAATGTCTCAAATATATATATTGTCTGCCCACTTGTTACTTTAGGCATCCTTATATTTAAATAGATGCAGCAGTACCTAATGCATTGAACGTCAATGATTTTTCCAGTAGGTAGTTCTGTAGTATTACATGATTTTTTAGATTTTTGGACTTTGTCAGCTTCTATTGTTCCAAGGATCTGATCTTGCAGTTGCTAAGTCAAGTAGTCAGTTTGGAACTTGGAGTGAAACAACTTTTGCTATGAATGTGCAAGGGGAAGGGGCTGACTCCTATTTGTGTCATCATCTGTATTTTTCCACTCTGCAATTTCGGCTCAACACTCTAGTTTGTATCTTCTCAGTGTGCCTCATATCATCAGCACCAATCCTGGGTGGGACAATGGGAGTATATTCAGCACTCTGTATTTGTTCTTTTCAATGGGGACCTAGTTTTACAGAGAAGTCCAGTTATTCTGCTCGTATTTCCCCTCAGCCTCCACCCTGTTTAATTCTCCCCTTCCCAGAGTGGCAGTGCCACCATATTCAAGGAAGTACTTTCTGAAGGCCAAAGCCTCTGGATCTTTCTTTCTATCTGCCCCTTTTTCATGAATCTTCTCCATTTTTCTTCTGTTGAAATCTGTGCTGATTTTTTATTTTCAAGGAGTGTTGCAAATTTCCCCCAAGCTTTTGTCCTTTTGGGTGTGTAGCTATCTGGATGACCTAGAAATGCCTCTTGAGAGCAAAATGAAGACTTCTTCTAGCACAATATCGGTCCTCTTTTCTTAACAATAAATAGTCTTTTCAATAAACATGAGAGGAGATCTTTGTACACATAAAAAGTCAGTGATATCAATGAGTAGTTTTCTTGATGGAATTCTGCCTATTAGGATCATGAGAGTGAAACAGTGCTAGGTCCTGAAAATAGTAGCTTAGAGCCAGGTCTTAGATAGGCTCACATTCAGGATATGGAAAAAAAAAAAAAAGGACAAATGATCAATCTTTCCCCTATTGATAAGTACTTTCTACCTACGGAGTAAGAGATGGGTTACAAAAAGAACAGTAAGATCCAGGTAAGTTAGAGGGGTCCAGAAATAGCTCAAATGGGATATGAGGTGCTGAATTAAGATAGCACAAGTGGTAATGGAAACAAGTGAGAGACTTAGAATCAACACGAATGCTATGCTTCTAGAATACCTTTATATATTATATATTGATGTGAGGATAAAAAGTACATAGCTTTATATCATGATTTCTTATCAAAAATTAGCATATTACCTATTTTCAGTACAGATTCCAGTGAGGTTCACTTACTGGGTTATTTAGGAGTTAGAATATACTTTAAGTGTCTGATTCCTCCAGCATCAGGAAACCACAAGAGGTTTGAGAGCAGGTAAATGTTACAGTCAGACTATATTTAAAAAAAAAAAAGAAATTGATAACAGATTTAGAATAAAAATAGGAGTTGGTGTTAAGGAAGACTCCTCTGTCTGTCTTTCCATATCAACCAGATTAATGGAAATCCATAAACATTTAATTTAGGTAAAATTCAAGTTTGTGCTCTCTAACTTATTACTTATTTAGTCAAGACATGTTGAAAGAATCACTAGTCTAAAGCATAGGGAGCCCTGGAACTCATTGTGCAGGAGAATTTCTTACTTTTCAATAACTGTGTTCATCCACTAAAAGTCTCGGACTGCCTTCTGTGAAGGACTAATTGCTGAAAATGCATATTGTTGGATGCAGGGAGGAAAGAGTAAGTTAATTTTCAACATGTGCTAAAGGCTAAGGACAATGGGAATAAAGGAAGGGCAAAGTATATGTAGGGAAATCTTCCCTTCTTTTCATTTTAGGTTCATTTATTGGTCTAATAACTAAAATGATAACTAAAATAATATAAGATATACTAACAGAAGAGAAATACATGTCATACAAAGAGGAGTTCCAAAACATGAGAATCAAAAGCAGGAAGGCAATTTAGGTGTATCTGCCCTCATGAACTGAGGAAAATGGGCAACAGACTTGGATTTTGAAGGGGGCAAAAACAACTCACAGGAAGATGAACAGAACAAAAGTTTGTTCATCAACAGTGTCTGTTAGGCCATTCAGACAAGTCTGATATAAAAAGGTGCCTCTGATAATTTCTGTCTTCCTGGTATAACTTCCCTATCTCTATACTTCAGTGTTGTTAAAGGAAATACAAGAAACTTTTCATGAATCTGCTGGGTCTTAATTTCCTGAAGTTCAAAATAGTCCACATGCCAAAGTGACATGTTTTGAGGTGGTGAATTCTGCTTTCCCTCAACACCTGCAAAGAAAGACACAAACAGAAATGGAACCTGTAAGCTAAATGTGGAGTGGTTAATGACATCTCCTTCTCTGGAGTGATAAACAAGAAAAGCAAATGAGGAAAACCTATTATGCCACTGATGACTACATTCAGCCAGTTCATTGATATGCATTTAAGCATAGTGGAGTTAAAAGATAATTATGTAACTTATGAAAAGTATTACATCATGAACATAATAAAGTTTACAATCTTTCGGGTAAGACAAGAAGAATTTTGGAACTGTTTTTAGTACTCAAAAATCCATATTATAAGATCAGATATTTTCTGTCATAATTACACAGTTGTACCAAGCAGTACAGGGATTTGATTTATAATATAAATATATTAAATTAACTTTAATTCTAATTCCTATGAGCCAGGACTAATTTTTTTTTTGCCATCTGTGAGTCTTATTAAAAAACAAAATTCAGCAGCAAATTTTACAGCTCTTATTGGCATTATTCAATGATCCATGAAGCAAGCAACATTCATTTAGCAGATAAAAAAGTAGTTATAAGTGACATACAAAAATAATTTTATATGTTTATATGTGTATAAGGGAATGATGA
>NW_004567116.1:44238122-44255593 GCF_000260355.1 Condylura cristata | reverse complement strand
CCTGTGGGCTTCCCATCACCAAATTACCTGTGTGCCATCACCATAGTCTTCTCCCCCTGCCCCCCAGTTTTTGATCCCATTCTCCATTTCATCCCGGTAAAATGTCTCTGGCATATAGTTGTGCATTATTATTATATTTTCTTGCCTGGTTCTTTATACTCCTGCTATGAGTGAAACCATCTGGTATTTTTCCCAGTATAGTTTTTTAATAGTGTCATTCAATGGAGAAATAGGTTAGAAGTAGACAATTTTTTAATGAAACTTACCTGTAGTACATATGATGATTCAGGAATTGTGAAACATTGGGCCTCTTACGTATATTATTTGTTCTCAAAAGATCATATTTTTAAAAAGGGAAATAAAATAATATTAGCGGTAATATCCACTTTGGAATTTTGTATAGATAAAGTATGATAGCACCAAAGGAATTTGTCACTGGGTATTAATTAATATTGCAAGGATAGGAGTCATAATGCTTTTAATAGAAAATTAAAAATTGTGAACAAAAGTGCATGTGTTTGTTCTAAAAAGGCTTCTGTGATTAAGCTAACTTTTTTTTTTTTAATTTATATAGTTATCTGTCTCTCTTAAAATGTAAATTAGGGCTTCCCTGGTGGATAAGGGGTTAAGTCTCACCACTAACACAGTTAAGGTCTCAGTTCAATTCCTGTCAGGGAGCTGACCCATAATATGGCACAACAGTCCTCTCCAGTCTTGCCTGCTGCTCCTCTTAGCAGTGTATTTCAATAAACCCACCTGTTCTGACCCTCACTCCATGTGTGAAAAACCTTCTCACATCCCACCGCTGGCCTACCACCAGTTCTTCTACACAGTAAATAAATCTTTAAAAAAGATAAAATGTAAATGTGTAACACCTCCCCTGTGATGTCCTTTAACACAAGTCTCTTCAGTTGAGGAAATCTTCTCTTTTCAAACACAATGTCTCCCATTCCTTCTGGTGATGATAAAGCACAGTGTGATATGAACAATATTAATGGCGTTTTCTTCTAGAAGCACAAAAACATACTTTTCTTTTCACCCTTGAGGAGAGAAGAAAGGTGAATAGTACTTGAGGAAATATGGAGACAAACAAACAAACAAACAAACAAAAACACTTTTTGGCTAAAAGAAGTTTAAAAATCCACCTTAAGGCATTTAGAAATTTCTACTTATATGTTTATTTTCTCATTGTTTCAACAAAGTGTGTTTAATATCTAATGTATACCAGACTTTGTATTCAACTATATACAAATGATAAAACTTATTCATTCTTTGTATTTATTAAGCAACAATTCCTAAAAGTATTATTGCTGCTAATAACTGAAGCTAGTGTTGATAAGCAAACGGCTTGTTACGTGGTGTGCAGAGAGATCAGTGCTATGACATCAAATTCTGAGAAACAAAAAGGGAGTTTTGTGAGGTGACAGCACATAAATCTCAAATCTGTTCCTTTTATTTGAGAGCTAAGATTTGTTTCATATATGTGAAAGAAAAGCTATAGCTAAAGATATGAAATAAGTGAAGAAGTTTATAATTGATGAACTTGCTGGTTAGGCAAAAACCCACCCATGTAGAGAGAGGTTTCCAGGAAAAATGGATGTCCCATGTTGATGGTTTCTTTTCTTTTGAAGTATTCCGGGCTCTCCCTTCTCAGTATTCTTGGTCTTCTGTCGTGGTCTCTGGGTTCCAAACAGTGTGGAGCTCAGGTTAAGGTCAGTTTCTTCTGCAAATGCTTAACATGTCCTTTAGCTTTGCTATACCCATGACAAACAAGCCTTAAAAGGTAAGAAATAAATGTTTGATACATATGATTTGTTGAGTACTTTAGTGGTCTGAAGACAAATTGTTTTCAATTTTATTAGTAATAATTAGTTTATCATGCCATTTAATATTTACAAAATCATATATTAATGGGGAGAATAAATACCTGTTAACTAAAAAAGGACAAGGAAAGCCATTTCATGTTTGCATCTTTGCCTGGGCTATGGATAAAAATAAATGAAAACCTAAGAAATTGTGGACTGAATCACTCCTTCAACAGCCCAAAATTAAAAGCCAGTTGATTAAATTAAAAACTGTCCTAAGTGGAAGCAGAAGAAATTAATTGATAAATTTAAATTTTATCTAGAGGAAATTACTTTGATTTTATTATTTCTAAAGATTTTCTTTACATGAAGCATATTTGTATTTAGTAAACTCAAAGTAACAATTAAAAAACACACAAGTACTAGTACTCGTCTCTTTTAAGAACAATTTAAAAGAGATCACAAAATTGAATAAGTTTGTACAGTCCAACATTAAAAAAAAACTAAAATGAGAATTAGAAAATATAGGTGACAGATTGGAAAGGATTACACAGATGATCCCATGATAAAATTGGTCAGAAACAATGAAGGAACAGTTGAGAGTCAAGGGGGTAGGAGGAAGGTTCCAACGATTGAGGAGTGGAGAATAGAAAGAAGTAGGGAGAAGTAGTGTAATAAACTAAGTGATAATAGTGACATTTTGAAAATTGATTAATGACCAGAATTTTGACTTCAGGGAGCCTAAATAAATTAGAAATAGAACAAAAAGAAATACACAACAGAGTCTATTATAGGAAAACTATAATACACCAAAGAGAAATAAATTATCTCTAAAATCAGGCAAATATTAATTAGGATATAATTATAAATTTAAATTTGATTTCTCATTAATGATGATGAAAGCCTAACAAAAAAGTGGGTTATTCAAAAAACTCTGAGAAAACAATATTCACCAGCCAAACTATTATTCATGTGTAAGAATAAAACCAACATAATTTTAGACAAATGAAAACATAAAATTTACTCCTAACTATAGTACTTCAATAAATAAATTTCATAGAGCATTTTAGAAATGCAATTTAATGAATGGATTTTAGCTGAAAAATCCCAGATAAATATATAAGACCCACATAAGAGTGGTGATAAAGTAGCTAAGTGGGTTAATTGGAAGTGACTATATAAATAAAACTTAGAAGCTAACAAAAGTTTAGATCCAACATAAGTGAAATGAAAACCATTTAAATTGGGGGAAATAGTAGCTAATAATACTCAGATTGAAGTATCATCCTTCAAGTTTTCTAGAGGATGAGATAGTTACCATTTTAAACCACAAATGTGAATAACAAAAATTTAAACATTTACCACAAGTGAAATCAAATTAGAATGCATAGTTTCCCAAGCAAAATATAAGAAAAATATAAGTCAATACACAGAATCTAGTGAAATAAACCAGTGTCAAAAACATAAAATCTGACCCAGTAAAACTGAAATATATCGTGGGAGGAATAATTGCCTGTTTACCAATATGTGAAATGAATTGAGAACATACAGAGTTTTGCATACTTAGCTAAGAGGTTATTACTGTTTTCCATGGAAGGTAAGGAGTCAGTGAATTCTGTGTCTGTATCCCCTAATTCCTGTATAACCAGAAGTTATGTATATGCATTTATTTCTCATGTATTTATTTATTTATCTACATGGATAATTCCTGGCATTGGGGAAGTGCCTCAGTGCTAGCAGGGATTAGAATCAAACCAGTCTCACAGTGGTGATCAAGATATTCAGTTAGATTGACTAGTTTCTTTATTTTTTAAAAAATTTTATTTATTTATGCATACAGAAATGGGGTACAGGCCAGAGGTGCAGGGGCAGGAAGAGGAGTCACCCGAGACTGAGTGGGGAGCAGAACAGGCAGATCAACAAAGTACACTGCTGAGGGGAACACAGGGCAGGTCAGGAAAGGTCTGCCACGCCATGTGGATCACTTTCAGGGCAGGGATCCAGCTCTCACTGAAGTGACCACACTTGGCTTGGCTTCACAGTACAAGGCTCCAACCTGCTGCACCACCAGGGAGGGCCAATAATTTGACTAGCTTCTAAAAGACAAAATAAATGTTTGTTTTGGACTTTAATTTTGAAATTGTGACATATTTTCCAAATATGAATGCATGAATGGTCTCATCATTTTTCTAAGATTTATACTTACCCTACTGAATTAATAAAAATTTATAATGGGGCCTCCCTGGTGCACAGGGGTTCAGTGCTATCAAATTATCACCAGCCACTGTGGCTCGAGTTTGATCCCTGATCAGGGAGATGACCCACATTGCATAGCAGACCTTTCCTGTTTCCTCTGCTGCTCCTCTTAGCTACATATTTCAGTAGATCTGTGTGTTTTGCTCCCACTCTGTCTGTAGCAAATCATCTCACCCCCTACACACCTGACCTATGCCCCAGTTTTTGTATGTACAAATAAAAAACATAAACTTTCCAAGAATTTATAACCATAACTCTTACATAATTTATTACAGTAACAGAGACTACTACAACAGAAATAACTCAACCTTCATTGAGTAGTTACTAGTTCCAAAATTCTTTGAACACACATGTGTGTACCATATGTGTGTGTATATATATATATATACATATACATATATATATAATTCTTATTTATTAAAAATTTGTATTTCTTTAGCACTTCTTGGCATAAATATGTAAGTTTAGGTATGCAGTTCCACATCTTACCCTCCCCATATCTCTAGCGTCACTACATTATTACCTTTTTCCATCTATACCCTCCTTCTCCCTAGCCCAGTCCTGGTAACTTGCTGTAGTATTGCCATCATTTTCTAAGAGTTAGGTTTTATTGTACTTTGCCAGTTTATTTTATTTGATTGTCTATGTTCCACAAATGCAAGAAGCCATATTATGGTTATTTTTCATGTGCCGATTTATTTTACTTAGCATAACCACAACATCTATCCATATTGTGACACCATTTTGTCTTTCTTCATACTGGAGTGGAATTCCATTGACTCTGTATACCACAATTTCTTCATCCAATTATCTGATGGGTATTTTTGTTGATCCATGTCTTGGCTATTGTGAATAATAGTGCTTTATTTATTTTATGAATAAATGCCTTGAGTACTATTGCTAGAACATATGGTATTTATTTTTTTTTGTTGTTTACTTAAGGACTATCTATACTGTTTTCCATAGAGGAGGCAACCATTTCATTCCCAGTAACAGAAATGAGTATTCCTTTTTTTTTACACCTTCACCAATATTTGTTTTCAGATATTTTTTGACGCATTCTGACAGATATGAAATGATATCAAACTGTAGTTGTGATTTGCATGTCCATTGTATCAAGTGATCCTGAGCATGTTTTCATGTGTGTCTGAGCCACCTGTGTGTCTTTGGAGAAAATGTCTTTTCACGTCTTTTACCCATGTTGTTATTGGGATGCTGTTGTTTTTTAGGTGTTTGGTTGTGCAAGTGATTTATATATTTTAAATATTAACCTCTTGTCAAATGTGTTATGTGTAACTAATCTTCTCCCAACCTATGGGATTCCTTTTCATTGTGTTGTGGTTTCCTGTGTTGAATACAAGCATTTAAATCTAATTTTACTGATGAGGAACTATAGGCTTGGAACAATTGAATGCTTCCTTAAGTTTATACCACTGCAGAAATTCAAATGCCATCATTTTGATCTCAGTTTATTCATTATTCTATGATGTTTCTCAGGTATTTGCAAACATATTTTGCAAGATCAGTGAAAGTCCATGTGGTTGTTTTATGTTGATGAGAAAAAAAGTTGATAGACAGGAACAAATAAAATTTTATTTAAAGAGTTGATGAGAACAATAAAAAATGTTAGCTACACTTAAATGTTAGATCCATTTATTTAAAATGTACATATTCTCTTGTCTTAAGTATTTTTAGGTAGGCTTGTGATTGTTAATATCACTAGGGGCCTCCCTGATGATCTAGGGGTTCAGTTTCGGCAGTATTAGAGTTGCACTCTGAGTTCAATCCTGGCCAAGAAGCTGGCCCAGAAGTGGCCCAGCTGACCTCTCCTGTCTTGCCTACTGCTTACCTCAACAGTGTATTTCACTCTCTATGCCTGTTCTGCTCCCTACTCTGTCTCTGGTGAATCCGTTCACACCCATACACCTGTGTTCTGTACCTTCTTCCACACAAAAATTAATAAAATCTCTAGGAAAAATAATCAAGGGTAGCAGTCAATTATTTATTATTTATTAACCACCTCTTGTGTATGTATAATTGTATAGGTTATGGGGAATATACTGATAAAGTCACTCTTTTTTTTTAAGATTTATTTATTTATGCATACAGAACTAGGGTATAGGCCAGAGGTGTAGGCTCCTGATGAGAGTTTCACCAGAGACAGAGTGGGGAGCAGAACAGGCAGACTGACAAAGTACACTGCTGAGGGGCACAGTGGGTGGGTCAGGAGAGGTCTACCATGCCATGTGGATCACCTCTGGGGTGGGGATTGAACTCATGCTGAAGTGGCTTGAGCTTCTTAGTGCTATGCTTTAACCTGCTGCACCACCAGTGAGAGCCTGGTAAACTCACTCTTAAGGACTGTATTGATTAGTAGAGAAGTAAGATGAAAACAAGGAATTATATTAACTGGTGTATAGTCAACATTTAGTCAGCCATCACTGGATGAATGAATGAGGAAAAATGTATAAGGAGTGTTAATCTATTAGTCCTACATTATCTAAGTACCACAAACTGTGTAACTTAAAGCAATAGGGTAAATTTTATCACTATTCTGGAGGTCAGAATCTTGAAATCAAAATGTTACCAAACTTTCCTTCCTCTGGAAGTTATAGGGGAGGATACTTGTCTCTTCCTAGCTTCTGATTTTTCTAGATTCTGTTGCCAGTAATCCTTGATATTATTTGGTTTATAGATGCCTCACTATAAACTCTTGCTTCTTTTTCTGTCATCCTGTATTGATCTCAATGTCTATTTGTGCCCAAATATTTCTCATTTTGTATGGACAGTAGTTGTTAGTTTAGGAGCTATTCTATTTTAGTGTGACTTCAATTTAACTGTATCTGAAAAGTTTTGTTTCAGTAATAGTTCACATTCATACATACCAGGCATTACAACTTGAGCATGTCATCTTGGGAGAACATGGTTGAAGTCATAACAGAACTGTTACCTGTTACACTGTTACAGTGTATGTGTGTGTGCCCATGTGTTTGTGTGTGTGTTTGTGTGCATGTGTGTGTGCACCCAGGAGAGCAGAGAATCACTTCTTCCTCCAGATGAACCTTACTCCAGATTTTTTTTTAAGCTATATTTTCCTAAGAAATACTGGTGGATGCATCAGGCATTTCTAGGAAGTACTTGAGGATCTTTAATTATCAAAGAATATAAATGTCACCACTGTGTGAATAAAAGAAGCTGTTTCTTGGAATTTCATGTTTCGGTTTATCCTCAGGTCCTAATTTTTTACACACCTAGCAACCTACATGTGAAATTCATGGTGATTCTTTAAACCTCTATAAACTTCATGTCAGATTAAGAAGCCACCAATATTCTCAAGTTCTCAGAATTGAGACTGATAATACATGCGCTATGCTAATAATGAAGATGCATTCTATGTTGAAAGCATCAATATTATTTCCATTTTCATTGTTGATTTACTAACAATTCTGTCAAGCCAAAATTAATTATATTTTAGTGTTTTCCAGTGAAAAAACACCAAAAATTAATAACAAAGCCAAATAATAAAAGATAAGGTAAAAAATATTGCCACAATATCAAAGCAGTTAATTTCCTAAAAATTTGGTAATTACTGTGATTTTGAACAACTACCCACTATTTATACATGAATTTCCAATATTGGTCCTCCCTGGTGTTGCAAGAGGTTAAGTCTCAGCATTATCAAGCCGCTGCAGTAAGATTTTGATGCCAGGCCAGGGAGCTGACCCACATGAAACACTTAAAATACACAAATGGTGTATTCAGGAACATGAATTTGGAATTGGCCCAATAAATAAATAAGCCCAGATTATGAAAAAGTAGACCTCCTTCAAATTATGTTTTTAAAAAATATTTTTTATCTATTTTTGCCTATAAAAATTGGGGCATAGGTAAGAGGTGCAGATGTGGAGGGTATGAGAATAATCAATGGAGAGGAAGCAGGAGGACAGAACATGTGGATCCACTGAAATACAATGCTGAGGGGAACAGCAGGTGAGACAGGAGAGGTCTGCTGTGCCTTGTGGAACTGAACTTCAGGCCATTGGGGTGGTAGTGCTGAGACTTAACCCTGGACCACCAGAGAAGCCTCATTGACATTTTCTTCATCAATTTCTTAAATCTACACCATCAGGAAACAATAACACACAGCCAGATTTGTAGACTTTGCTGATGTGTTTAGTTAAAATGCTTTAAATGATTTTCAAGCTACCAAAGCAGCATTGATGAACTTGAAATTAGAAGAACATGAGCAATGCATCCTGTTGTTTCTGTTTCCACTGTGTTGATATAATAGCTAGCTATAAGCACCTCCAAGGATGTAGATGGTTCGGATGTAATCACATTATCTGCAATGAGAGTTTTAAGTAATTATCACCATTTTCATTTTAAAGTTATACCATCTCAGTATTAAACAATGGCTCACAAAAGTTTATTCTGCAATGTGGGTATAAGCTCACCGAACACACTACACTGTAGAAGAACAAACCAATGAAGTTTAGACTATAGGAAAAATTCACATATACTGCACTTTAATTTCCTTGGTTATAAGTACTTTTGTGAAAATCAAAAACATTCAAACAATTGGATGTCATTTTTATTTATCCTTTTTTTTGGTATTGTTTTGCTTTACTTATAAAAAAATATTTATTTATTTATTTAGACATACAGAACTGGGGTACAGGCCAGAGGGGCAAGGGCAGTGAGAGGATTCACCAGAGACTTAGTGGGGAGCACAACAGGCAGATCAATGAAATACACTGCTGAGGGGAGCAGCAGGTGAGTTCAGGAGAGGTCTGCTGCACCATGTGAACCACCCCCAGGGCTGGGGATCAAACTCACACTGAAGTGTTGCAGCTAACTTGCAGTTCTGCGTCCTAACCCGTTGCGCCACCAGGAAGGACCAGCTTTGCTTTACTTTTATCTTTTCTTTATCTGGAAAATAAATATCTAAGTAAGAAAATAATGATTGAGTTTTGAAAAAAGTCAGGTATATTACATTGATTCATAGCACCTGTCAAGAGCGTGCCTCTAACTTACTCATATTGAATGTTCTAATTGCATGGCAGTCTATATTTCTGTGTTAAGTAGATACTTCATCTCAATAGTTTTATTTTTTCTGTCCTCAGTAGATATTTTAAGTTGAAAAGATCATGTTACATTAGATTAAAGAGAGACAATCAAAACTTTTTTTTTTTTTTTAGAAAAGCAATATGGTAAGAAGAATTCTATTTTGTAGACTTCAAATTACTAATTCTCAAAATAGTCTTGGAAGCTTTTAATCTAATTAATCCTTAAACAAGTGAAACACCACAGGGTGATATTCTGTGTAGTTTGGATTTAATTAAGGATTTGCAAACAGATTTAGATAAAATCATCTCCAGCTGACCGATGCCTATTTTGGGTTCAGGTAGGAAATATTTTCATTAATTTAAATATTTTATTTAATTCAAATGTTAAATTATTGTGTGTGAAATGTATCTGTGTTCATGTATGTGTTTATACACATGCATTCACTCTTTTGTTCAAGGTGCTTAGAACTCCTGGTACATTTTTTTTCAATATGGGAGAAATGAATTTATGTGAGATAATGAAAAGAGGTTGCATATGGAATTTAAGCAACCTTATCACCACTTTAAATTCTTTCTGGAGTTCATTTTCTTGAAATGTAAGAAACCTGGAAATCTAGAGCCACTTCAGACATTAACTTATGATTCCAATTTTAATAATGGTGAAATTTATTTCAGAAAGTTATACATTCTTACATTCTTGATTATCTATATATTTTATCTATAACTGAGTTCCAAAACTCCTGAACACATTTTTTCTCAGTCATTTTTTTACCTTTTCATATTTGTGCTCTAGACATATATGTTGGAACTTTTGATGACAAAAAGGCAACAGAGACTTAAGAGAACTTGAATATACGCAAGCACACACATATAGTGTAAATATATTATATACACTAGACTGAAATTTTAGAAATTGAAAATGGAAAATATATTGATTCACTGTCACTAAAAACTATATATATGTGTGTGTGTGTGTGCGTGTGTAACACACATGCACATACACACACACACATTAAATGATAACAAGAAATCAAAAGAATAAAAAATGCTTAAATACAATTACTACCAATGATTATTTGGTGATATAATTTTATAGTTTGCTCCAAATTAAGAAAGATTTTGGTACAGAAGAATGGTAATTGTTAATTCATTTCTTATTTCTTTAACATTTTATTATAGAAAACTTCAAAAGTCTATAAAATATATAAAGTAGACTAAGAATCACCCCCTTTCAACACGTCAATTTATTTATTCCCTTACCCATTTGTCATTATTTTGAGGAAAATCCCAAACTATGCAAACTTATCTGTAAATTTTCAAGTAGGTATCTCTGAAAATAAGTACTCTTTATGTGAAAAAAAAACTCAAATAATATTAACACATAACAAATATTAACACATAACAATTAAGCAATAATTTATTGCCAGTAGATCTAATCAAATTTAAACACCATTCTCCACACTAAAGGAGAAAGTAGTAAAAACAAAGGAAAGGGAATATACTATTAGAAATAAATCTAAATTAATTTTCATATTATGTGTGTGTGTATATATATATATATATATAATTTCTTTTTATTACATCTGTGAATGGTATGTTGTACCTAGATCCCAGAATAGCTGAACGATGATGATATTTATGAGACTAACACTAAATACACACTGTGTGAAGCTCAGTTCAGATTTCTCTGTATTCTACGCTACTACCTATCTATGTTTTAGAAACTAGCATTTCCCGCAGAAAAATTAATATAACTGATTCCTGTTATGTGTGGTACTTAATTAGTAAAATTAGCAATGAATGGTGAATTAGTAAATCCTGAATCTCTGTCCCTGCAGGAAATACTGGGTAAGGCTCCTGCAGGCTTCTGATTGCTATAGGTTTATCCACCAATCAATACCTAACTTGTCTTATATATGTTTTCTGTTTCTGTATATACTGTTTAATATACATTGTTGTCTCATTAACATTGACCTTATGGTGGACAGCACTATAACCACTGTGTCCAAAAACTTCTCCAATACTTGTGCTTTCTTCACATGGCACAGGATAGTCTTCTTGCAGTTAGGAATACAAGACAGTACTTCATTACCACATTTGGAATCCATTTTAAATAGTTAAAACATCAACAAAATACACAAATGTGTCACATGCATGGCATTAAATACATTAGTAAAAGGACATTTATTTACAGTTCAACAGACAAAGAACACCAATTAGTTAGGTTTCAGCAGGAAAATGGCATGTTGTAGAGCTCCAAATTTTCATTCCTCGCACATGTTCATGAAAGATCAGGAAAGTGCACAAGGATTGACCTGGGGTTACAAATAAATTTTCATAAATAGACAAATTTGCAAATATGGAATCCATCCAATATTAACGATTGCTTGACTATTCATTCATATACACATAAATTTAGAACTGGAAATTTAATCTTAGGATACAATTACAAATCAGACTGAATCACATCTTTTGTAGACTAGATAAGGGGAACTCATATATGGTATAACAATGTATATACATATACATATGTATTTAATGTACAATTGAGTAAAATAAATTAAGCTGAGATAAACACATCCAGAAATTCTGAGTAGCATCTTTGAGTCCGTTGCTGAGTAAAGAGCCAGGATGTCTGTATTAGGGTGTGATGAAAAGAGATTACAGGATTCTGTTGTGTTGTGATGTCTTGACCTGCCCTGGCATGTATTAATCATAACAGATCTCTTACTATATAAGCCTCTAGCTTACACATTGAAATTGCTCCTTCACTTCTGCAAAATTAATATTTCATAAAGACTACTCACCACTTTGTCTATCCAAGATTTTCTACCTGGGATGGCCCCAGAGAATTTACATGTTAATTCAAAAAATGCTTAGTAATCAACAAATGGTAAATAGTATGGGGATTCAACACCTAGTTAGTGCTATAAAATTTTTTTCATGAATATGTTATATCTCTGCATGCACCATTGATATAAAAATTAAATAACCCTTAAATAGTGCTAACTAAATGGCTACAGACATACAGATTCCATGCGGATAGAGCCAAACACTTACACCAGCCTTGAAGATAAGGAGCATGGATATATTCTACTTAATGTGATCTTACAAAGCCACTGGGCTTCATTAGTCCATACATTTCTGGGAGAGAAGGAAGTGGTCATCCAAACTGTCACAGCCCTTAAACAAAACCAGTATCTTAACTGAGCAAAAATTGAATTTGTGAATAGAAAACATGAAGAAGGTAATCATTACAATGACTAATTCCTAAGGATTTAGTGTTCAAGTTTCTGTTTCATGGTGGAACTTGAAAATGTTGAGGATGTCTTTTCTGGAGATCTTCAAAAACTCTTTGCTTGACTAATCTAATTCTTTGGTTGAGTCATTAATTTTGCTGATAAGAATAAGAGGTATTTTAGCTCATAAGAAATTCCACAGTCACGAAGCAGTGACTTGATGTGATTAAAACAAGCTCTTTCCATGATAGGCTCAACTGACGAATTTGGATAAATGCTAATTCTGTGATTTTCATATTTCAGTGATTTGACTCTCTTATCAGTTCCCATTATGCTAACTTTTTTTCATGAAAATGAAAAGAAAATGAGGGATTGCAGTTCAAGTTTCCTCTTAATGTGATGGCTGCCTTCTGTGAGAGTCATCAGAGAGTCAGCTCACTCAAATTTTATAAACTGACTAGAATCCATAATTATTGGTGTCTGAGGACCTGTGAATGCTCCCTGGCTTTCACTCAATATGATCCTCTATGCTTCTTTTCTTCATTCTCCAAACACTACCAATAGAGGGAGTTAGTGGATTGCCCAGATTATTTATGTGACATATATTTCTCATATATTCTGAATACGTAGGATCTGAATTTATCTCAATATGATGGTATTAGAAGGTGGATCCTTTGGGAGGATATTAGACTTAGATGGAGTCATGAGGTCATGAGACTAGCAGTCTTAGAAACAGAGAAAGAGATATAAATCTACTCTGTGTATGGAAATAGCAGGAAAGCAGCCACCTGAATTTCACAAAGACAGCCATCACCACAAAGACATCAATCATCACAAAGATAGCCATCACCAGGGTCAAATCTGTAGTATACCTTCATCTTCATTTCCATACCTCTGCAACTATGAGAATTAAAGTCTGTTGTTTAAGACACACATTCTATGATTTTTATTATTGCAGCCCAAACTGACTTAGACAACTAGTAATACAACAATAAGTATAGCATACACATATATAGTATAATATGGTATGATGTCTGTATGTGTATACATATGCATATATACATGTGTATATATGCATATGTATGCATGTATGTCTATGTGTGTATGTTTAAATATCTCTATACCATTTAAGAGTGATCTTCCATGTGATCCTATCACTCCAGTTATCATTGATTTGAACCTCTGCCGATTCCATGAACTGGAAATTCTAGTAGTTTTTCTCAGATTTCTCAAATGCTCCTCTCTTTCATCTTCATGCTCTCTCTGCTCCCTGCATTTGTATTTCCACATACTGTCAGTGATGCTGTTTCTTGCCCCAGAAAAGACATATTTCTTTGACATTACAGAATCAATGTAAATCATTTTGAGTAAAATATTTATAGACATAATAGACTTTTATATTTTTGAGAGGGGTATGCTGAAATGGAATTGACAGTGAATGAAGCAATACAAATTATGTTAAAATATATGTTAAATGTCTTAGGGAAGTGAGCCAAAGGAGCAAGATTAATACTGGATGTTTTCAATTAACAGGTGGAATATAGAGAAACTAAAGGTTAAGACAAAGACAAACTCTTTAGACTCGGCCTTTAAAACAGATAATAGAGCTGAGAAATTCAGGAAGGGAGGAAGGAGAGAGAGATGGGAGAAGACACCAGGACTATGGTAGGGATTAAGGGTGTTCTGGTGGTGGGAAACATATGGTAGCCACAAGAGGAGAAATCCTACATTGTGAAAAGTAGACAAAGATATAAAGCTATTTTGAAAAAATCAGCAATACATACATACACACATACATACATATATAGATATAGATATATATGTAGATATACACATTCATACATATATAAATAATATATGTATATATTATTTAGGGGCTAGCAAACTATGGCTTTCTGGCTAACTCTAGCTCATGGATTATGTTTTATGTGACCTTTGGTTTAAGAAAGATTTTTTCCATTTTGAAAGATTATTTTTTAATAAATAGAACTATATGCCACTGAAATTATCTGTGATACATAAGATTAAAGGTCATGTGAGTAAAGCCCTAAGCCCTCCCACATAAAAATACAAAACAACAACAACAACAACAAAAAGTTTGGTGATCCTATATTTTTCTAATATCTATTATTCTGCTTTACATAACCACATACATTTTTCTAAACATTGGTGTTATACAAATATTAAATCAACATTTTGTACACCTCAAGAAAATTAAAACAATTGGGCCTCCCTGGTAGTGCAGGGGTTAAAGTCTCCATGTTAACAAGCTATGGCCAGCCACCTTGGCATGAGTTCAATTCCCAACAGGGAACTGACCCACATGGTGCAACAGACCTCTCCTGTCTCACCTGCTGCTCTCCTCAGCAGTGTATTTCAGTAGATCTGCCTGTTCTGCTCCTCACTCTGTCTCTGGTGAATCCTTTCATTTTCTGCACCTCTGGCCTACACTTCAGTTCTTGTGTGCATACATAACTTAAAATAAATAAATAAATAAAAATCATGTTGCATGAAAATCTATATAATTTTATCTCTATCATACATGAGCAAAATTGAAAAAAAAACTCATTCTTATTTTTGTAAAATAACACAATATCTACTGTATCAGTTTTCTGTGGCTGCTGTGACAAATTATCACAAACTCAGGGGTTTAAAGCAACAGATATTTATTATGTCTAGGTTTTAGCAGATAGAAATTTAAATGGGTGTCATTGGGTCTAAAAATAAGAAGCAACAGCATGAAAATTCCTCACCAAGTTCTAAGGAGAATCATTCCTTACCTGTGCCAGGTTCTGGCTGCTGTTGACTTTCCTTTGCTTGTGGTGAAGTCACTCCTCTCTCTCCAACCATCTCTAGAGTGCCTTCCGTCTCTGTGTGTAGAGCTCCTCTGCACTATTAAGACACTTAAAAGTGAAATTTTAGAGGACACAATTCAGCCCTTAACAAAGTGTTTACACATATATATGTATGTGTGCACTGTGTCAAAGTTTCAAAATATTTTAGAGGACCCAAAATGAATTATCTAAATGTGTTTTTAAAATAATTTAAGCTTTACGGGACTTAGTCCTAGTTTTATAATGGAAATTTAAAGCCATCAGCCTCCACATCTCCAGTCTTCGTAATGCAGTAAGGAATTTATTTAACAAGCTCAGGGATGCCTGCAATGACAATGACATATGGATCCTCCGGATAACCCAGGCTAACCTCCCTGTATTGAGGTTCTTATTCACATCTACAAACTCACACCAAATTTCCTTTCTTATAAATTGGCATTTACAGGTTCCAGAGACCCAGCCCACACTGCTGTTGAGTGACCATTACCATCATCCAGCCTACACCACTGGTTTCAAGTCTAATCTATCACTATTTTATTGGCTCCTCTTCAATCTCCTCCTCCAATTGCCTTTTTTTTTTTTTTTTTTTTTACTAGTCTGGAAAACTGTTGGAGGAGAGAGAATTTCTATTACAGAAAACAAGTGAACTCTTTCCTTAATTCTTAGGCGCAAATACTCGTCTGTTAAACACTCATCAGGTATTTCAAACAAAAACAAAACAGTTAAAATATGAATAAATAATTTATTTGAGAACATGACCCCTGCAAATTTAAAATTCATTCTTCTTACTACAAACAATCTGTCACTTTATCTTTTAAAGCCTCATAATGATATAAAGTTATTGAAATAAGGTTCTCATGATAATTACAGCATTGGACAAAGGGAGAATTTGAGTTGAATGTGGAGGATTGTAAGTGAAAGTGGACACACAATAACTTTTGCTAAATAGTTACTCTGTCATAACAATATTATATGATGGATACTATTTATTATTTATTTTACTAAGAAACAGACTGAAGCTAAGGGAAATAAAGTTATAGTACATGTCAGGGTTAGTCTTTATTTTCTAAGTCCCATGTTTTTCTATTAATTACATTTTACTGCCTCATAGATAAGAAGAAAGTTAATAAGACATACTAGGTAAAACAACAACAACAAAAAAAAACAGATCTTTCCACTGATGTTTTTATATGTTATCAAAACAAGCCTGAAAAAGTATTATTATTTCTATTGGGTAGTTTAGGAAATTGAGGCTTGAGCTCTAAATTATTTGTCCAAAGAGAATCATCTCATAAGAGCCAACACTAAGATTCAAATTCACAATGCAACGTTCTAAACATTCCTTCTCCACTTCATCGCCTTACCCCAAAAGTTGGAGGTTAGTATTTGTACCTCTGATAGGAATTGGATAGGACTCTTTAATGAGGTGATTAAAGATGCTATTTTTTTATAACTTACCTGAAGTTTCTATTTTTATGTTATAAGTAATTTATTTTTCCCCTATTAACTGCATGAACTAATGTCAGTTTATTTGTGTAGGTAGCTTTCAGACAGATCCCTGAGAAACATACTCCCTGCAGTTTGCCTGAATTTAATCCAATATGTTTGAAATCTATGGCTTTATTCATTATTGTGCACATTAAGATTAATTAATTAATTGACCTTTTGAGATACTTTCTAAACAATGTCATTAATTTTCCTAATTATTTTAGTCTTTCTAACCATCTTTTAAAGCCCTGTATAGATTTTAATTACTGTTCCTTATGCGACTATTATCTAATGTCTTGGTAAAAGTAACTGTACAGTCATTTATCTTGAGTTTTCTCTACTTATTCAGTTACTTAAATCAAGCTTTTTAAAGTTACTCCTCTTCATTTAACCAGTTGTTGGGTCTTTTCACATAATCCAGCTTTAATACTTTCCTTCCGGTGGTTTCCATATTACTACTTAATATATCCCTCATATATGTTTCTATTAAGTAAGAATTATAGCATGATCAAGTTGGATATTCAAGCTTAAGTCTTAACTGGATAAGAGAATGAACTGACAATATGATTAGAATAAATGCTTGTCTTCTTTCTCATACCAATATACATGTAGATCCCAACAACTCTTATACAGGTGTTGTCCTCTGTGCAAAAGATGAAAGGAAAGTTAGAATAGATGATATGGAGGATACCTCATTAGCAATTCAGTACAGCATAGTCAGCACTGAAGCAATTAATATTAGTTTTTTCATAAGTGTAGAGGTCAAGTGGGGTCTGCCTTTAT
>NW_004567116.1:44226812-44237231 GCF_000260355.1 Condylura cristata | reverse complement strand
CTCCCCACTCTGTCCCTGGTGAATCCTCTCACCCTCCACATCTCTGGCCTGTGCCCCAGTTCTGTATGAATAAATAAATAAATCTTTAAAAAAAAAAATCACCTCATCAACATAAGTTAGACCATCTGCTTGATAGGTCTCTGCCATCTACTTAAGGAAAGTAACTTTCCTATAATTAATTCACTTTTTCCCTACTATAGTTCCTTGCTCATGCTCCTCCTCTATACTAGTCTCTCATTTTGTTCAGTTCCACAGACTTTCTTTCTGTCTGCTAGATTGGATGCTGTTTGATTCATGAGTCATTAAATATCAATATAATCTTTAAAATTCACTCAGTTCAATTTTGTAGACTTTATAGGTTTGTTTCTCTAGTCCATTTCTTTTTCTGTACTAGTTCCATTTCTTTAAAATTTTATGAACACTTAAACAAAATTATTAAACATTTTATTTATTATTATTATTATTTTAAAGATTTATTTATTTATTCACACAGAACTGGGGTATAGGCCAGAGATGCGGAGGGTGAGAGGATTCACCAGAGACAGTTGGGAGAAGACAGGCAGATTATTGAAATACACTGCTGAGGGGAGCAGCGGGCGGGTCAGGAGAGGTCTGCCGCGCCATGTGGATCTCCTCCCGGGCAGGCGGGAATCGAACTCATGCGGAAGTGGCTTAAGCTTCTTAGTGCTGTGCTTTAACCTGCTGCGCCACCAGGGAGGGCCCTATTATTATTTTTTAATACAGACAATACTGGTTTAGAATACTGTATGTGATTGGAGGAATAGGATCACAGTTCTTCAGATGCATTTCACCACACCACATCCGCTGCTTAAACACCAACAATCCTCCATTACAGACTCTTGGGACCCTCACCCTCCACTATCCCTTGCTGGTAGTCTCAATTCTACTGTCGTATTCCTAGGATTGATTTGGTGTAGGTTAGTCTATATCTCTGCAGTGTTTCTTTATTCCACATAAGAGTGAAATCATCCATTTTTATCTTTGTCCTTTGACTCGTTTTGATTAACATAACTACCTCCACTTCCATCCCTGTTGTTGCGTGGTGATTTACCATAAGGTTTCCAATAAATAACAATAATAAAGTAGTGGGGTTTCAAACATAGCTATTATTATCTATCAGAATCCCATGTTATTAAAGGAAAGGCTTTAATAAAAAAAAAAAAAAAACTTACCACAAACATACATACAGAATAAAGTGTAGTCATTTGGAAGAAAGAAGACACTACATTAGTCTAAAATAATTTGCTTCAGATCTGTGAAACGTCTTTGTGGATCAACATCTGTAAACTACAGTAGATTGGGAATTCACTTGGGACAATGAGCTGAACACTGTCCCGTTGAATGTTTATCCTTTTATGGGGGAAGAGGGACCATGGAGAGAGTGCCAATCTCCTGCCCAAATGACTGAATGTCAGGGGCTCTGCACTGCACAGCTTTGAGCTTGTTCACACAAATAAGGTGTTTATTGCAAGGTATTTTCTTTTAGGTAATGGCGGAGCCTATCTCTAAATGTTTTTTGTTTTTTGTTTTGTTTGTTTGTTTTTCTGTGAGGATGGGGAGAAACAATTAAAGCAGGAGTGAGCCCCCAGCCCTCTTTTCCATCCTTTTAAGAATGTATGGCCAAAGAATTAGAAATGCCAGCTTTCCCCTCTGGTTTATTGGGATGAGGAAGTAAAACTTGCCAAGTGCCCCACAGAGCCTCCCAATGTGAAGCCCATTTCAAATACTTACTGCCTGCTGCTATCTGAATTTCCATTTAAAAATAATTATCAAAACCATATGGGTTAAAAGGGTTGGGGCAAGATTCAAAATGGAAATATGTAAATTGTAGCAACTTTGGCCTTTGAGTTTGTTTGGCTGAGTCTCCCCCACTCTTCTAGTGCCCCTCTGTGCTATCTGCAGCATGGTTTCCCACACTGCTGCCCCTACAACATAGGACAGTGCCCCACTCTACAATACTGAGCAGCAGGATGGAATGAACTTAGTTTGTGGGTACTAGTGGGTCACCCCTGGCTCCTAAGAATCATTTTAAGCCTTTTCCCCAGGAGAAGGTTTCCCCACCATCTTTCTCCAATACCAGGCAAAGCTATACAGTCATATATTGGTTTTCCAAAATATACTGGAAATAATTTATTATGAGTCATCAAAATCACTTTTAGAAATCATATATAGAAGATTTCTTCTCACAGCCCATTTAAAATTATGTATGAGCATCAAGTCTATTCTTAACTAAACTCATTTGTGCCCATTAAATAGTTTCCTTGAATTGAATTTACATGATTAAAAAATGGATAGAAAGAGTAATATTAAATGCTAACTAGAGTCTTGTTCTGTAATGATACCTACATCTTAACATGTGGGTATTGTCAAGGCATAACCTTTGTTGTGAAACGACTACTTTTGGTGACAGTAACATTAGCACAAGTTGTATATTTTATATATTACACCTATATATAATACTGTTTGGTTATTGCATGAAATGTTAGTACAATTTAGCTCTTATAGAATTAGTTTTACACAATGTCATAAATATAGATTATGTCTAAATGTATGTTAATATATTTCCATATCTGACTACCAATCATTTGGATTGTGGCTAATCTAAATTAAGAATCTTGAAAGGATTAACTGAAAAGCAGATACTGAAAACAGCACAAAATTATTACATGTATATAATATATAATATAATGTATTATACATATATAATGATATAATATATCTATAACCTATAATATATTATATATATAATATTATATACTATACTATAATATTATATATATATATATATACATATACTTTCATTGCTTACTAGATAATATTATGGTATAGTGTGTTCAACATTTAACTTCACTAATTTATATATATATATATATATACATATACTTTCATTGCTTACTAGATAATATTATGGTATAGTGTGTTCAACATTTAACTTCACTAATTTATTTTCTTATTTTTTTTCAATATTTAAAAGTGTATTCATAACTCCACTTGTGATTTGCATTGTATTTCTTCTGAACACGGCTGTTCTAGGTATGCTGTGTAAATGGGTCAAATGTTATGGTTACATGGTAAGTTGTTCTTGAATCTTAGGTATGAGCATAGAGGGTGGCCATGTTAATTTCATCAATACATGATTTTTTAAAACCTAAGCACTGTGAAAAGCATTGGAAATGAGGTTTAAAATATGTTATCTTGTCCCTGCTGTTATAATATGTAACCTAGTGAGGTAGATGGTTATCAAACAAGAAGTTATTTGAATACCTGTTATGACCAATGTGATATTTGACACAGAAAGGGCTCTGAAGAAATGCACAGACCAAAACATCTGTTTTCAAATAATTTTCAAAGCAGTTAAGTAAATTTCCTAACAAAATGAGAAAACATTTATTTCACAGTATATATTAATCCCTTTGCTATGTTCCACCTTGTCTATTTAAAATGGTTTATATTTAACCACAGATCTTTTAGAAATAAAACATTGTAAGTTCATGGACATTTGTGTGAACTTGGTAAATCAGTTTGTTGCATTGGAAAGATACTCAAAAGGACCTGGAGAATCTTGAACTCTGTCTAGTCTTGACTTAGTCACAGTTTTATCATCTTGAACCAGTGGCTTGTTTCTTTCAGCTTAATAACCCCATCTCTAAGTGAATGGAGGTTGGTTTAGGTTACATTCATAGCAGTTGAATATTTGTTACCAGTGAACACTTAAATTTGGTTCCACTGGAAATTATTTGGGGGTCCAACGATCTGAAAAGTCCGGAACCACATACTATTCCCTCTACTCTGTATCTGCTTATTTCACTTAGTGACTAAGTAATAGTCCTCCGGTGTGTGCAAGTACCTTCTCATGCACCACCAGCATGAGAAAGTGACATGGCCTAAGCAATCTCAGTTGTCAGCCAGACCCTCTGGTTGGAGGAGCTTAGGTGAGTTTAGACATTAAGTCACACTAGCACGCAATTCAGACCAATACAGTTTAACTTCTGAAGGAAATAAATGAAATTATGTTGCTCTAAAAAAAGATTCACTCAGTTCATACTTGTTAGTCATGAACTCTCCTAGAATTCTCATAATAAGCCAAAGGGATGTTTTCATATTTATATTTCAGATTCCCCCTATAGAGCCAAGAAGGAATTCAATTTACTTGAAACCACGTTGATCCATGACCAGAAATTGTAGTCACTAGGAAAAGAAAAGGGAGACGTGGTTAACTTGAATGCAACCCACAAATGCTCAACACAGCACCTGCCTGGTCTTCATGAAATTATTTTAAGTCTATGTTATTGTATTATGCCATTGCAAAATAACAAGAATGATTTAGTACACAATGCACAAGATTATTGTGAGTGGGAATAAAGAAGTTCTTAATACAGTATGCCTAGCTCCCAGCAGGTATTTCTATAAAACTTTTCAGGTTCTCATCCATTCTACTTGTCTGTAAGCCTGTATAAGTCCCTTGTTTCCCCACTGCTCACTATATTTGTCTATAAAATATAAATATGAAAACATCCCTTTGGCTTATTATGAGAATTCTAGGAGCATTCGTAACTAACAAGTATGAACTGAGTGAATCTTTTTTATAGAGCAACATAATTTCATTTATTTCCTTCAGAAATTAAACTGTATTGGTCTGAATTGTGTGTTAGTGTGACTTAATGTCTAAAGATATATCAGTTTCCCTACATTGACTAATTGCCATTTGCAGCAACACATCCTGTGAAAAATGTTTTCACAATATTCTGCAAACATGCACTGATTTCTCCTTCTGAACTTCCCTGTAAACAACTTATCAAGCCTTCCAAATTCAGACTGTCATTAATAGAGTTGAAACAGCGTAGTAATTTTTTTAAGCTGCCAATGTAGGGTAAACACCAAACATAAACATACAAGTCTTTCTCTGTATCTGCAAATGCAATTGAAGCACAACCATGTGATTCAAGTTATATTGATAAAAAAATAATCAGAAACTGCATGTTAGTGTTCTTTGAATGCCATAAATAAGCTTCAGCTACACATACTACTGGCTCTGGAGATTCTATTTTAAGATACGTATGAATTCATCTCCACTGGCTGATCCAGAACTCTTCAGCTATGTGAAAATGTGTGAAAAGGGAAACTCAGTTGTATCTCTTTTTACCAGATACTTCTTTCACATCACTTACTTTTGTTAATGAGACCATCATCTGTTTAGGTCTTGAGGCTTTGGAATTATAACCCTTTTCTTTTTTTTTTATAATAATATCTTATCACTTTACTAGTATATATACACATGTACACATATGCAATAGTATATGCATAGTTACACACATATACATGTACATATATGTGCATATATCTGCATATGTACACACACACTCCTGTTTTTTTCTCCCATCCCACCTGCCACTTCCCTGGTATTTGTTACACAAATATATGGACCAAAGTTTGTCAGTTGTGAATAAGACTAATGATTGTTGACCTTTACATCTTTTCAACTGATTCCAATGTGTATCCCCAGAATTTAACACACTTTCTAACATATAGTAATACTTATTCAACATTGCTTGAATTGAAGAGATATCTGATTTATCCAGATGCACTTTGCCTGTTAACCTTCAAAAGCAAACTATATCTTGCTATCATGTTAATTTCCACAAAGCAAAGCTCTGTTATTATTCTTCCTCTTTTAATAAACATAACAAAAAAAGAAAACTACTATTTGTTTGAGTCTATAGTGTTTCAAGGTCATTCTACTCACTAACCCACAGAAAGCTATTGTGTCCAATTTCACTGATGAGAAACTAAGGTGTAATGAGGGGAGGACGCAGGTTGAGTTCACATAATTATCAAGGTGAAGGTCCCAGTATAAATTCATATCTGTCTGACTCCAGAGGTTGTGTATCAGACCAGGATACTTGCCTTTCTCTGTGCAGCTGTTCAGGGAATTCTATAATGCCTCTCTAAAACACATGTTCTTTTAGGACAGGAGCTAATCAATAGAAAGAAGTTATGAGTTTTTTTTTTTTTCTTTATTTTACATAGAAGAGCTGGGTTATAGACCAGAGATGTTGAGGGTGGAGTAAGATGATTCACCTGAAACAATGGGGAGCAGAACAGCCAATCTACTCAAATATTCTGCTGAGGGGAGCAGTGGGTGAGACAGGAAAGGGCTGTTGCACCTTGTGGGTTACCTCCCTGCCCAGATTGGAACTCAGGCTTTCTTGGTGATAGTGCTGAGAGTTAACCCCTAGGCCACCAGGGAGGCCCCTACGTTGTGAGTTTCTAGTGAGGACATATTATTTGGAATGACTGGGGTAGGTTAAAGGCATGACATTCCTCAGAGCTTGTTAGTAATGCTGTTTCAGACTCCAATCTAGCCCTACTGAACTAGAGTGTCTGTATTAACAAGACCCCCCAAGCGATCTGTAAACACAATGAAAGTTCAGACTTATATCTCAGGGAAGCATTGATAACTAGGCACTGGTATTGATTTACCAAGAAGAACAAATTATATTAACTTACCTTCATCCCCTGCTTTCATAGGATTGTCAAAAACTTTGTTTAGGAAGATCAGGAACAAATTATATACATATGTAGCAACTCTAATAATTCAAGGCATTTTTATTCATAACAATCATTAGTGTTTGTAATCAATATTTTGAGTATGGTAATTTTCTTACTATAATAAGTAGGCTGAAATTTCTGATGTGAGGATCCCTGTTTACTATCTTCATATTGTCTCCCCAGCACCACACACGACACTGAGAGCATTGTAGGGATTAAACACACAAGTGTTGAATAGATGAATACATTATTGAGCAATGACCTTGGGACCCATAATGCTCAAAATACAAGGTTAATGTTAAGATTATTTCAACTGAAGTATATTTCTAGTGTTGTATGACGTGACTTTCTTTTGCTCCATATTTATCTGATCACTTCATCCAAGACACTGAGATCAAGCTTTTTAAATTGCCAATCAGTCAACCTGGGGAAAGGTTAAACATATTGGAGGACAAAGTAAACATCCTATAACAGCATGTAACCCCCTGGTGGCCAGCGGGTTAAAGCACAGCACTAAGAAGCTAAAGCCACTTCCGATTGAGTTCAATCCCCACCTGCCCTGGAGGTGATCCACATGGTGCAGCAGACCTCTCCTGACCTGCCCACTGCTCCCCTCAGCAGTGTACTTCACAATCTGCCTGTTCTGCTCCCCACTCTGTCTCTGGTGAATCCTCTCAGTGTTCCTGCACCTCTGGCCTGTACCCCAGTTCTGCATTAACAAATAAATAAATCTTTATAAATAAATAAAGGATAGCCTAAAGGTCTGAATAACCAAAATGAAATTAAATGCAACGAAATGTAACAATAGACCTTGTGGTTCAGAAGATTAATGAAAGTAAAGGAGAAGTGATAGCCTAGGTAAATGAGTGAAATGACAGTTTTACTTGGTGAAATATTAATAAGAATGACATGGTTACTTATATGTTATACTTAAAGGATAAACATTAAAGATATACTAAAGGATATACATTAAGGATTCAATAAGATAAGTAGAACATCCAAAGTGAGGAAGGTGGTAGTTTCCTTATTTCAAAGCTCAGCAAACTTTTTAGAAAAAAGATAGTAAATATTCTCAATTTTGTGGGCTATATGGTCTTCTCTGTCATAAAGTCAATTTTGCTAATACAGCTGAAAAGCTGATATAAAACATGCAAAAAGTAGTAACTATTTCTCAAAAATCTTTTCAATAGACTCTGAATACATAATTTTCATGAAATTTTGCATACAGAACTGGAATACAGTACAGTAGAACTGGAGTACTACAGTCCCCTGGAGTACAGGGGTACAGGGGGCTGAGAGGATTCACCAGAGTTAAAGTGGGAAGCAGACAGGCCCTTGGACTGAAATACACTGCTGAGGGGAGCAGTGGCCTGGTCAGGAGAGGCCTGTCACACCATATGGGTGAGCTCCCTGGCTGGGGATCAAACTCATGCTGCAGTGGCTGTGGATGGCTTCATAGTTCTGCACTTGAACCTGTTGCACTATCAGGGAGGGCCAGAAATACTCTTCCATGTTTAAACATTTAAAACTCTAAACCCATCTTAAGGCTCATGAAGCATACATAAAATAGCTTGTGGAATGAAGTTGATACACAAGTTCAGCTTGGGCTTATCCTTCTTGTGGTAGTCTGACTGCACTTGGAATTTAGTTCTCACTTCTAATTTAAACAGAGGTGAATAAATTATTAGGCCTTCAAATGGGATATAAAACCATGCAGATAACAGTTGAAAGTATTCTTGCATTAAGAAAAGTAAAAATAAAATGGGGTGCCTAATCAAAAAAATAATGGGTTTTGAACATTGCTGTCAGCTTCATGTCACTGGAAGTAAATTGCAGGAAAATATAAAAAATATAAATATGTATGTTACCATCTTCAGGTCTAGAATTTAGTTTCATAAAGGCCTGGATTCAAGTTCTAACACAGTTATAACATGTGTATGTTATTTTTGACAATATGCACAATATTTCCCTGTTTCATTCTGTGGTAAATTGGGCAATCCATATGTTGATCTTATTTGTGTTCACTCTTTCTGGTTTCTTCGACCTGAACATCAGTGTGGTAAAAAAAAGTCTAAAGTGTCTGACAATCTGTACTGACCCTTGGTCCTCTTGGCCCCTCTTCCTCAGTAAGTCTAGATTGGTATCCTATTGCATGGCCTCAGGGCAATATCCCCTGCTAGCAAAGGAAGATCTTTCAGGGGGTTTTGAGAACTAGTATACAAAACATGATGTACAGTGGACTATCTGCTATTGCTTTAAGTAAAATTCCAAATTAATTAAGATTTGAGAATGTGGGGCAAAAGGCTCTCCCTCTGGGTGAAAAGTTAAATCTCAAAGGACAGTGGTCATTAGGATCAATCATTAAACATGCTCACTAAATAATGGACCACATTTATTGATGTGAGTGTTAAGACAAGACTTCAAGACAATTACATAGCCCCCAACCCAAAGTATTTGCTTCATATGTGGTGAATAAATTCTGAATCATGTGGATCTTGGTTAAAGAAGAGATGAGAGAAGAAAGAGTAAAAGACTTCCAAGGTTGTAATGAGTTCCCTTATGGTAGGGCTTTTGCCATCATGGCAAAAATTAGAACAGAAAGATTAAAAAAAAGAAATTTACATCGGATGAGTAGCTAGGTAAGGAGACATTCAAGGTTAATTGAGTCTTAGAAATTCTCAGTTGAATTTTTCTTTTTTTGTTATATGGAGATTAATATCAGTGTGGCACAAAAGGAAATAAAACTCATGACATGCATGGAGTAATATATATTAATCTTATTTTCAATTTTTTGAAATTAAGTTTATTATGATCATGGGGGATAACATAAACTTAATATTAAGCTGATATATATGATATGTGCAAAAGTATCATATGCAACCATATGTTATATAGTCACTGAAGATAACACATATATAATATACATATATACATAATTATACCAGACAGTATTCCAGAGAGGATAAGAGAATATGTATCTCTAAAGATTATCCCTACATAATTTTGATTGAAATACCAAGTACAGAAATGTTTTGGATAGCATCTGGTACTTGGGAGAAAAACAATTTTGTCTAAAGTATCAGGGTGGAGAAAAGAGGAAAAAAACAAACCCTCCTCCTCCTCCTCCCCTCAATGATATCTCCTTACTGCTGAGATGAGGAGAGGAACATTTTCTGACAAACAAGGAGATTACAAAGAAACATCTGAATCACTCATCTCTATCATGAATATGGAAGAATGCAGAAAACAAAACCAGACAGATGTCTTCTTATTCACAGTCACACCTATTCTGAAGGAATCGGGTGGGTAGATTCTTTAACATTCTTTTAGTTTTCACATGTAGTTTTGGAGGCCTGAGTTCACACAGGAAAAAAAAAAAATACCTACTAAGAAACAGACAGAAGGGCCTCTCTGGTGTTGCAGGGGTTAAAGATACAGTACTATCAAGCTGTTTTCAGCCTCTGCAGCCTGGGTCTACAGCATGAATTCTATCCCTGGCCAGGTAGCTGACCCACATAGCACAGCTAACATATCCTGTCTGCCTGTTGCTCCCCTCAACAGTGTATTTCAGTAGATTCAGCTGTTCTGCTCCCCACTCTGTCTCTGGCGAATCCTCTCATCCTCGCATACTGCTGGCCTACACCCCAGTTCTTGAATACATAAATAAGTAAATCTTTAAAAAAGAAATAGACATTGATAAAAGAAATTGCTAAAAAACAAAACTGTGGGCCCTCCCTGGTGGCGCAACAGGTTAAAGCACAGCACTGAATATCTAAAGCCGCTTCCGCATGAGTTCGATTCCCGCCTGCCCCGGAGGTGACCACATGGCGTGGCAGACCTCTCCTGACC
>NW_004567116.1:44224200-44226712 GCF_000260355.1 Condylura cristata | reverse complement strand
AAAAACAAGCAAAAAAAAAAAAAAAAAAACTGTGCTGCTAGGTTCAGCCAACTCAGAGAGCATGTGGAATAATTATTTTTCTTCCTGTAGATTCATTCTCTTGCCTCTTTTTGTGCAGGTAATTTCATGTGTATAAACAAAATTATAAAAACCAGATACTTTTTTTCTGTGGCTTCCCTGTGAATTTAGCCAATAAGAGAACAGGCAGAAAACTGAAAGAAGAGAAGAAAATGTCGATCCTAGAATTAGGTACTCCGGTAACTCTTGTGATTTCCCTATACCCACCTAAAACTTTGGTAAATTGCTTCTTATTAAACAGTCTTCAAATTACATAATTTAAAATTGCCATCTCATTTCTGCTGATGTGCATAGAGATCCTATACTATCTTTAGGTCAATACAAAACTAAAAGTCATTTGTGACAGTAGACAGAAATTGTAAGGGAATCAATTTCTTTTAGTTTTCACATGTAGTTTTGGAGGCCTGAGTTCACACAGGGAAAAAAAAAAAACCTACTAAGAAACGGACAGAAGGACCTCCCTGGTGTTGCAGGGGTTAAAGATAAAGCACTATCAAGCTGTTTTCAGCCTCTGCAGCCTGGGTCTACAGCATGAATTCTATCCCTGGCCAGGTAGCTGACCCACATAGCACAGCTAACATTTCCTGTCAGCTAATGTTGAATCTATTAAACATTTTATTCAGATATATTTAAAAGTATTTATTTATTCATACAGAACTGGGGTACAACCCAGAGGTGCAGGGGCCATGAGAGAATTCACCAGAGACAGAAGTGGAGCAGAACAGGCAGACTGATGAAGTACACTGCTGAGGGGAGCAGACATGGTGTCTGTTGCACCATGTGGATCACCTCCAGGGCCAGGGATGGAACTCACACTGAAGCTCCCTTGCAGTGCTGCGTTTTAACCTGCCCCACCACCAGGGAGGGCCCTTATTCAGATATTTCATGTAATTTATTAAAAAAATATTTTGAGTACATTCTAACAGTTAAATAGGCTGAGCTAAAAATAATAATAATAATAATTAAAATATTTTTGCCAGCAGTTCATATTCTAGATGTTTAGTAGTTATCAACCAACAAACAAATGCACAATGACATTACCACAACAGTGGTAAATGTCATATGAAGAAAGACTGCTGTATCAGGAAAATATGTAACAAGGATTCTGAGAATCTGGGTGTGAGGGAAAATTACATAAAGCCTTTTAATAGTTAATATGAATTGTAAGTATGCATTTAGGTGTGAACTGGGAAGAAATTTTCAGGTGAAAAAGATGTGCAAACGCTTTTATGAGACAAGAGCAGGGCATGACCCAGGATTAAATGAAGGCTGGAGTACCAGCGTTCAGAAGGCAAGGTAGAGGCTAGTATTGAATAAGATTAACAGATTAACAGGCTAGGTAGGGCCTGGAGGATGTTATAAATCAGATGTCTGCTCTGGGGTTCTATCAAAGAATAATGGGAAACTCTTGTGTTTAAATGAAATAATGATAAGATATATATTTTGAAAATATTTCTCAGCTAAAATGAGGAAAATTTATTGGAAGAGAGTGCAGTGGAAGCAGTAATTAGAATTTTAGTGAACAATCTAGGGGAAATGATGGAATGATAGCAGTTCAAACAAGATACCAGGTGGAAAACACAGAGAAAATATGATATATTTGAGTGATATTTAGCAGTAAAGCTGATAGGTAGTGGTAGTAGATTAGGTTTGAAGGAATGAGAGAAAGGAAGGTGTCAAAAATTTTTCTTTGGGTATCTGTTGACTAAACTAAAAAGATGGTTGTAACATCTTAGGAACCACTAGGAGAGACCTATATCTAGCAACTATTAGATGTTGAATTTTAGATGTAATGTAGTTTGAAATGCTCAGGTAAGATGATAAGGAATTAGAAAGAGATTAAGAGTTCAGAGTTCTGAGTTGGGGCTAAAATTCAAAATACATCCATATGTTGAGAAGTCTTCAACTCTATGTACATAACTTATATTCCATAGAGCATATAGAAATAATGAGAAGACATCAAAATCACAAGGAATTCCAACATACAGTGGCTAAGTAAATGAATATGAGCATGCAAATAAAACTAAACATGGGCAATCCAAAGAAGAACAGGAAAAACAGATGTAGCATCATGGAAACAAAGAAAAAGAGTTGTCAACAACGGTAAAAGTATAAGAGATCCAAGTAAATTGTGAACAACAATATATATCTGTTCCATTCACCGTTATCAAGAAATTGATAATGAGACAGAAACTATATTGAAATTTAGTTTGAGAAAATTTGGACTATAAATATAGGAGAGTTGTTCAGTGATTTTGGCTATAAGAGGGAGAGAATAGGGTTGAAGAGTAATGTGTCATTGAGGAGGATTTATTTTTCTGGAAGGAAGGGTATAAATATTTTTAAATGTAGAGAGGAATGAATAGAAAGGAAATAGGTGGGTATACAAAAAATATAGAGAAAACAGGGCCTTTTCTAGGTGTTGCAGTAGGTT
>NW_004567116.1:44218480-44222490 GCF_000260355.1 Condylura cristata | reverse complement strand
CCAGTGGATTTTAAACATCCTTGATTCATTTTCCTACTATATCACCTAACATGTGTTGGCCTGGTTGTGCTGTAATCTCTGTGGTCATTTCAGTCATTGTGCCAGTGTTATGTGCTATCTAATGGGACCTAAAACATGGTTACCTTAAAAGTGTTCAGTAAATATTTTTCAAACAGAATGATATGAATGAAAAATATAGTTGCACTGAAGAATTTGTTCAAGTTGTATCTTTCAGACTCTTGCTTTGTAGAATTTTACCTTGTAGACAACAACAAAAAGTATGATCTTACATTTATACTTACTTTTCTTACCAAGTACTAACTGCATACAAGTAACTGAATATTCAAAGCATGTACTGTATGAATTAATCACTATAAATCCTTCACATTTTAAGTGTTATAAATATAAAATTATATCACATCCCCATTCATAAATATTTAAATAAATATAGCAAGTATTCAATTTGTAAATATTCTACTTGTTTCAGAAAATATATAAATTCAATATATCTGTAGATCTATTTATATATCTACTACCTATTTATCATCAGTGTACTACATATCTCAACAGGCACTCAGGTACCAACTGCATACAGAGAACTGAATATTCAAAGCATGTACTGTATGAATTAATCACTACTCACTTTGGGCAGAAGTAGGATTCTGTTAAACCTGATCTTCAGGACATCTACATTTTTACACAAGTACTCTGTCACCAGCTCTGTATTTTCAAAGTACGTTCATCTTCATTGTCTCATAGTGTGCATGGAAATATTTTATAGTAGGTAGTATTAATTCCATTTTACCAAGAAATAAATTTCTAATAAATTTGGGAGCTAATATCTTCAACCAAATAGTTGCTACTTTGATTTGCTATTTTGTTTTTGTTGTTTGACATCTTTCAAGGACATGTACTTATTTTAATTCTTAAATCCTTTATATTTTAGGTGTTATAAATATAAAATCATATCACATCCCCATTCATAAATATTTAAATAAATATAGCAAGTATTCAAGTTGTAAATATTCTACTTGTTTCAGAAAAGATATAAGTTCAATATATCTATACATCCATTTATATATCTATTACCTATTTATCATCAGTGTACTACATATCTCAACAGGCACTCAGTTTGTACAATTCTTTAAGAGAAATGCTTAATTTTTCAAGTCAACAATTTTTGTTTCTCCCTAAGGCTAGCAAAGACCAGAGTCTTAAAGAATGGGAATGTAAGGGAAAGATATGGAAAAAATTAAAAATGAAGACTCAGGAAAGGCTTAGCTGTAGCTCAGATCTGTCAATCTCACTCCAGATTCCTTTTACCCAGGCTATAGGATCACTGAGTTTCACCTTCTCTCTCATTCTTTTTTCCCATCTGTGAGAGATCGAAGGCTGGGCAAAAGGCGATGTGAGAAAGTGTGCATAGCCACTCGGCTCCCCATGTAAGCCCTGTCAGGTCACAGACAGTCCACTAGAGACCGGCACTGTATTTGCTTCTCGCTTCAGAAGAGCTTCCTCCACCTCCATTCTTTGACAGTGATTGACAGTTACAACAAGTTGTTGTGTAAAAGCTCCCGCAAGTCAATTATGAAAATGATGTGCACTTGCTTAAAGATGATTGTAAATTGCTTCTGGCTGATCAGAATAATGAGTTGCGGCGATGCTAATCAACATTGGGCATATATAGTACCTTGTTCCTGCCATCATATTTTGCAGCTGCAACTAGTTCACCCAAATGACAGTGTTTTTAAATTTCTCATAGGTATGAGGCAAGATGTTCACAATGGGGATGATATTGGAGGAGGGAATGGGTGGCCTTAGGACAATGGGTGAAACAAAGCAACATTGATTTTGCATCAGCTGTAAAAGTCACCATGTTTACCAGTCCCTTGTGAGTCTGGTTTAGAGAAGCTGGGCTAAAGGCAGCATGAGGTAGACTGAAGTCCTTCTCATATGTGTAGAGTATTGTAATTGTAGCTTTATAGAACAACTATGAGGTGGTTGATATTTGTCCCATCTAATAGATGACTAAAATGACAAACTGACACTAGGAAATTGCCCATCAGTGCACACCAATAGGTAGGTCGGGTTCAGATTTCACCTAATTAATTTCCTTTTTTTTTTTGAGACTTATTTATTTATTTATGCATACAGAACTGGGGGACAGGCCAGAGGTGCAGGAACAATGAGATGGTTCACCAGAATCAGAGTGGGGAGCATAACAGGCAGATTGAAGAAGTGCACTGCTGAGGGGAGCAGTGGGTGAGACAGGAGCGGTCTGCTGTGCCCTATGGTTCACCTCAAGGCAAGGCTCCAACTAGCACTAAGGTGGCTGCGCCTCACTGGCAGTGCTGCACTTTAAGCCATTGCACCACCAGGGAGGGCCCCCAATTAATCTCTAAGCTTAGTCTACTACACCAGTGTTGTTCAAACTATTGTCTATAGAATTCTTGCTTTGGCTCTCTCTAGTACTTATCGAGAACTTCGTTTTCCTGGACCAACCTATACATACTCAGTCACAAACTCTGGGGGTGAAACCTAGGGCCCAGGCATATACTAATCCAATGATTGCTGGTTGTATTTATGCACGCTGAGGTTTGATAGCAACTAAACCTCACTTGAAGATTCCTGCTGATTCCTGAAATTCTTTGAGCCTCACCACAGACATTTCAATTGATCACAATGACTTAGATTTGGGTTTCTATTTACTGTATTTTAGAGATTTTCTTCTTTAAAAACTGGGGGGAAATCCATTTATTTAATTAATAATTTGGAACTTCCTCTTGTCCTCTTTCCTACAAGTTGCTTTTTCATGACACTGAAACTTTTACTCACGTGATTTAGATCAGATTCAGAACAAGGACAAGGTGAAATGACATAAGCCACCATATCACCCAATGCAGCCAGCTTTCTCCAGGAGGGTGCAGAAGCCAGGGAGGGATTTTTGCACTGGACTTTTTCCTCACTAACTCTATGGTTATGTTATCATTGGATCCTGGAGCCATTTTTTTTTTCCCTAATAATACCTGCAATTATAATTGTGTTGTAAAATAAACTGCTCTTCTATTTAAAGCGAAATATTGATTTGAATAAGCCAATTCAAAAACAGTTTGATCAATTCCTCAAAATGTTAAAGATACAGTGACCCCCCCCCATGGTAGATAGCTAAGAAATCAAAAGTTATGTTCACCTGCTGTGGGGTAAATGAAGATGACTGGGCTTTTGCCCCACTGGCCTCCATGGCTATCCCCTGTGGCCTTGAATGCAGGAGGTGCTTGGGAGTGTTGGCTCAGGGTACCATGCCTGAGGGTAAGCACTTGGAATATGGTGTGGGCATGTATGAGTGGTCACAGCTGAGCCTGGGAGCTGAGGCTATAAGGGAAGCATTCACAGAGTGGCGAAAAGTCACAGAGGAAAGTGCACTGTGGAGAACGTGACAGACCATGAGAAAATGCCAGAGACCAAAGAGAAAGTGGATTCATTGGGAGATACAGGGGCCTGCCAGTCTTTTGGCCCCCAGGCCCTCTGCCAGCCCTGTATCCGGTTGCCTCACTACAAATGGTGTAGAAAGATCATTAAAGGCCTGTAAAGCTGTTGAGGGATCCAGGAATCTCCTGTACTTGTCTGCCTAGATCCATAGAGAACCTGTCCTGTGCTTGCTGGCATACTAGCTGCACACATTATTCATTATAAGCAAAAAGTAGAAACATCACAGATATCCATCAATTAATGAGGAGATAAATGAATTGTGGAATAGTTATACAATAGAGTACTATTTGGCAAGAAAAAGAAATCTAGTACTGCTAGGATACAACACGAATTTATCTTGAAATCATGATACATAATCCATATAGGAGAATCCATAGAAACAAAAAACAAATTAGTGGTTGAGTATTTGGGAAGAGAAATGCAAAGTGAATGCTGAAGGGTCTTTTTTTTTTTTTTTTAAAGATTTATTTATTTGTGCATACAGAACTGGGGTACAGGCCAGAGGCTCAGGGGCGGCGAGA
>NW_004567116.1:44175162-44218125 GCF_000260355.1 Condylura cristata | reverse complement strand
ACAGTGATATAAAACAATGTTACCCTAAATAAACAAATTTAAAATGTATGCAATTATAAATGATATGTGAAATAAAACTCTGTAAAGTTACTAAAACATGAGGTATTAGAAAATGGTAAATTTATTATTCAAAATTTACAACACTAGGCAAACTCCTGCTCCTTTAAAGTTCAATTTCATTAAAAGTGGGGCAACTTTCTATTGTGACTGTTGAGATAAATGAGGAAGTTTTGGATTTGAAAACATGCTAATAAAAAAAAATCAGGCCATTCTATGTGTTTTGAAATTGCTGGTATTTGGAACATTCCAGTATTGATCAGTTGTAAATTAGTTCTTGGATGTCATAATAAAGAAGCGTGAAGAAGGTAAACATGCTGAATAGATTGGAGAAGTAAGGATTTAGAAGCAAGGAGAAAGTTAAAGCCTCAGCTGCATTAATTTAGTCATTTAACAATAAGGTTCCTAATTCCAGTAATGCAGTTTGGTATTTGGAACAAATCAGACATCACAATAATCTCATTGTCAATGCAAGTATATAGTTTCAGTACAAAGAAGGAGTGAATATCATCTTGGATTTTATTTCAGGTTTTGGACTTTAATTCTAGACACAAATATCTCATGAATTCTCTGTTCTTCTGCCAAGCTCCACAGGATAAGCAGGCTTACTCTGGGAATATGAATTTGATGGGTGTGTTGCATGAATCCTGAAAGTCAGGAATGTTTTTTTCTGTTTCTGTTTGCATGCTCTTTAATGCTGTCTGACTGTGATACTACCCAAATCCACAGGATAGAGATAAAATCATTACTGACATATCACATCAACTTCTGGGGTAGCCTTGTAAGTTTCTTTTAGTTTACTCTATAGGATTAATCTGAAGAAATACTTTCTTATCCAATCTAATATGTTTTCAATCTATATCCCTATTTAAAAAGAATATGATTGTTGAATGATCTAAGATATGATAGAAATTAACATTAACATAATATCAGACATGTTTTAGTTCCCTGTTTCATTTAATGTCCAAGGTAACATTATATGGTTGGTATCATATGGAAGCTCAATTTAAGAAGCTAAGTAACTTGCACACATTCATCTGATTAAAAAATTGAGAGTCAGCAGTGTTTACTTGTGCATCTGTCAGATGGCAAATCCTATTTTCTTTCTGCTGTTTCTCAGTGATCAGTATTTCTGACAAACTTTAAAAACAAACAAGACTGAAATTTCTGTAAGACATCCTCACAAACTGTGACTCACATAATAGGAACAGCTTAAATACAAGTTTTAGCAATGAAACAGAAATTTATATTGGTTAGCTACTGACCGATTATGTATCAGGTGGTTTCAGATGCTTAACAGGTATGGACATCAGTTCTTCCTTTAAGTTAAAGATGGGGAAAATGATGCATGAAATAGCAAACTAACTTAGTAGTGTGTACTATGCTGATAAAGTATATGGTCTGAAGAATATGTGATCTTTCCCATATTACTGTGGCATATTTAGGAAAGAGAGATCCTTGAAATGGGAATCAGAAATAACAAATTTAACAATAATGAATACAATGCATATTCTGAAGGATCTTAAAAAACAGTGGTAAGAACTTGAGGATATTTTTAAAAGGTTTATTTATTTATTATACAAGAGCTGGGGTATAGACCAGAGATATGAGGGGAGGGGTGGGTGGCAGGATTCATCAGAAATAATGTTGGGCAGAACAGGCAGATTGACTTAAATACACTGTTGAGAGGAAAAGCAGGCAAGACAGGAGAGGTCTGCTGTGCCATGTAAGTCAGCTCCCTGGCAGGGGGTTGATCTCATGCTACAGTGACTGCCAATAGCTTCATAATACTGAGACCTAACTCCTTGAGCCATCAGGGAGGCTGGAGCTTGAGTTAAGTATCCTTTATAAGCAACACAAAGGTTTGATCTGCTAGTGAATTTGTTTGTAAAGACAGAATTATATTGAACTCTCTGCATCCAGGAAATCTATGAATTTTGTGAAGCCATGCTTTTACAGTGTTGCATAAATCCCTTTGTAGAAGATACTAGGAAAACTTTAAACTTGAGTATAACATTCAGAGGGCTATATAATATTCATAATTCTATATCACTCTATATTATAGGATCATGGAAATGAAAGGTGACATTCTTACTTAATCTGAGAGATGGTGTGTTTCTAAGATTTGCTGATTCATACCATCACTGACTACCACTTTAAGCTTTATGCTTACTTCATTAAGTCCAAGAGAGAAAAGAGAGGGAAGGTGATACAGAAAAGGAGATGTCCAGGCAGAAAATATTCTATAATCTTTGTTATTTCTTTCTTCAAACATCAGGCCAAGAGAAGTTTTCTAGTGAAAAGATTGGTACCACTTTCATTCATTAAGATGGATTTCAAAGGTAGGGTGGTTAAACAATTTTTTTAAGATTTATTTATTTGTGCATACAGAACTGGGGTACAGGCCAGAGGCTCAGGGGCAGTGAAAGACTTCACCAGAGACAGCATGGGGTACAGAACAGGCAGATTGACGAAGTACACCGCTGAGGGGAGCAGCGGGCGGGTCAGGAGAGGTCTGCCACGCCATGTGGGTCACCTCCAGGGCAGCGGGAATTGAACTCATGTGGGGCTTTAGATTCTCAGTGCTGTGCTTTAACCCGCTGCGCCACCAGGGAGGGCCGGTTAAACAATTCTTATGGGAAAAATTAAAATAGAAAAAAGGAACACAAGGAATCTCATAATTATTGACTCAAGTGAAGAAAGTATGGGAGTATTTATCAATGTGAGTGATTAGATACATAAATATTATACAGGGAACAAAATAAAGTCCATGATTAAACAAATTTTAGAATTTATACCTAATCAGAATGGAACTAGTTTCTTGAATGTATGATAGATATTTTAGAATTTTGAATATACTAAAAGGCATCTTTGAATTTCCAAGGGAAGTATAAAAGTATAGTGTTTCTAAAATTTCTGTAGTCTCAGATCACTTATTTCTTCTAGAGCAACCCAAGGGCACAACAATTTAGAAATCACTGGTTAAGGGAAAGATCCATTATGTCTGAAGATCATGACCTTAATCCCAACCTATCAAGAGTAGCTAGGAAATCATGGAATGGTTACTCATGCCTTCTTCCTCAACTGTCATATGATAATGATTTTAGTCATCCCAGAAAACTGCTGTGAGGAGTAAGTGATTACACAGGGTCTGCTCATCACCAGCACACAATCCATAGGTATTCTTTTTACTGTGCCAGAATTCACAATGTTAAGATGTCTTTCCAAAGGTTGACAGGAAGCCACTTATGAAAAGGGTGACCAAAGATGCTGTTCCATTTCTCACCTATTTTCTTCCTTCTAATCCAGCCACATTCTCCTTTTTCACTTAATTTGTATAAAAATGATATTATGACATTATGTAGGATGATGACAGTTGCATATATTGTTTATTTTTTATGTTTTTGAAAAATGCAAAAGGGAGGTTGATATAGGAAAAAGAAATAACAATGGCTATGTGTCCACAATAAACCTTTTTTTCTATAGGTTTTTGATCCATTGCTTTCACAGTATTGAACACTAAAATCAATGTTGTGTATTGGTTGCTAACTTGAAAATTGAGATGTTTGCATTTGCACCCACTAATCAAGGAAAACTACTCTGTTTAAAATGCTGTAATTGGTTCTCTAATTTCTTTTGACTTCTTAGATTTCTTCTTTGATTTTCTTTTCTTTAACCCACATTCATTCTTCAACTAAATTAGCAAATATTCTCCCAAGGACATGCTATTAGTGCTCATGTGATAACACTATAATGTGCACAAGAAAGACAAGTCCTCTTTCAAATCAGAGTACTTATGTTTTTTAGTTATATTTGAATATATTCCAGAAGCAATAATATTGCTTCTAAACAAGCCATTCGTTTTGTTTCAATTACACACACATCTTTCCTTAGATTCTACTTATTTATTTTGACTATCCTATGTTCAGTTACCAGAGTTTCCTATTAATAATGATCATTTCATTTTGTAAGTTTTTCTAAAACAGACTATGGGTTCATATTCATTAATTCTATTGTTAACTTGGAAAGAGATCAAGCTCTTGGCCATAGTTGAGCATTGAAAATGAATCCTATTCAATAGGATGCATAAAAGTGGTAATTGCTGTGGCTTTATAAAGTTGTAAGACAAGAAAATCAAATTATTTCATAGCTATACAAGTCCAGTCAGAAACTGAAGAGGTCTACTTCCTTTCTTGCCCTAATTGTTCAGATAGGCAGTGACATTTTATGTTTAATGACTTTTACTTGTGTCAGTCTTTGCTACTAAAAAAGGAGAATCAGCATATTTCTGTATTTTCTGTCAACTTTTAAACTGATCTTCCCTTTATAGTTATAAAGATTAAGAATTTTAGAATTCATATCCTACAACCTCTTTATTTTCTCTATTAAGCACTGAGACAAAATTCAACAACTTTAGTATGGCATTCCAGATTATTTGTAGGTCATCTCTCTCATGCTTTCAATCTCCATGTGACCCACACTGAACATGAAATGAATTCCCCACACTTTCAGTGTAAACTCGTTAGTGACAACATACTTAGATATCACTTTTTTTTTCCCTGAAATATCGTATGGTCCCTTTTGTCATACAAACTACTGGACTTCACAGCTGTGCTTTTGTGTAAAACCTTTTCCACAGTCATATCCAAGTGGGCTCAGTTGTTCCATCTTCTATTTCATTTTTGTTTTGCTGTTATATATCTGTTTATAAATCTAACCTCTCAACTAGATGGATATAAAGTTCACATCATGTTCATTTTCCATAAGCAATATCTAAACAGAGATAGGAAGACAATAGGCTCAGATGTAAATCCCATGGCCATTCTTATATTATATGAGTCTGGAAAGTCAGCAGAACCCGTTACTACATCTGCACAACTGAGATAATACCTAAACTGACCAGGTTTTTTGATGATTCATCATATTAGGTGTAAAGAATGTAGCACAATAATCTGAATCATAGTGGACATTTCCACACTTGGTAAACAATTGTGTACAATTAGTTAGATTTTCATTTTAACTTCCTGTCAGTAATAGGTTTATTTATTGTTTTCTCAAAGACAACCTTATTTCTATTTAGTGTTTACTTTGTAAATTTTTGTGTGTTTGGTTTGTGAAAGAAACTCTTTTCTAATTCAAGGAAGATCTGTATGCTGCCTTCTGCTTCACCAAATCATATCTTCATATCTTCCCAAAAGAGAAGAGCTTTGGTTAGAAGAGTCTAACTTTTATAAAATCAGAATTTATGATTTTAAACAAATATGATTATGGTTTTTTTAATTGACTACAAAATATTTATTTTGTGAATATTTAGTTTTATCTATCTATATACGTGCATGTGTATACATACATAAATATATGTATATACATTTGTGTATACACACACACATAAATACATAAACACACACACAATTGTTCATTTTAAAACACTGTTACCTTCCCCCCACCTCAGGTGTAGATCCCATAGATTTTCCTCCCGCAGTTCACCCCCGCTCCATCATACAGTCCCCTGTGCTCCTCCCTTCCTCCTTATGACCCCCCCCCACCTTTGCAGTATGTCTCTGGTTTATAATTCTCTGTTTTGTTTTGTTTTGTTTTTATAGTTATTATTTTTACATTATGACTTACTTGGTTCCCCTAGATTTCTCCTATAATTAAAACAACTCAGTAGTTTTCTTTTTCCTTTTCAACTTATTTCACTGAGCACGATCCTTCTAGCTCCTTCCATGTGACTGCAAATGGCATGAGTTTAGTTTTGGCTGCTGAGTAGTATTCCATTGAAACAACCCAAATGCCCAAAAATGGACAATTGGATCTAGAAGATGTGACCATGGACATTAAGTGTGTCTTCTGAAATACGGTTTGCCAGATGCAGTGAGAGATGGAGTTAAGGCAGCATGGTGCTGAAGGTTGTATCTACCTGGAGGTCAAGCCCTTTGATCTATGACTTTCTCCCACTACATAATTCTCAGCTTTATAATAACTCTCTCCTGGCTCAGTATCTCAGAGAATCAGGCTATGACTATTTTTTTTTAAAGATTTATTTATTTATTCATACAGAACTGGGGTACAGGCCAGAGATGTGGAGGGTGAGAGGCTTCACCAGAGACAGAGTGGGGAGCAGAACAGGCAGATGATCAAGGTACACTGCTGAGGGGAGCAGCGGGCGGGTCAGGAGAGGTCTGCCTCGCCATGTGGTCACCTCCGGGGCAGGCGGGAATCGAACTCATGCGGAAGTGGCTTTAGCTTCTCAGGGCAGTGCTTTAACCCGCTGCGCCACCAGGAAGGGCCCAGGCTATGACTATTTTAGGGAGTAATTGTTTACTAAATGAACTGATCATCAAATGGTTCAAATGGGAAAATGTGAACTGTTCTAAAGAGATCAATACCTATTGTTATTGAAACTATCACTAATGAAATGATAGCATTTTACAGTAATTAGCATTTACTGAAAGTCATTATAAATCATTATCTAGCTCATCAGCTATCATGATACACAAAACTAGCTTCAATAGATTTAATATATCCGGATTGATTATTTTGGAAACAGTAGTAGATAAAATCATGGGTGTTGAAATTAGAACCAGATTTGAATTTTTCCCTGTCCACATAATATTTTCATGACTTTAAACAAGTTACGGAAACCTCAATTTTCTCATTTGTAAGATGAGAATAATATTTCCACTTCAAAGCACATTGTGACTATTATAGAAGGAAATGTAAGTAATGAATTAGGACAGTATGAACTCTGAATTTACTGCTAGAGTCGCTGTAGTTATTATTAATGTGGTTAAATGCCTTCTCTAACTCCACACTCAACTAACATTTTCATGGCCCTGAAATGAAGATTTTTGTTTTGAATATCTTAGCATCTTTGAAAAGATTGTTTTTCCTTTCCCTGTGAAGGGCATCATCATCTTCTCTTACTCAGGGCAGAAGAGCATAAATAATATATCACTCATATATTCACTCGTATATTTCTCTTTAAAAAAAAGATTTATTTATTTATGCATACAGGCCTGGAGTACAGCCCAGAGGTACAGGGTCGGTGAGCTGATTCACCAGAGACAGAGTGGGGAACAGAACAGGCAGATCAAGGAAGTATATGGCTGAGGAGAGCAGTGAGTAAGACAGGAGAGGTCTACCATGCCATGTCCATCACCTCCCTGGCTGGGGCTGTGGTTAGCTTTACCACGTTGCACTTTAACCAGTTGAGACACCAGGTAGGGCCCTTAACTCATGTATTTCTTTCTTTCTTTTATTAAGATTTATTTTTTGGCCCTCCCTGGTGGCACAGCAGGTTAATGCACTGCACTAAGAAGCTCAAGCCACTTCCGCATGAGTTCGATCCCTGCCTGCCCCGGAGGTGACCACATGGCGTGGCAGACCTCTCCTGACCCGCCCGCTGCTCCCCTCAGCAGTGTACTTCTTGATCTGCCTGTTCTGTTCCTCACTCTGTCCCTGGTGAATTCTCTCACCCTCCGCATCTCTGGCCTGTACCCCAGTTCTGTATGAATAAAATAAATAAATCTTAAAAAAAAACGATTTATTTTTTTATTTATGCATACTGAGCTAGGATACAGGTGAGAAACAGAGGAGGTGAGAGGATTTACCAGAGACAGAGCGAGAAGAAGAACAGGTAGATCGATGAAATACACTGCTGAGGGGAGCAGTGGGTGGGTCAGGAAAGGTCTGCCATGCCATGTGGATCACCTCTGGGCTAGGGATTGAAATTGCACTGAAGTGACTATGGCTTGCTTCACTCATCTATTTCTTAACCATAGGTCCACTCTTGCCAAGCGCTCCCAGTCCCCATGGTCAGCTATCCAGTCATATTTCTCCAGTCTGTATGCTGGGTCACATGCCAGACTTGTCTTTTCACTCTTCTCTTGAATTATCCTCACACCATAAACTAGTCATAGAGAATTGTAAACCCTTCTTTTCAAATTAGTTTATCAGGTGCTCTCAACCACATTCTTTTATACAAATTTCTTCTTTGTTTTTTGCCCTCTGTTTATTTACACTTCTTGTTCTTGGAGACTTAAACCTTGACCCCCAAACTACATACTGGGGCCCTCCCTAGTGGTGCATTGGGAGCATGCAGCACTATGAAGCTGTCCACAGCTGCTTCAGTGCAAGTTTGATCCAGGGTCATGACCCATATGGTGCAGCAGACCACTTCTGACCCACCTGCTGCTCCCCTCACAGTGTGTTTCAGTCACTCTGCCTGTTCTCCTCCCCACTGTCTTTAGTGAATCCTCTCACCACCCCTGCACCTTTGGCCTATACCCCAGTTCTGTATGCATAAATAAAGTAAATCAAAAAAATAGAACTCCATATCATTACAAATACTCATTCTGTTATTTTAAATTTTAATATTTAAAGAGTGCTTATTTTGAGCCAGGAAGAAACCAAAGCTGCTAGTGTTAATCATGTTGCTAACAGTTAACAGAGATTTGTGTTTGCTGGCAATACTAGAATTTGAATTCAGGACTCACCAAATTGAGAACTCTGTCTCTTAAGCTCTAAGATAATTTGCCTATCAAGGAGTATCTTGCTTAAATTCTTATTCTCCTTTTTTCTCATCAACCCCATCAACCTTTTTCTCTATTTTTTTTTATTTTTATTACCATGTGTCCATGCCTATTTTACAGAATTTGTCATAGATTGTAACATAATGAACTCTTAGTGTGTATATCTGATTTCCTGTATTGGATACTCAATTTCAATAAGAACTTACTTATTTCTGGACTCTCCCTCATGGCACAACAGAAGTAAAAGTATAAAAGTATGAAGTAGTCCACAGCCACTTCAGCATGAGTTCAATCCCTGGCTAGGGAGGTGACCCACATTGCGAGACAGACCTCTCCTGACCCATTCGCTGCTCCCCTCAGCAGTGCATTTTGTCAGTCGTCTTGTTCTGCTCCCCACTCTGTTTCTGGTGAATCCTCTCACTACCACACCTCTGGACTGACCTCAGGTCTGTATGTATATATAAATAAGTCTTTTTTAAGGAATAACTTATTTCCTTTTCAACTTTTCTAGTGGTATCTTATGCAAAGTTTTATATGAAACAGGTATTTAGTAAATCTAGAATTAAACTAAAATGAATTAAATGGATTTCACTGACCAATGCCCATAGGCATTCAGAAGTGATTCAGGGTTCTCTTCCAACCTTACTGTCCTTTAAATGTCATCCTATGCAACAAAAACAGACTTCAGGAAAATAGATGTGCATTTTGATTCCCTCTCTGACACTTCCCAGTATGGTGACTTTGAGTAAGATAAGTGTGCTATCTAATTATTTTCTTATACATAAAATGGAAATCATACATGTTGTGAGCTTTAAAACAGCATATGTAAAGCACTCAGTGCATTTGTGGATCCTTATATGCTATATGTAACCTTATTTATTATTCAGTCTGGTACTTTCTATTATGTAGTAATATAAAGAGTAGGGACACAGATTTCTTTTCCCCTGATTTTTTTTTAAAGGAGTCATCAAAAATGCAAGTGACAAACTCTGAGTGAATAAACAGAATTGCTTCTACCAAAAGTAATTGTCAAGTCTTCTGTGAGGCATCAGCAGCCTTAGAAAATGCTCCAGGCATATTGGAAGGAGGAAAGGAGCCAGTTGTAATTCAGAGTCACTGTTCATAATTCCCACTTCAGTTTTATTCCAATTAGGCTTTAGGTAGTCAGTAGACATGGTATGGTCATGAAAATAAACCCAGAACACAACATAAAAGCGGAGTTCATGTGGATTAGCTTCCAGATGCATGAGGTCGCTTATTAAGTGGCAGTCGTGTGAAGGGATACTAATAGACGTTAACCCTGAATATCAGAGAAGTTAACTAGAGCAGGAGAAACCATCCACTTCTGTCATATCCCGGTGCTTGAACCACTTTGGCCCAGGCTGTGAAGCAGGGATTCTGTCTCTGTCTTCTACATAACACTAGCAAGCAAATGGAAACCAGAAAATTAATAGGATGGGAAATGTATTTAATGTCTTTTAATATGAAATTTTAAATATGATTTCTGATAGGGACTCCATAAGTATCCAGAATAATACAAATCAGAGTTTAGAAGTGAGTTAGATTAAGGTTCATTCATTCAATAAATATTTCTTGAATATAATCATGGATAACAAGAGTAAAGCTGTAATTTAGACATAATGTTCAAAACGGCATATTTTATGCTCAAATATCTTTTAGTCTGAAAGGAAAGACAGTATTTATAATTTGGTGTGAATGGACTTTTCTAGAGGGAAACAAATAATGTTGATATTTTGTACACTGTCTAGGCACTATATTTAAATTTTGATTTGTAGCTCATCTGCTTTTCAGATAAACTTATTGGGTAATACTGTTGTTCCTATTTATAAATGTGAAAATCACACACAAGAATAATCAGATTTCATGCAGACAACAGGATAGCAGAGACTCAAACTTTAAACTATTGAATTTAGACATGCTGAACTTTTGGAAATAATATAGCTTGATAACACTCAGTGTATAAAGTCAAATTCAATTTCTGATAAATGACAAACATGATTTATTTTATTAAAAAGTTTATTTTTACATCATTTTGCACATTTTTTTTTTTCATCTCAATTGTAATCCCCACGGGTTTCCCATCACCAAATCACCCCGTGCCACCACCATAGTCCCGTGCATTTCCCTCCCTCCCCCCCCCCTTTTTGGTCCCATTCCCCACTCCACCCCCACAGAATGTCTCTGGTCTATGGTTGTTCATTATTTTTGTTATTTTCTCGCCTGGTCCATTATACTCCTGCTATGAGTGAAACCATCCGGTATTTTTCTTTCTCTTTCTGGCTTATCTCACTAAGCATGATCTTTTCCAGCTCCATCCAAGTTGCTGCAAAAGACATGTGTTTCTCTTTTTTGGTTGCTGAGTAATATTCCATTGTATATATGTACCACATCTTTCTAATCCAGTCATCTACTTTTGGGCATTTGGGCTGTTTCCATGACAAACATGATTTTTAAAGTTGTATTTTTTTGGTGGTGGTAACACTGATTTACAGTACTGTTTATAAATTAGGGGCACAGGTTCATACCTCTTCAAATGTATATATTTGTCTCTAACCAAGTCCACCACCAGCAAATATTTTTTGGCATACATACAATATTTGTTATATATGCTAAAAATGCTTATTTGGAATGCATATTTAATTTGGCATCTTTATTCATTTATTTTTTATTTCACAACTATTTATTTATTTATGTAAACAACCTGTTTTATTTTTTTCCCAGGACAGAGCCCATATTTCTCTCCACACAGGCCTCTTCAGGAACCACTTGGTTTCTTTACCACATGGTCTTAGGTTTCATGAATGAGCACCCCAAGACACAGAAAAATACTGGCTATCCATTTACTCTAGGCTGAGCCAGAAACTGTCACAACATAACTTCCGCTGGATTCTATTTGTCACATTGACATAGAGACCAGATTCAATGAAACACAAACAGACCACTTTTGATAAGAACAGTATCAGAGAATTTAGAGGACATGTTTTAACAATCCCCCAAACTCCCAGTAGTCCATGCTGGAGTCGAAATATGACTGCAGGATAACTTGTAACAAAGCCTATTTCAGAAATGCTGAAACTAAGGGAAGATGTCATAAACTCAAATAATTTTCCCAGAAGAAAAATGAAAATGATTTCAATGTCCTTAAATTAGCTATGGTACCCTGATTCACATGGTGCAATGCACCAGTGAATGACAGTGCACTTTTATGATGTCTTCTATCAGTCAACTGGCTACAGATACAGAATGTTCTGATACAGATCTGTAGTTTTAACACTACAGATTGTGACAATGAACTAGAGAGTCAGAGAGTTAATCAAATGGTAAGCACCATGAAGGACTAAATGCTATTCAGATTAAATTATCTCAAACCATCTGCTTCCACACAAACAATCCCTCTTTTGCATACCTGTATGTTTTTGTTTGTTTGTTTGTTTGTTTTTTGTTTTTAATTTTTAGACTGAATAGGTGCTTTACACTGTTTCTACCATTACTGACTACTGCTTCCTGGTCAAAATGGACTTCTCTGTGTAACAGTCATGTGTGGATGGAGAGTAATCAAAAATCTGTAGGGAGTCCCCTTAAAGATAGGTTAATGTAGAAAGCATCTTTATATAAAGAGCAATTTTCTTTAAAAAAAAAAATACTTATTTATGCATACAGTACTGGGGTACAGGCCAGAGGTACAGGGCAGGGGTGTGAGATGAGTTTTAATAAGGTCTATGAAATTGTACAAGGAAACAGAAGCTGGAATTCAGTAAGCATTAATGAAGTTGGTGGGGTGGGGTTGAGAGTTTTGTTTGACTCTGAGATCCCTAGTAACTAGATGGAAAATATTGTTGCTTTTACTATAAAAAGGTCATTTTTGATATTGGATAATAATACTCATTCTATAATCAAGCTATTTTTCCATTTCTTGTTAACTAAAATTATTAATAGTAAAAGGGTAGTATTCTTAAAATGATCCAACATGCAATTTATTAAAATATTTGTTATTGAATTGAATTTGTTTGAAAAGTGTGAAATATTCTAAGCAACTTCAGTAGCATTTTTATATAGAGTACATATTTTGAAATGAACAAGGAAAAGTTTTTGTCATAGTTTTCTATTAAAAAGAATGTCACTGAAGAGCCTTTTCAGATAATTTCTCTACCCCCCATCATGGCACCGTGGTAGAACTCACAAAAATTAGCAATATTTACTAAATTACATATTGAGTATTTATTTTAACCTGAGGGAACCTATCAATTTTTCCTGCCTTTTTCTACAAGTATTGTCTTCCTTCTGCCCAGAAAAATGTTTTTAACCTGATGCAGAGGACACAGAAGTAACAGGAGCCTTGGGAAGATTACTCAGCAGGTGGATGAATGTTTAACATAAAGGAAGCAAAATCTTACTCTTGGCCCCACAGTATTTTTAGTTTGTCTTTGCGTAATGTTACTTACTCTTCAACTACACTCAGAGAAACAAGAGAGCATAGACAGACCAATGTTGGGAGGAGGAAAATAAAGAAAGGGAAAATGTTAAAGGATAATTTGAAGAAATGTGGAGAAATAAATATTGCATAGGGCAGAGGAAACCTCACTCCCTCACAGCCTACTCTTTTAGCAGCATGTTTTTGCCACCACATCAGCCCAAAGCCTAATCTACTACAATTATTTTCTATATCTATGCCTGCGAGTACCTCTTTCTGGGAAGCCAGGCCAAGTCAGCTGTTAGCTGCTGAGCATCATCTACCAGCAGAGCCCTGGTAACATGAATTCCGAATATGCTTGCTAGTAGTGCAGCTATTCCAGCATCAGCCTCCCAGTGAATTCATATATTTCTGCCTGTATCACTTATTTGATGTGGCTTATTCTGTCTTGTGTTGCTATTCCCTTGGTAAGCAATGCTCCCTCTTTCCTCCCTTTCCTTAGGAAAAGACTCCTAGCCTAGTTCTGCTCTGTCCCCCTGCAGGGCCATACATGCCCACCCCTGCCTGGTAAACAATCTCTGGATGAGACTGTGTGAAGTAGGGCACAAACAAAGGATGCTTGAAAACCTCTGAGGCATCAGATGCCTCTGTCTCCTCAGCATCCACATGGGGAGGAGGGAGGAGTTTATACAGTGTTTCAAAGTGTACAAGTGATTTCACGTTAATGAGTTTATCCCATCCACACGACAGCACTGTGAAGCAAGCCATCATGATTACATCTATATTATACAGAGAGAAGACTGAATTTCAGTGTGGTTAATTAACTTGGCCAAGGTCCCATGCTAGCTTATCAAACATTTTGTGAATGAGTAAAGAAATGAAAGAAGGGGGTGGTATGATTATAACTTGAGACTAAATTTCTCTAACTGCATATTCATTGCACTTTCTAATAGACTGGTTCGTCATTCCACAGACATCTTTGTTAAAATAATTCCACCACATATCTTTTTCTAAAAAAAAAAAAAAAAAATATTTAGTTATGCATGGAAGGCCAGAGGTGTGGAGAGTGAGAGGTTTTACCAGAGACAGTTTGGGGAGAATAACAGGTTGATCTAGAAACACACTGTTGAGGGGAGCAGCAGAGGATAGGTCTGTTGTGTCATGTGGGTCACCTCCCTGGCTGGGGACTGAACTCAAGCTATCGTGATGCTAGTGCTGTGATTTAAGCCCTAGGCAACAAGGGAGGTCTGCATAAAAGATCTTATTGTTTAAAATCTTTGAAAGATCCATGAAAGATCTTACTGCTTATTACTCAGTGGTAGTAGCAGGACAAGAATAAGAAAATACTGTTTTTGTTTTTTTGTTTTTTTTTTTTGTTTTTTTTAATAGGTAATGTGTCTTAAGGAGCATAGATGAGGCAAGATGCGTGGGACATATTTCTGATAACTGAAAGGTATATCCTGTCACACACTGAAAACTAACAGTATTGGTGCTCTACCTTTGGCTTATTAAGTCAGCCTTTGATGAACAGATTTTTAAATTTTCCATACATTTTCATCATTAAAGGCCTTGAGGAATATCAGGTGAAAAGTGCTTGAAACCATTTCTGATATTTCTTTCTCCTCATCTCAGCTCTATGAATAGAATTGTCTTTTCCCCAAGCTTTAATCAGTGCCTCACTGAGTAAGCAGTGATAATCAAACAGATTTTTAATACTTTAACCCATTATATTTAATTGGGCTCTTTAAGTTACAGGAATAAATAGAAACGGATGAACCTTTATATCTCCCTGCACTAAATGCTGTTTACCTACCTCACTTCAGTGAATCAACCTCCCTCTTCTAACTCTTCCTCTCCCTTCCCCCACAAAAAACCTGCAATTAAGTGTATGGTGCTGGATCATTTCTTGCTGGCAATAATTATATAGGAGAATTTAGAATCTCATCAGAAGGTCTAATTTGGAGTAATAAACCTTCTAGCTAATCTTACACCTAAAGTCAACGGTCCCGCTCTAATGTTGATGATAATGTAGAAGCCTAAAATAACAGACTGAATGAAAGATAACCATCACTCTAAGTTATTTCTGTGCCTGAGTATAACACACACTTAAGAAGGAGACTGTCTTTTCAGAGCTAGGGAAAGATAATGCATTTTTCTGTTTTGTTAGATATATCATTCAAGGCACCAGACCAAACTTGAGGAAGTAGAATTTGTTTTTAAAGATTTATTCATTTATACATAGAGCACTGGGGTACAGGCTAGAGGTGCAGGGATGGTGAGAGGATTCACCAAAGACAGAGTGGGAAGCAGAGCAGACAGATCGATGAAGTACACTGCTGAGGGGAGCAGCGGGTAAGACAGGAGAGTTCTGCTGTGCCATGTGGTCACCTCCAGGGCCAGGCAATGAACTCACACTGAAGTGGTGGTGGCTAGTTTGCAGTGCTCTTCTTTAATCCACTGCACCACTAAGGAGGGCCCTGAAGAAATAGAATTTGAGCAGTGGTAAATGATAGAACTTTAACAGGCTGGAACTGATGGCATTTCAGATAGAAGAGACAATAGAAGCCAAGTCAGTGAAATGGGAGACCACTTGGGAATGATAATAAGTTCCTTGCAACTCAAATATTTGAAGGGGAAATAAAGAAAGGAGAAAGCAAGCCAGTTCTGAGTCCATTTTTAGAAGGTTGCCTGAGGTATGTCAGAGATTTGGCTGCAGGGCTGAAATTATTTGAGTTGTGTAGTTTTTTTCTCTGTTTAATAACAAGAAAAAAGGAAAGCAGTCCAAGTGGGGATGACATGAATGGATCTGTGCTTTATGCAGAGCCACTGTGACAGCAGACTATAATGTGAGAGGCAGAAGATAGAAATTGGAGGGAGTGAAGAATCTTGCAATTTTCCTAGAGTTGATGTGGCCAGAGTTAGGCAGAGATCCTTAGGGGAAGGATGTGGAAGAGTTTCCGCTATGCAGGTTGAATTCCAGAAAGTGGCATGTGATGGTTTATGGAGCTAAAGAATGTCTGAAACCAGACAATTGTGGCATTGCTTATGGATGCAGGAGGAAGACCAGGTCAGGAAAGGAGGACAGGAGCTTGCTCTGTGCTAGTGATAGTGATGAAGGCATAAAGGTGGAGCTCGTTCCACCTGCAGCCACCAAATGTGTAGAGACAGAAATTGAATCTTTCAGATGTACTTCAATCAGACAGCTGGGAATCTGAAGGATGGGGGTTAACACCCTGATGAAATGCCTACACATTTCATTTCCAGCTGCCTTTCTATAGTGAGTGAACAAGCAGGTCAGCAGTGAGCAGGCCCTCACTGTGGTAAGACCATGATATCCAGCCCCAGAGTTCTTGATCTCCCTCCTGGACACCTGGCCTTAGGCACGTCCCACTGTGCTGAATCTTGTCTTCAGATAGCATTGGATCCCCACAGTCCTCCAGAGGTGTCTTTGGGCTGTAAAATAAACTCAGAGCAAGCAGGCCATAAGCAATATCTATGTGCAGATTTCCTACTATAAATTGCTTAACGCCCAACATGTTCTCCTCCCCCTCCCTAGCCTATACCAAAGAGAGAATGTGCTGGAACCTACACATGTCCTAATGGCATCCAGGGAGGCTATGCTAGTTGTCAGTGCCTGTCAAAGAACATACCAAATCTATGTGCAATCATGACAAGAAACGGGAAAAGCACTATTGTAAGAAATGCCTACAGTTAATAGATAGAAGAGGAAGGAACACTAAGTTTCTAGTTTCCCAAAAACTAGAAAGATACTGAGAGGAAAAAAGTGCCTTGAAAATCAAGGAAAGAGAAAGAACAATTGTATTGGTAAGAGTTTTGATGAGAGATGAGGTGAATAGATTAGGCAATTAGGAGACTACTCAATTTCATTTTTAAAATGATCCAAGTAAAATTTTGGAAGTAATTCTTAGATGTTGGAGTGTGCTATTTAAGAAATTTTTCATGGATTTAAGTTATCTTTACCAGATGTCCTACAGTAAACTGTTCAAGAGAGATGGGCCGGTGTGGCTGAATTGTGAGGTAGGAACAAGGTTACAAAGTAGACTGGGTTTCTGTTTTGATTGCTTCCCTAATCTATTTCCTAAAAAGATATTTGGGATTTGTGCGCGAGAATAAGTGTTTTTAAAAGGGAATGGAAACTAACATGTATTAGTTAAACATGTACTATATATAGGCTAGCTGTTTGTATTAAAACCCTGTCATAAACAATCCCATTGACTCCTGACAGTGTTAAAGGAGCTTAGCATAATTTTATAGTTGAAAATGAGTCTCATAGATGGTTAGTCACTTTTCTGAGCTTTCTCAGGTCAGAAGTAAAATGATATGATTAATAAGCTCTTCCTTTACTACTAAATCCACACATATTTGGTGACTACAGATTCTGAACTTTGTGGTGCTGGGAACACTGGAGAGACACCCTCTTTGCTCTCTTTCAAAGAAACCAGTTGCCCTCTGTATATAATTCAAGTTAAATAATCCTCCCATGCATGTAAACCTGTACTCCTAAAATGCATGGATGGTGATGCAAACAATGTACTTTAATCAAAATTTAAATACTTTAAAGTAAACATTTTTTTAAAGAAAAATGGTCCATGATAGTGTTTATAGTTCTCTCAGCTGGAGCCTTGAAGTGAGGATGCATTCATTTCTGCCTTTGCATCATGTGTCTAGCACACAGGATGTGCATGATTGGGCATGTTGATAAAGCAGTGTATCTTTTTAATATCAGTGGTGGTGCAAACCTTTGGATGATAGCATTGTGGGAATGTTTTCCCATGTGTCATGACCACATTTATTTTGCACTTTAGCCCATTACCATAGTAATCACTCTCCATTTGCAGCTTATGCATTTGAAAATAAATTGCCTTGCCTAGGATATGGGGGAGAGAATGCTATTAAGTGACCATAATTGTTGTTACTTTAATAGTCATCTGTATATTATGAAATATGTAGAGAAAAAAATCAACTAAAAGAGCTGAAATGCAGCGTTCATTGTTGAATGTGAATTCTTTGTAGGATAATTTTACAGAAAATATTTTCCTATTTTACTAAACTGCATTTTGTTGAATTTAACAAGAATGTAAATATAAACTGAGGTGGGCATAAGAAGTAGCACTTAGCCAAATACCAAAAACTGATCCAGCTCTGTAGTTACAACTATACTGGGGACAAGAGCTAAATATCACTGTGGTTTCTTTCTTTGCACACCTGTACATGGGAAGAGGTCAATGTGTTTAGACTCTCCTCCAAAAACTCACGAAATCCCCACCTTACTTATTCCTCGAGGCTCACCTATTTTGTAAAGTGCCCCTCAAATTCTCTCAGACAGTAGTTTGTATTTTGCATGCATTATTTTACAATGCGAAATGAACCTTACAAATCAGAAGCATATCTTTCCCAGCAATTGGCACTTTGCCCACTCTATAGAACATCCTAAATACATATTAAAGGTGTAGTTCAAAGCCACAGTTCAAATCATTTGATTTGAGCAATCATAAAGCTTCTAACATGATACTGGTTTCTATATAACTTAGTTATAAGAAAACAGCATATAGTTATAAGAAAACAGTAAATCTTAAATTCCTTCGAACTATGACTCACATGATCATCAGTCTTATATTGCCTTTATTACTTTTTTAAGAAAAAAATAGGGTTGGCTCTCCCTGGTGGTGCAGCGGGTTAAAGCACATCACTATGAAGCTTAAGCCACTTCTGCATGAGTTCGATCCCGACTGCCCTGGAGGTGACCCACATGGCGTGGCAGACCTCGCCTGACCCACCCGCTGCTCCCCTCGGCAGTGTGCTTCGTCAATCTGCCCGTTCTGCTCCCCGCTCTGTCTCTGGTAAATCCTCTCACCCTCCGCATTTCTGGCCTGTACCCCAGTTCTGTATGAATAAATAAATAAATCTTTAAAAAAAAAAAAGGTTTACCCGTATAATTTGTAGAACTATAAAAACTATAAAATATTATTATTACTATAAAGTAACCATCCCCTTGTTTTCTGAACCTCATTTTACTATTTCAGTTGACAAGTGAATTTTATTCTTAGCTCACATCCATTAGGAAATTTAGATATATTTGTGTTCTTGTGTTTAAGAATTAGTTTTAGATATCAAAAACATGCTGGATAATCTGCATGAATTATTTCTAGTTTAGCAATATCGCAAGGCAAGTAGTGTGTTTTCATAGACTTTTGAAGAGGATAAGGAGGATAAGAAGCCACAGGAAAGAGAAGTGATTTCAGAATCTAAACTGGCAAAACCGTTCTGAAATCACCATATTGAATTTAACTTTGACAGAAATGTTAATAATTGATATGCTAACAGAAATGTTAATAATTGATATGCTAGATAGAGATACCAGCCAACTATAATAAAAGGCTCACTGTAAGGTCCCCTGGATAGAATAAGGCAAGGAGACAGAAGTAAGAGAGAAGAAGTCTTTGTTGTGCTCCTGGGTAGGAGAGGTCCTCAGGCCTCCAGAAGCAGGGGACTGGGGAGTCACTCCCAGTGTCCAGGCTAGGGGTCTTTTATATGTCCCGCTCTGTTGGGCTTGGGGAAGTAATGGAAAAGTACCAGTGAGTCATGCATAGCTCTTTGTTCAGGGCCTTTAATCCTTGTCAAGAGTGGCTACCTGGGGGAGTGAGTGGCAACCTAGAGCAGCAACCTGATGCCAGTTCATCTTGATACCACTGGATCCTTTTGCTGCTCTGGGGGCCTTGGTGGCCTTTCACTCACCACAGCAGGGCCCCAATACTAGGAATTTTTCTTAGATGAGACACTTTGGCTTTATGACATGAGCACTAGATTGAGAATCCCTCTTTTTCTACTGTGTGGCCTTGAGGTCTTCCTCACTTTGCAGCTGAGCCATAAAAAACATGGTAAAAGCTTTGTCCATTTGAAAGTGACATTATATCCAAACGTAGACCTGAGGCACATCGTGCCTGTTTTCAAAGAGAATTTGAAGCACTTTGAAAACACAGGTAAGGAGTTTCAAATTATAAAACACAATTGCCAAAAATGTAAGCCATTGGAACTTCTATTCATTGCTCAGGGGAATGCAAAATAGCAAGCCTGCTTTAGAAAATTGTTTGATAGTTTTTATGGAGTTGGCTATGTAATTACCATATGATCCAGAAAGCCCACTCTTACAGAGTTTCTTAAAAGGAATGAAAACATGAGTCCATACAAAGATTTCTACACAAATGTTTCTAGCAAGGTTTATTCATAATGAGGAAAAATGGAAACCCTGTCTCCCTCCATGGGTAGGAAGATAAATTGCAGAATATAATTGTAGTGAACACACTTCAGCAATAACAATTAATAACTACTAGTAAATGCAGCAACATATATTTTCTCAAAAGTGGTAGGGTAAGTGAAAGAAAGTAGTTGTATGTGATTACATATTTTTGTTTGTTTGTTTTTTGTTTTTTGTTTATTTTTTCAATATGTTTACAACATATTGAAATACATTTATAACTAAATCCTCAAAGCATGATTGATTTGGTAAAGGTAAGGTGAAAGGGCCAGAAGTCAGACTGTTGGCTTCTAAAAGTTAGAGGTAAAATGTGAGGCAAAGGAACATGAGGGAATTTATTTTATTTTGATTTTGGTGTTGGTAAATAGCTGTAACGGTGGCAATGGTGAATTTGAATTTACATAAACTGTGCCTCAATAAATCTAACTTTAAAATTAAAAAAAAGAGAGACATAAAAGATCTTGTAGACTTCACAACCTCCATCCAGATGTCCAGACAAAAAGTTATACAGATGACTTTCCTGCAGCATTTTGAATACCAAGCCTGTAGTTGTCTTTCTAAAGGTCTTTATTTTCTATATGTCAATAACATACATAAGAAGGTGTTAAATTCTCATAAAATGTAGTATTACATTTAAGTCAAATTGACAAAGACCTGGTAGTCTGCTAGAAATTAGATATTTTCCTTGAGAAAGTATTCCCCAGTTGGGGACTTCTTGGTGGCGCAAGGGTTAAAATCTCAGCATTGTCAAATTATCACCAGCCACTTAGGCATGAGTATGATTTCATTCCCTGACCAGGGAGTTGACCCACATGGTGTAGTGAACCTCTCCTGTCTTGCCCACTACTCCCCTCAGCAGTGGATTTCAGTCAGTCAGCCTGTTCTGCTCCCCATTCTGTCTGTGGTGAACCTTCTCACCTCCCCTGTACCTCTGGCCTGTACCCTGGTTCAGTATGCATAAATTGATAAATCTTAAAATAAAATTTAATAATAATAATAATAATAATAATAATAATAAATAATGAAACCCCAGTGAGCAGAGAGATCTCTCACTATGGACATCTTAGTGCTTTTCTTCCTTCCTTGCTACAGTTAAAGGATCCAAGGCATCCCAAAGAAGCAAAGATTACAATTTAAGAATATTTTACTGAAGATTTGACCTTGTGCAATGGGAAAGTTGATGTAGAGAAGAGCATGATCTCTGCCTAAATAGAACAGTCTTATGGCCCCTTCATGTCACCGATGTATCCCTTGCTTCTGAGCCTCTTCTAGGGACTGGGCCCATCTTAATAGCTTGTCCTATAACTGCACTCAACAGCAGTATTTCAGAGTGTAGGTTAACTACCTCCTATTCTAAGGAGAAGGTGGTTCTCTCCATGTTAATCCAAAGCTTTCTATCAAAACATTATATCACACTCTGAGTGATGTCAACAACAGAAATGAATTTCCACATAGTTATGGAACTGAGATCATGGTGCCAGCAAGTTTGCTTCCTTCTAAATCTACGTCCTTGGTTTCCAGACAGCTGCCTCTCACCATGCCCTCACATGGTCATCCTTTACTCTGTCCTGTCCCCCCTTCTCCCAAAGACACCAGTCTTCTGTGCTATCTTCTTCCAAAGAGTCCACTCCAATGATCTCATTTTAGCTTACCTGATATTTTAAAGGTCTAGTTTGCAGTATATTTTTATTCTGAAGTAGTAGGCTTAAAGGGATTCAACCTATGACATCATACAAATATTTATTTGGTATTACCCAAATAGACTTAAGAACAGAAAGACAAACACAATGGACAGAGTTTGGGGGAAGTCACACTTCAGCCCATCACGCTTTCCTCTGAATACACATTTACCACTGCAGGATTGAGATTTTTCTATGATGAGTGATAATGGGAATCCATTATTTATTTTCCAGGAATGACCTTATTCATATGTGCAGAGGCATGTGGTGACTCTACTGTTTCGATTTTTTTTTCCCTCCAAGCTAGTCAGAAATCTATAGCTCTGAGCATTAAGCCACTCAAACTAAAATCTGGTAGGGTTTCAGTAATGTAGATCTGATTCTTCTTAGTCCCTTCAGTTTAAAGATGTAAAACATATTCAGGTCACCTCTGCAGCATTGTACTTTCCAGTAACGTTGCACTTGGTTGCTAACTTGCATGACCTCACAAGTATATGTGAAATCTTTGAATAGGACTGTTAATCATGTAGTATCTATTACATTCCCTAATACATAATATGTATGTAAGAGGTGTGTGGTGAGATAACACTGCAGTCACTTGACACTTCATTCAATAAACATCCATTGCCTATCCACGTCTAGGCATCAGAAGTGCAGAAGAAAAAGCAAGTCATCTATAAAATCACCTAAATGTAATATCCAGTTTCGGTGACACAATAGCTAGATCTATGTACTTACAAACAGAAGATTGTCAGGCCCTACCTGGTCAGGTTAAAACATAGCACTTGTGGCCCTCCCTGGTGGCGCAGCGGGTTGAAGCGCAGCACTGAGAATCTGAAGCCACTTCCGCACGAGTTCGATTCCCGCCTGCCTCCTGCCCCGGAGGAGACCACATGGCGAGCCAGACCTCTCCTGGCCCGCCCGCTGCTCCCCTCAGCAGTGTACTTCGTCCATCTGCCTGTTCTGCTCCCCACTCTGTCTCTGGTGAAGCCTCTCACCGCCCCTGAGCCTCTGGCCTGTACCCCAGTTCTGTATGAATAAATAAATAAATCTTTAAAAAAAAAAAAAAAAAACATAGCACTTGTGCTTCAGCACAAGTTTGATCCCTGGTCAGGGAGCTGACCCACAAGGTACAGCCGACCTCTCCTCTTTCTGTCCACTGTTCCCCTCAGCAGTGCACCTAGTCAATTTGCTTGTTCTCCCCACCCTGTCTCTGTTGAATCCTGTCTCAGCCGCTGCATTAACTTCTGGTCCTTTTTGTTGTAAACTTTAGAAGTGGTTATATTTTTGGTGGTTTTCACTTCAGGCATCTGTAGTAAACAGAAATAGTAACTTTATTATGAAGTCTAATTCTTGAGCAATTTCATCTATGTCATCTTCACTGAGGGTCTGAAGGCCAAACACTGAACTGCAGTATGAATCTTATAATAGACTTCTGCTCAACAGGAGCACAGGGTTTTGTTATTCTTTTAATTGAAGTCATTTCACTATTTTAGTTCAGTGATTTGTTTCATGCCTCGCATAGCATAATTCTATTTGCTATTCCCAAATTTAGGAGAAAAACAGAAAAAATAACAGCAACAAAAATCCTCCCCTACTTACCTTACTGAAAAATCTGCTCCTAATATATTTTAGTTGAAGCAATTTAACCCAAACTCCAACATTCACTCCAGCAGATACTCTGGGTTACCTATTTCAGATTTCTAGGCTTCATGGTCTGGAATTCAAAGAAGCATATGGGTCTGGACTTGCAAAAAACTTGCCTGTATTTTCCTCTTTTGAAAAGAGTTTTTGAGGAAGATACGCCTTGAAAAACAGCAAAGTGTCAGGGAAAAACATGAGTCAGAACTCTGAGAAAGCTGGTTTCAAATCTTACAAAGAGGGTCCCTGGTAACCTAAGGGTTAAGTCTCAGTGCCACTAAAGCCTGAGTTTAATCCCTGGCCAGGGAATGACCCACATATGTTTCAGCAGTCCTCTCCTATCTTCTGTCTCCTCACTGCTCCCCTCAACAGTGTATTGAAGTAAATCCACCTGTTCAGCTCCCACTCACCCTTGTGAATCCTCTCATACCCCACACCTCTGGCCAGCATCCCAATTCTTTTATGGCTAAATAAAAATCAATCTTAAAGAAGCAGAAATTATCAAAAATACAATATTACAGAAGAGAGACAACAAAAAGCAATCTTGTTCTGAGCGTGTGACACAAGATTTAAGGCAGTCCTGAAGACTCCCAATGTATATAGCAAACCTTACAAAAAATCAGGGCCCTGCCATTTTCATCCTGCTCTCACTGTGTTATCCACATTCTGGTTTAATCCCCAAATGTGCATGTCATATAAATCACTTGTTCTGTGGTACATAGTACAGTGATTTTAAATATACATATATATATATATTTACTTTTAAATTTATAGAGATGTCTCAGGAAGAAATATCACAACAGTCATTCCTTAACCCAGGTTTTCCTTTAGTTAATATTTTCTATCATATAATTTCTACAAAATTCATGGATCACTTAAGAGTAAAATATACAGATTATAGATGTTTTAGTTTATTACATAGTTATGTATTTTCTATGAATAGGAAGATTCTCCCCTTTTTTATTTATTTAAAAAATGTGTTTATTTATGCATAAACGAACTGGGGTGTAGGCCAAAAGTGGGGGTGGGTAAGAGGATTCACCAGACAGTGGGGAGCAGAATAGAAGGATCTACTGAAATACACTCCTGAGGGGAGCAACAGGTAAGACAGGAGAGGTCTGCTGCATCTATGTGCCATCTCCCTGGCCCACCCAGGCATGGAACTTGGTGCTGCTGTGGCTGGAGATAGCTTGATAGTGCTGTCTTTAACCCCTGCACCACCAGGGGGGGGCCAATTTTCCCTTTCTAATAGAATGTTCCAATTGAGTAGACTCAGGTTATGTATAGTGTCTGTCCTCCTTGGGGAATAACATATGGAAACATAAATGCCCTTATTTTCATTGATGGAATTAATTTTGATTATTTAATCAAAGTGTTATCAAATTTTCCCAGCTGTAGAATTAATATCTTATTATATTAAAACTACTAAGTTGTCTTTGGGGAGATTTCATATAGCCACAAAAACAGTATTGACTTTATCAGAATTTTCTCCTTAACTTAGCGTCCTAAGAGTCATTACACCTAATTTACCAATTGGCAAACAACAGTCTATAGGAAGCAAAGATCTTTCCTTTTCTAGTGTTTACCTGCCTATCTATCTTTCCTTTCACTGATCTATCCATTCATCCATTGATCATCTATACGTCAGTATGCATAAGAAAGCTAGTCAGGTATCGCAAATGAATTTGTTTAATAGTTATCTCCCTACACATTATATTTTATTTATGCCAAGCTGCTGCCTTAGTTTTAAAAAAGAGCTTACTTTTTATTTAAAAGAGTTAATTCCTATGCTAATATCTTCATTTGCCTAATAATTAGCTCATTTTTATTACGACAAATATAAGTGCTAGGCAATGATTTTATACTTTAGATTATGTTTTTATGGAACACACATTCTAGGAATATATGCATGTAAGTATTTTATAAAATATCTCACTGATATTCTGCATTTTATATAATAGAGCCATTAAAATATATGACCTTTAGAATTGGTATGGCTAAATTAATGGTACAATATTGATATTTCAGTATGGGTTGAAGATCACATCCAAAATCTCAGTAAATAAATAGCAAAAACACACAAAAAAATTCAGTTCATTTCTCAAAAAGTGAGGTATGATTTTTATTAAAATATTAAGAATAAAATTACTGCCTATAAATATAGCATAGTAATTATAAATGCAATATTTTAGCTTTTAACTCATCCTCTAGCCGGAGCAAGATGTTAAAGAGGAAAACAGAACTCATGTATTTCTGTTTCTCTGTTAAAATACATTTAGAAAGAAGAAAAGTTCTGACAAAAATACATACATAGCAAAATACATTGCTTTAGTAAACTATACTGATAAATGACTAAAAGCCTATATTTAATTACTTGCATGTTGAGAGTGACTTTATTTATTTACTATTAACTTATTTGCATAGAAGAACTTGGGTGTAAGACATAGTTGCTAGAAGTGAGAGGATTCACCAGAGACAGAGTGGGGAACAAAAAGGCAGATTGACTGAAATATACTGCTGATGTGAGTAGTAGGTGACACAGGAGAGGTCTGCTGTGCCATGTGGGTCACCAGCTAGGCTGGGGACATAACTCAGGTCATTGCTATGATAGTGCTGAGACTTAAACCCTAGGCCACAAGGGAGGCTGTGGAAATTACCTTTATGATGTATCTACAATAAGAACAAATGGGCTTAACATTTGAGTGAGTATCTGAGGTATTTTCTTCCTGAAAATGTATATGAGTTTATATGTACACATGTGGTTTTATTTTAGCCTCTCTTATCTACCTGAAATTGTACAATTATGGAATAGTCAGGTATGGGGACCCAATCAGGGTAAACTACTACACTTTACACTTACCAATTTATAAATAAATTCTAATACTACTTCTACTACTGTGTAAATCAGACATTCTTTCCCATTACATAGAAGAGAGATTTGAAGTTCAGACAAACAGGTGAGTTTGCAAAAGCTAGAAAGCTGGTAGTTAACTTTGCTCAGGTAGGACTCATTTTCTGCTGTAAGTCTGGCTTTTTTTACTGTAGAGGTGTCTGGCATCTGGTGCATAAGTCCATGGTAACTAACAATTAACTCATGTATTTGTCTTGTTCATACTCCAAGACCATCTACAGAAAATGTCCTTGGTGTTGGTGAAGTCTATCTAGAAGCACCTTCCCAATCCTAGAGTAAAGCCTAATCCAAGGTTTATAATCCCACTATGATTTGTGCATTTTACTGTCTTTGCATTCATTATCTAATTTGATTTGCAATGGCTTTCATTAAAAGAAAATATATTGAATGACTAACTTAATTTTTTTTCATTAAACTAATGGACAGGAATAAAGCACAGAAGATAATATCAAACTCCACCAGGAGTTCTCTCAAAGCCATTATTTTCATTGTCTTTTATTTATTTATGCATACTGAGGTACAGGTCAGAGGTGCAGGGGCAGTAAGAGGTTTCACCAGAGACTGAACAGGGAGCATAACAGGCAGATTGACGAAGTACACTGCTGAGAGGAGCAGTGGGCAGGTCAAGAGAGGTCTGCCTTGCCATGTGTGTCACATCCAGGGAGGAGATCGAACTCATGCTGAAGTGGCTTTAACTTCTAGTGCTGTGCTTTATTTAACCCCTGTGCCACCAGGAAGGGCCCTCTCAAAGCCATTATTAAGTGGTGCTATGTGTGACACACTGAATCACCCCTCCCTGCAGCCATCCTCGTGTTAAGTTCTGCATATGGGTCTTGATACATCCATTCTCATGAAACTGTGGTATTTAATTTAGATGAACTAAGAGACAGGCAACCAGCTTAGGCATTAAGGGCTGATCTCCCTTTGGTAGCAGCTGCTTGTCAGAGGTGGTCTGGAGGTAGATGGTTTTGGCATTTGGAAGCTGAACCACCTTTTGGAGAAGTGACTGTGTTTTCTCCAAGTTTGTCCATAAAATACTGACATATAGGAGATGCCTAAAAAATCTAGTTTATTAACTTTTATCTGGATGATGTTTGTGGTTTGACAAATATTTCTTTTACTTCTAATGATATAGAGAGGGCATTGAAAAGAAAATATAAGAAAGTAGAAAGGGAATATGGAAACATTTGTGGTTAGGTATTTATTTTGGATATTTTACCACAGAGCTAATGCCATGAAATCTATTTTAAAATGACCATTTAAAAGTCACTTATTTTTAAGGTGGTAGATGTTATATCATAAAAATAGCAGTAACATCACAGCAGAAGGTCAGCTAAGTGTTGTGACAAACTTAAAGATGGGTGGGCTCAATATGGTTCAGGTGTGACAGTTGTAGCAATTTAGAAATCAAGTGCAATTTTGTGGGTCAAAAAAAAAATGGTCACTATATCCAGTGATGGTTGAGTTGGTGAATATTTGTGTCATTGTATCCAAATTTGTTTTTGATAATCTGAAAGGAGAAAAAACAAACAAACAAACGAAAACTTAACCCAGCTATACTGGTTTGGGATAGCCAGAGACTCACAAAGTGATCAGAATTCCTTTGCCAGAAAGTCAGGACACTGAAATCTGCTCTGATTAATGCTGAAAATATGCTGGTACTTCTTTTCCTTAAACTTCCTTTTGGAAATTAATTGGAACATAATTTTGTGACTTGTCTTCTAATAGACTAGAGTAATAATCCATTACATCTCCTCTCTGAAATCTGAGTATGTATGCATTCCAATTCCTCTTCTTCAAGATATTACTTTTTGACTTTAAGAAAGGTACTTGAACTATTTCAGGTCTATTTTAGTTGAATAGAGAAGATAATGACAATTTATTAATAGCCATTTTCAAAACACAGAGATAGGGTGTATAAAACATGTACTACAGAGTCAAGCACATAATAGTTTAAATAAATGATGGTTATGACTTCACCAAGATCAGAATCATCACCACAATAGTTGTGATCATCCTCACCAATATCATCATCATCATCTTAAGAGTTTTACTATAAATTTATACCTATCATTATTAGATTGCCAATTTCTACTTTCCTGATTATTTTGGGGGGATTTTGACCCATGGAAACTTCTGCTAATCTCAGTCATATGTAAGAAGAGGTGACCCACATGGTGCAGCAGATCTCTACTCTCCTGCCTGCTGCTGACCTCAACAGTGTGTTTCAGTATACCTGCCTGTTCTGCTCCCCACTCTGTCTCTGGTGAGTCCTCTCACCCACACACACCCCTGACCTCTAGCCCAGTTCTTATATGCATAACTAAATGAATATTTAAGAAAATAAGTTATAAATCTAAAGAGTTGGTATATCACTTTCTTTTTGTTGTTGTTGTTAAAAATGTATTTATTTATACATACAGGAACTGGGTAAAAACCAGAGGTGTGTGGGGGTATGTGGGGTGGTTTGAGAGGATTCGCCAGAGACAGAATAGGGAGCCGAACAGGCAGATCTACAAAGTACAGTGCTGAGGGGAGTTCACTATGTGGGTCATACCCCCCTGCCCAGGGATCAAACTCATGCTGCAGTGGCTGCAATAGCTTCATAGCTATTAACCCATTGCACCATCAGGGAGGGTGTGGTGTATCACTTTCTTAAAGGAAAACATGTATTTATGTTCTCAGAGAACCCCACAATGTGAATTTATGCTGAATATTAATTATACTTTAAAAACTATTATTTCATAATGGGAATTTTCATTTTTGTTTTAAAAAGTAAAGAGAATTTTATGATTATGTCAACATTTTAATAATAAATTAGACTCTGGGCCCTCCCTGGTGGCACAAGGGATTAAAGTGTAGCACTATGAAGCTACCTGAAGCCACTGTAGCACAAATTCAATCTCCAGCCAAGGAGGTGACCCACATGTCATGGAAGACCTCTCCTGACCCACCTACTGCTCTCCTCAGCAGTGTATTTCAATACATCTGCCTGTTCTGCTCTCTACTCTTTCTCTGGTGAAATCTCTTAACCCCTGCACCTCTGGCTTGTACCCCAGTTCTTATATGCATAAATAAATAAATCTTAAAAACACTTAGACTCTGAATTGACTACTTTCCCAAATAAAATGTTTTGTAAAGTTACTGACTAGAGTCTCCATATTCATTTTAGAAGATAGTAAGATGTCTAACTTTTCTGAACTCTTCCTGCCTTTTCTATGCTCTGAAATTTAAATTCATTTGAGCTTCACAGATTTCAGGATGGGGTTAAGTGAAGTTAGTTAATTTTTGAAGCTCAAATAATGGGTATTTCACTTGAGATTCAAACTCTAAGACAGTGGCCTTGTAATGACTATGAGTGTTTATGATCTGTACCTCTTAGAAAACACAGCCACTAAGTATGGAGGAATGTAGTTCAAAAAGCGCTCTCACTACAAACACTGTAACCCAAAAACTCTTTATTTACATTTGATATCAAGCTATGCCAAACTTTCCACTTTCATATTACCACTCCAGTGTAAAATAAGGCTAAGCTAAATAATGGATTTTGAGTCAAAGTCCAGCACTAATTGATTATAACTTATCAGGTTATAACTAAAACTCTACTCAGAGACTGGCCAAACTAATACCTTTGAAATTTTCCATAATATTATTAATCAAAGAATGGCAAGGCAGGGATATAATCCTAGTCAATAATTAATAATAGTCAATAGAACTGTTGCATAAGAGTTTATATTTCTGTTAATGTAATGGCAACTCCTTATGTTTGGGCCTGATAATCTAGTATTATTTCATCAGTGGGAATTTTCATTCTTGTTTTTAAAAGAAAATCTTACGACTATGGTAGCATTTTAATAATAAATATAGACTCTGAATTGACCACAATCCCAAATAGATTATAAAGTTATTATTGAATTCAAGATTTAAAGTAAGTATGCCATTTCCCTCTGGAACAAGTAAAAATGAACTTTCTTTATTTCTTTGATCTTATTAAGGTTTGAGTAGAATTCGAAGTATGTCATCTAGGTAAACATCATGAAAATTATGTTATTTGTTCAGTGCACTGTGTCAAGGACTGGGGTGAGGGGATTCAAAAGATGGATAATCTGCATTATCTAGCATTAAATAAATGATAGTCCAGTGCGAATAAAAATAACTAATAAGATGTAATGACTGTAATTTGACACTGATTGTTCAAGCTGCACTGGAAGTGAGCAGGGTGCAATCAAGACTTTAAAATTAGGTGTATTTGGTTTGAGATCCTTTAGAAATATTTAAGTACATTGGACAAGAAATAGTAGATTATAAAAACATGAGTGTAAGCAATAGGTTGGCTAAAACTACTTTGGAGGTGATGTTTTTTTTTTTTAATTTATTTATTTGTGCATACAGAACTGGGGTACAGGCCAGAGGCTCAGGGGCGGCGAGAGGCTTCACCAGAGACAGAGTGGGGAGCAGAACAGGCAGATCTACGAAGTACACTGCTGAGGGGAGCAGCGGGTGGGTCAGGAGAGGTCTGCTACGCCATGTGGTCACTTCCGGGGCAGGCGGGAAGCGAACTCATGTGGAACTGGCTTAAGCTTCTCAGTACTGTGCTTTAACCCGCTGCGCCACCAGGGAGGGCCCTGGAGGTGATGTTCTTTATATTAAGTAAACTGTGTGTAGAAATAATTAATCAAATTGGAGTAACACTTATCATTCGTGGAGCAGATGTTTTAGATCAGGGACTGTAATAAGTGCTTTATGTATATGATATTAAGTCCTGGTTTCAGTCCTTGTGTGAGGTGTTAGTCCCACTTAGGTAAGTGAGCTTCTTGTAATAATACCTAGTGTTGCATGCAAATAGGAGAGCTGTAATTTGAATCCATATTCTGTTTGAATTTAAAGTCTAAATTTTTAAGCAAGTGGTGTTCCATGATTTCACAAAGACAAGTAAACTTGTCTCCAAAAAAGGTACTAGAAAATTTGAAGACTTGAGTAGTTTACTAATCTAGGGCTTTATAACACTGCTCTAGTATACCTGCAAAAAAAGGGGCGGCTGTGGGAAAGAAAAAGAAAAAAAAAAAAAGTGGCTTTGAATTAGAATCTTCAGTTAAAACAGAAACAGGGGGAAAGAATGTCCTGAACAAACTCCACACACAAGTATTATGGACTCCACCCCCACACTAACCAACGAGATACAAAGGACTACAAATCCCATAATGCCATCACCACAGAGAGGAGGATTGCTGGGAACTACAGGTGTAGTTAAGCAGCCAGGCTTGATATATAATGAGAGAAATGTGGGCTTTGGGGTTGTTTTTCGTGTCTTCAGCGTGTTCATTGGCGTCCCAGCTCACCAGAACTGGTAGGATGCATTCACCAATTTATTTCTCTCTTTCTTCCTAGGTTATTCCTTTCTTCATTACTCCATTTTGTAAATAAGCCCTTTAGTAACCTTTTGGGTGTATGCCTGTAGTTAAGTCTTACTTTAAGTCTTTATTATGAGCATCGGTGAAGACCCACATTCAGGCCAACCCAGTTCACATTGGAGAACTGTAACATTTTGGAGACCCAAATCCTTGCCACTTACTTTGTTAGATGCATATATTTGTTATCTTCTCTGAACATCTATGAAAAGAATGTTAACAAGGCAGTGTTTGTGAAATTACTGGGAAAATAAAAAACCTATCAAAACACAGAACTTGAGGCTTTTCCTGGTATCACAAGGGGCTATAGTGAAGCACTATGAGGCTATCCACAGTCACTGCAGCATGAGTTTGATCCCCATGTGAGGTGACTCACGTGGCACTGCAGAACTCTCCTGACTTGCCCGCTGCCCCCCTCAGCAGTATATTTCAGTTAATCTATCTGTTCTGTTCCCCACATTGTCTCTGGTGATTCCTCTCACCCCCTGCACCTCTGGCCTATACCTCCATTGTTGAATGCATAAATAAATAAATCTTGGAAGAGTTTGATACGTAGCAGGTGACCTGTAAACATTTGTTTCCTTCTTTATCATCTGCCTTTTCCTAAAGAAAGTTCAGAGCAAAGGATTCATTAATGATTTAAAACAGACCTCCTCAATTTCAGTCTGTGCAGGAATCACTTGAGATTTTGGTAAAATGCAATTGTAAATCTGTATTTCTGGGGTGGGCTGAGATTTTGCTCTTCTAACAAGATTCCAAGGTATGCTAATGCTACTGTTCGATGACCATACATTTGTCAGCAAGGTTTGTATTTTTTTTAATTTTAACTCTTTTGTGCTATTCTAAATACCTCCAATTTCAAGTAAATTTCTTCCTGCTTTGCCTTAATGCCAAAGAAGAGCTGTTCTCAAAATCACAGGTGGTAGTGATATTGGACATCTCCCAAGACACAGAGCTCTTATTATTTGGAATAATAATTTAACAAGCATAAAGAACTATGTAAACAACTACACTAATATGTGTAATCATTCTTACACAGCTTTAGAATTTAGAGTGTACTATTCAGAATATATATATGTATATATGTGTGTATGTATATACATATATATGTATATGTATATATATATATATATGCATATACGTACATACACACATGTGCTTGTTTTATTGTCTTTTTTTTTCAGGTAGCATTGGTTTACAACACTATAAGGCTCAGTTATAGATTACATGTCTTCAGATGTATGTTACCACACCTAGCATTAAGGCACACATAGTGTCACCACAGAACATTGGGTCTTCTCCCCACCATGCTCCCTATTTTCCCCTTTCTTATTTAGCAGTGTAAATTCTTCTGTGAGATGTCTAGGGTTTGTTTTGTATGTCCTTAGTTTTATCTATATTCTAGGTGAATGAAATTACCCAGTGTGTATCTTATTCTTTCTACTTATTTGATTAACATAATCCCCTCCAGTTCTATCAATGTTGTAAATGGTGAGATTTCATCGTTTGTAATAGGTTAGTAATAGTCTATGGTGTGTACATACACACACACACATACAATGGAATGCTACTCTATGTATGTATATATACACAAGCTTGCATGCACACATACATGCATGCACACACATGTATATATGAATGAAACTCAGGTAGAAAGTGGAAACAAAAATAAAAACCAGATTGTGCTAATATTTATACAAGAGCTTTGGAACAAATGCAGACTTAATATTTAGAAGTCATTACATGAAATACGTGTGTGTGTGTGTGTGAGAGAGAGCGAGAGAGAGAGAGAGAGAGAGATTATATACATATCCATTATAGACTTGAACTACACATCTATCATTTAGTGTTTAGGTGCTGTTGTAAATAGTGCTTCAATAATGTCAGATATCACTTCAAATTAACTGGTTTGTATTCCTCAGTGGAGGCACTGAGGAGCGGAAGTGCTGGATCATGATAGATCTATTTTTAGTATTTCAGAAACCTCCATACTATTTCTTGTAGATGCTGAACCAGTCTATATTCCTAGCAACAGTGGAGCAAGGTCACTTTATTCCACATCTTCACCAGTATACGTTGATTCTGGTTTTCTTGTTATAGGCAGTTCTTACAGGTATGAGGTGAAACCTTATTGTGGTTTTGATTTGCATCTTCTTATTGATAAATGGTAATGGATGTTTTTCACTTGTGGCTTTTCTTTGGAAAAATGTCTGCTTACCTCTTCTATCCATGTTATGATTTGAGTCATTTGCTTTCTTTTCATTGGGTTATATGTGTCCTTTGTAGATCTTGGATATTAGCCTTTTTCCTGATGTATGGTATGCAAACATTTCCAGTTACTTGGTAGGATCTTTGTGCTGATGGTAGTTTGAGTAAAGTAATGACTTCTAACTCCAAGTTCTACATTTTACTACCACTGTTCTTCATATTTTGCAATAGAGATAAGGTATGCAAATTATCATGTCCTTACATACTTATATTCTTATCATACATGCACGTAACGGAAATATCTTTCTTCATTTCAACAGCTTCTAAATATTAGTCTACATTTTTTTTCAAAGCTCTGTGTTGATAATAGCATGCTCTGGTTTTTATTTTTGGTTTCACTTTCCACTGTGTTTCATTTTATTTCTCATGCTTGGTTTCATCTCTGGTAATGATTTCAAAGATTTATTTATTTATTTATTTAACACTGCTGAGGGGAGCAATGGTTGAGAAAGTAGATGTCTGCTGTGCCGTATGGATCACCTCCAGGGCCAGCAATTGAACTCACACTGAAGTGGCTGCGGCTAGCTTGCAGTGCTGCATCCTAACCCATTATGCCACCAGGGAGAGTCCTGGGAATGATTTTTAACATTACTCACATCTAATTTTCAGTTACCCTTTGGCAATGTTCTATTGAGTAATTATTTTCACTGGCTTGGGAAGAAACTTAAAAATATTGACTAAGAAGATACATTTATGTCTTAAACACACACAAAAATAAATCATGACTTTTATCTCTGTATTCCTTTTTATCCCTCCTTTCACTCTTTCTATTCTCTTTTTTACGTCACTTTTACTTGCATTCTTATTTGTCCTTCATTCCTTGCCTTCTTCCAATTTTTCTTCCACCTTTTGTCACTCTTGAGTTTAAGAGGTAAACAGTATACTCCCATTTAAAATTTTATAGTGGATATTCTCAATTTATAATTTCTGTGTAACCACAAGATATCATTTGATGAATTGTAATCTGTAGTAAAATATTTTAATATTTGGCTAATAATTTAATGACAGCATTTGTTGATAATGTATTTTTATTTGCTGACTTGTAAAATAGAGATAATATATTTCTCACAATATACAGAGTAGGCTTTACCGTTGCCTGAAACAAACAAACAAAAAAAGTACACAATGAAAAGATAACCTCAGGTTTAAAAAAAAAAAAAGTCATTTGGGATTTGGGTTAGGTTTACATTAGTAATGCTTTTAGTGTCCATCTCTATAAATTGGCAGAGTTCTACTTGCACCAGATTGTAAATTTTCCGTTGGCAAAAATTGTCTCTCAGTCACATCCCTCCCCTAATTGCAGAGTCTAATTTGTTCTGTAATAAGGATTCAATAACTAGGATATTTACTTAATAGAGTGAAGGAAGAAGCTGGATCAAACCTGGGATACAGACTTTATTGTCAGACAAGCTGGCGCTCGCTTTCTCCCTTTTGCCACCAAAGTAGTCTCTTCCACAGTGAAAGCAATCCCTCTTCCAGCAAGAGATGGTTGGCACCATTTCTCTCTAAACTGGAGAATTAAAAACTGCTCAGCCAGCTGCCACCAGCATCTTAGAAAACTTGGATGTTTAGGCAATTATAGGTTTCCCGTGGTGTTCCCCAATGCTCTTTTCAAAGATTTTTTTTTTCCCAGTAAACTAAACAAAAGCCTCATACAATAGTGCAGCACTGCAATTCAAGCCTACAAAAGTGCAGGAGACACTAATTATGCACTTCCTTTCTGAAGCTTCTTATTGGTTTCCTTTTAGGCACTGATGCTCATCCTGATGTGTTAGTGTTCCCAAGGTCCTTGCCCCTTGCCCCTTGTTTTAATCCATCCATTGCTTAGACAAACTCACTCATTCCCTAGACTGCAGTGGTCATATTTGGGTCTCTGTGCTGGTTCACAATGCTATTAAGCTATCTGCAACCACTGCAACATGAATTCAATCCCTGGCCAGGGAGCTAAACCACATGGCATAGCAGACCTCTCCTTTCTTGCCCACTATTCCCCTCAGCAGTGTATTTCAGTAGATCTGACTGTTCTGTTTCCTGCTCTGTGTCTAATGATCCTCTTACCCCCCTACACTCCAGTTCTTGTATGCATAAATAAATAAATCTTTAAAAGTCTCATATACCTGACGGATCTTAAATCTCTATACCTTAGCTATATCAGTGGTTTAACTCTGCATCCTGAATATTAATATCATTGATCTAAGTACCTTGGGAACAGATTCAGCACAGGAATACATTTCTATTTTCTACTGAAACTTGTTTTCCTTCTATATTTGCTGCTTTGACAATCTTTAAATAGTCTTAAGCATTCTTTTAATCTTCAAACACATATTGTAAGTAAATATTTTTACCTTTTTTTGCTTGATGAGGAAACTAAAACTTGAAGAAACCATACAGTTGGTCTGTGAAGGTGTCCTGCAATCTCAGATCATCACACTCCAAAGATTGTGTCTCTTCTAATTAGCATTAATAGAAAGAAAATAATGAGAAAAAAAAAGTTGATCATTAAATTATGAGATGATGATAAGATCTGCTCACCTAATACCTCACGTATCACACAAATAACCATTGTGTTTTTAACCCCTGAACCTCCTTAGAACACTCATACTACTTAGTAAAAAGCATAAATAGCTTGAATAACAATTCTGTACATGGTTGAATTTATCTTATTTTTATTAAATTAGTTGATGATACTCATTGAGATTGCATCTGAGTCCGTGCCTCACTCAGTCATTGCTGAAACAAGGTCCCTACTGTCAGAAAAATAACTGCATGATTCTGGGATGTTGTCATCCAAATTATGAGAGATGAAGTGACAAGTTAACCTGAACACTTATTTAAGTGCTTATTTAAGAATTGCTTGTCAGTAAAGCACTACCCTTTGTTTATATGCAAGTCATGGATAAATTAACTGAGATTTGAATGTTGTTTATAAAGACAAGGTGATTTTAAAAATACATCATATTCTCATTATCCTCTTTTTGTCTGTACCTAGCTCCTGAATGCTGTTGAGGCTAGATGTTCTAGAGTTAGCTTGACATGGTAACTTGTAAGGAGGGAAAAAAAAAATGCTAGGAATGTTTTTAGGTTTTGATTTTTGTTGTTAAGGCATTTGTCCACTGTAAAAGTTCATCTTGCCTTTTTTAGAGGTGATTCATTTTTAGCAAACTTGTCTACTTCCCATTACTGCTATCATGATGTTTATTTCAGCATCACATTTGTCAAGTTTATCAAATTACACACTTAAAAATGGTGTTATAGTATGTAAATTTTACTTTCTTTAAAATAATACCAGTAGAGCAAATTAAAAATACCAAGCAACTATTTTTCATTCTGGCATAACCGTTCTCCATCTTTTTAGTGACCAAATTGTTCTATAACATGAGTCAATGTGGCCAAAACAGAGATATTCCCTAATATCAGGTCTCATCCCAACTGACCTTCTAGCAGTTATATATTATTATCTTTCTTTTGTGTAAGGAGAAGCTAAAACTTATGGAAGTCATGAAACTAGAAAGTAGAAGACTTGACCTTTAATCATCCTTTCTAAAACCATTGTCTTTTCTAATAAACTTTAACAGAAAAGAAAGAGCAGAGAAAAAAGGGGAAAATTCTGGATACACTAACAACCACTCTTGGTCTATTTGTCAATAGACTGAGATAATATAATAGGTTAGAGACAATCTAAGATCTATCGTTATAGTAGGGTGAGTAGCCTGCTTTGGTCTTTCATTGATTCCATGCCAAATCTTATATAATATTATTTTAATTAAGTACAGTCAAATCTGGCCATTCTATCCATAGTGAAAGAGAAAGACCTAAAGATAGCATAACTTTTGTGCCCATCCAGCTAGAAGCAGCTGTCCCTGTATCCAGCTAGCTTTGTCCAAAGGGAATTATTTCATGAAAGCATAGAAAATTCATTTACTGTGATGAGGACTTTTTCTTAAACTAGGTTCTCAGAAAAGCAGGTCAATTCAATATTTTCGATTTTAATGAAGCCTAGTAGGAATCTTCTTCCTAGGTAGAAACATCGGTAATGTGAAGAGGTTGGACAACAGAGAGCACAGATTATCCTTGAAACATCACTCATATCATGATTCAATATTTCTTTCTTTGGACACTATCCAGATATGTGATGTTACCTTTTATTCTTTTGCTTAACTATTACTAGTCTGGCTTGGGAAATGTTCACTCATTTTAAGAAGACTTATATGTCTCTAGCTGTCCAATACAGGCTGATTTTATTAGTAAAAGATTCAGATTGTCTGGAGATACTCAGGCATTATTCAACCATTCATTGAAGTTCATTTATATATTTATTTATAAATATTATATATATATAATATATATTATACATATATATTATATATATGTAAGTCAACTTGTAAATAAAACAAAAGCCCTATGTTGCAGAAATATTCAGCTACATACTTTGGTTGTATTTTGTTGCATTAGATAAGGTGATGTGTAAGTGAGATCTAAATTCAAATTCTAAAAATTAGTAATTTATATTCATTTCAACAAATAAATCAATATATTTTTTTACTATGTATGTAACATGCTAATTCTCAATGTATCAGGTGACAGGCCACATTTTTTTTTTCATTTTGTTGGACACATTACACTCTATAAAGTAGGTACTTCAATGAATTACAAGATAATTTTAGAAAGTTCTGAAGTATAATATTAAAAGTATAAGAAGATTTGAAGAAATGATGCATTATAACTATTTGAAAATTTAGGTTCCTGATTGGCATAGTTATATTTCATATAGCTATAGCAAATAGGAAAGCAAGGTGTAATTTCAAATTATGAGTGGCTTTGTTATAGTATGTCCATGATTGAAAAGCAGTAAGTGAGGGCCATGATGCATGTGTGGATCAGTTCAAAACCACTATATAAACAAAAAGCAATAAGTAAAAGAATGTATATGGGAGATAAAGACATTGGGACCAACAAGGAACAGAAATTTTAAATACTAACAATGAAATGCTGATCAGAATATCTATATAAAAATCAGTCTAACCACAGGGAAAATGTCCTAATATTGGAAGCATTAGAGGCTAGATAATAGTCTCTTAAAGTAAAAAATGGGAATACCTTGGTTATAAAAAGGAATATCAGCTAGCAAGAATGAATGATAGTAAGTAACCTTGTGAAAATTACTTAATCACTTTGGCTTAATTATAATTGAAGCCATCTAATTATCTCTAGTATAGAATGTTGATGTAAGGGTTAAACTGTCTTTAATATGTGACACATAGAAGAAAATAATGCATAGTGGTGATGGTTATTATTTCCAAATAAATTCATATGCTGAGTTGGGTCACCTGGGAAATCATTAGCTCTGAGATCCTGTCTGAGCCAATGATGATGTCACCTGCTCTGTGCTCTTGTGTGCAGCAAAGGTAACATAATGCAATTGATCGGTGAACTTTAAATATTCTTCAAACAAATATATGTTGTAACATAAATAGCTGTGTCATTATTATTTCTACGTTACATTCAACATTTGTAACTGAATATAAGCAAAACAAAATAATCATTGAATCATGGAAGGAAATGATTATTTTTTCAAAAAACTCTATTGTGGCAAATAATAATTACAGGCATCCAGTTCTCAAGAACCATTTTATATTTTAATCATAATGTGCTTGTTAGGCTCTATCATTATTAAAAATTCCATTTAATAATCGAATTGTAGTTCTCTTATGGCACTGATTAAGACAGTTTCTCTTTAGTGCCATTGTTTAACAAACATAGATAATAGCCTTTCCTGTTCTCAACTTAGCAGTTTATATATATATATATATTTTTTTTTTTTTAAATTAATGTGTTCTTCCCCCCTTCAGTTTTGCTGCTTCTCTGTCCTGTCTCCTCCATGCCAAACAATGTTTCCTTATCTGGTGATAATTTCAATATTCTCCATATGGTCTCGTTGAAGCCTTGAGGGATGCGATCACAAATACATTAGCAGTCAAACAGTTGTATATTCTTTGACATCTTATTTATGTTCTCTTTCCCCAAAGGTTTTAAAAAGTGAATAAATAAGCATAACTTGGAGATATTATTAGTGTAAGAGTTATATCAATACCTAGAACTTTATTAGATTTATTAATTTGAGGTCAATTTATAAACTTTTATTATAAAGATAAATTTCGAAAGCCCCCAGCCAGACTGAAGTCTTCCTTCAATTAACGATTGTTCTGCAGTCTCCTTTAGTCACCGTTGATTCTTTTTCCCCTTATTTTCCAAATTGTATTTCCATTAATTCCTGCAACTGTATGATTGTTCTAGCCAAAATCTTTGCTACTAAATTCAATAGTAGTGGTGGCTGTCCTGCTCTTAAAGGAAAATATCCAGTTTTCCACTGTTAAGTACTATATGGACTGTAGATTTTGCAATACAAGGACTTTATTATTGAGGCAAATAATTCTATCCACATCTTGTTTTGACTTTTTATCATTAATAACTGTTGAATGTTATCAAGTGTTTTCTTGGCATGTACTGGTCACCTCCAAGGGAGGCAGAGTTGGGAGTAGAATACGATAAGGAAAGTTTACTTATAGTCCAAGTAGTGAGGGGCCTAGAAAGTCAACACCAGGAAAGAGCAGTCCCAGCATATTAGTCTAGAACCAGCTTCAGAGAAAATGGACAAGTTCATGGAAGAATGTACAAATGTGAGGAAGTGTTATTGGGGTGGGTTATGTCTGGGTCAAATTTCTTCTGAGAAGAGAAACAAAATAAATAAACTTCTACCTAGCCTACCAAAGAAATAATGGACAAAGCATTAGCAAACAGAATCAGAAATTACATAGGAGAAACTATCATAGATAATACCGAAATTTTAAAAAAATCACAAAACATTACTATACAAATTTTCATGTCAATACATTCCATAACCTTGAAAAATGGGGGACCTAGGGAGCTCCATCGTTCCTAGTAACCAGAACATACTAAACTCTAGTCGTTGTCCTTACAGAACTCTCTGCTAGTCTTTACACTTAAATTATTGTAGCTGATCTCGATGATCTGGCCATGATGTCTCCTGCTGTGCTCAGCAGATACTGGGTTCCCAGTATGTGACTCGTACCAGGACTTTTGCTCCTGCCTGATTCTACATTTAGCTTGACCAGCAGGAACTCTGGGCTCTAAGACAACAGCCTTCAGAACAATGGAAGCCAGGGACTCTATTGATATCATATGACTTTTATTTCTACATTGTTTGATTGACATATATCAAGAAGTCCTTTCATCCCTTGTAGACGCCTCACTTGATCATGATGTACAATTTTTGTAATGTATGATTGGCTTGCTATATTTTGCTGATAAAGCTTACATCAGTATTTATCAGCAATACCAGTCTGTAGTCCTTTTCTTGTATTGCCTTCATCTGGTGATGTTATTGGCTTCATAGAATGTAGTAGAGAACATGACCTCTTGGATTTTTAGATATAATTTCAGCAAGATGGAAACAAATTCACCTGTATAAACTTCTGGCTCTGGCTTCTGCTTTTTGAAATATTTCTAGACTGCTTTTGGAAATATTTCTAGACTTTGCTGCTCAAGTCTAATGAATATCATTGGTTTATTCAACTCTTCTGGTTCTTCCTACTTTAGTCTTGGCAAACTTTATTTTTCTAGAAATTTTCCCATTTATTCAAGTTTATGAAATGTATTGACAATAAGACTTGTATAATAATGTTTTATGCTTTTTTTTAAATTGTATTATCTATGATAATTTCTCCTATGTAATTTCTGATTCTCTTTACTAATGTTTTATCCTTTACCTCTTTGGTAGGCTAGGTAGAAGTTTATTTATTTTGTCTAGATTCCAATCATTATTATTATTTTTGTAGGCATTTGTTGCAATTATAACCACTAATTCACTTAATCTTCCAACCACATTTGTTCCCTCCCATGGATTCTGGTAACTTGAATATTAATTTTCACTTCTTTTGAGATTTTTTTAAAATATCTGTTTTAGTTTAATATTTAATCTAATTGCAATTAAAATATGTCATTTTGTCTCCAAATGTTTATATTTTTACCCGGTAGATTTTTTAGTAGTTGACTTCTAACTTTATGGCTTTTTGGTCAGAAAGAGCAAAGGCTATTTCAATCTTCTATATTTTACTGATGACTTAATCATGCCCAAAGATATGATCTATTAAAAGTGCTCCTGTGCTCTTGGAAAAAAGCTGTATATATAGTCTGGGTTTGGGTGAAGTGTTTCTTTGCTGTATATTAAGTCAATTTTGTCTCTTTATTTAAGGTGCTTATTTCCCTATGTGTGCTATATCTTCTTGATCCATCTATAACAGTCTGTAGAGTACTAAAATTTCCTAAGATGAGGGGGCCCTCCCTAGTGGCGCAGCAAGTTAAAGCACAGCACTAAGAAGCTTAAACCACTTCTGCATGAGTTTGATCTCCACCTGTCCCGGAGGTGACCACATGGTGAGTCAGACCTCTTCTGACCCACCAGCTGCTCCCCCCAGCAGTGTATTCCATTGATCTGCCTGTTCTGCTCCCCACTCTGTTTCTTGTGAATCCTCTTACCCTCTGCATCTCTGGTCTGTACCCCAGTTCTGTATGAATAAATAAATAAATGCATAAAAAAATTTTCCTAGGATTATTGTGCTGCTGTCATATCTCTCTTTAGTTCTGCTAATAGTTTCTTATGTATCTTCGTTCTCTAAGATTCAGTGCATAATTATTTATGTGTCATTTATCTTTGTTGTATTTGTCATTAAATCATAA
>NW_004567116.1:44171265-44174802 GCF_000260355.1 Condylura cristata | reverse complement strand
TGCCTTTTCTTTTTAATTTCCTATTACTAGTATAGTAGTAGGGTTGTTTTCCAGCCTTTAATTCTAAATCTGTGCTTATCAATTTTGGTGAGATGGGTTTCCTATAACATCAAATCTTGGACTTTGTTTTGAAATTCACTCAGCCATTGTATCTTATAACTGACAAATTCAAACCCATTACAGGTAAGATGATTGTTAAGAAATCCTATTTTGCTCATTAACATTTTGTTATTTCGACATATACCTCAGTAACATCTTTAAAGATACATCACCCAAAGCAAGGATAGTGAAGAAAAGGATAAACAATGGGGACTACATCAAAAGAGATACTACATAAAACAGACACCCCACTGACAGGGAGATATTTTTCGCACATAATATGAATGATACAGGACTGGTCACAAAAATATACAAAGAGCTGATGAAACTCAACAAATACAAAGTGAACAACTCCATATATTGTGGTATCTCATTGTGGTTTTGATTTGCATTTCATATATATTGTGATATAGAAATGCAAGTCAAAACCATAATGAAATACCACTATATATATTTGTATATAGTGTAATACGGAAATGAAAATCATCTCCTGTATATACACATACATATACATACACACACACACACACACACATATATTGCAATAATATATTACAGTCATTTATATATGATTTATAATCATATTTTATTATAATCATTTATATATATAAGTATATAAATGAAGCATTTATATATATAAAAAATGATATATAGAATTATATATCATATATATATATGATTGTAATAAAATAAAGCCTTTAACTAACAACTATAAACCAGAGCCATTCTATGGGGGAGGAGAGGGGAACAAGTTCAAAACTGGGGTGGGAAAAACACATGGGACTATGGTGAGGGCACATGAGTGAAGTGGTGGAGGGAAGTCCACAGGGATTACGACTGAGATGAAAAATGTACAAAATGAAGAATAATGTAAAAATATGAAATGAAGCAAAATTTATTTTTTTTAATTTTTGTCATTTCCTGTATTATTTAACTTCTTCCTTTTACCTTTTAAGTTCCATTCCATTGGCTTGTGTGCTATTCTATTGATTTTTGTTTGTAGCATCTGCTGAGGTTAATACTTGGACTCTTGGGACCAGCTGGACAGTCTGATATCAGTTTCATTATGATGATGATGTTATTCTCTCCCTCCTCCATTTTGTATAATGTATGTGTCTGTACTCTCTGTATTTGTTGTTTTATTGCTTTATAATAACCCTCTTAGTACTTCTTTCTAATATGGCTTTATGTTGATAAATATGTTTTCTGTGAAGTTCCTTACTATTCCCTCCATCTTGCTAATCTTCCATATAGAGAATTTTTTTTTTAAAGATTTATTTATTCATACAGAACTGGGGTACAGGCCAGAGGCTCAGGGGCGGTGAGAGGCTTCACCAGGGACAGAGTGGGGAGCAGAACAGGCAGATCTACGAAGTACACTGCTGAGGGAAGCAGCGGGTGGGTCAGGAGAGGTCTGGCTCGCCATGTGGTCTCCTCCGGGGCAGGCGGCAGGCGGGAATCGAACTCATGCGGAAGTGGCTTCAGATTCTCAGTGCTGTGCTTTAACCCGCTGCGCCACCAGGGAGGGCCCCATATAGAGAATTTTTTAATAGGCATCGTTTTCTTGAAGTGGTTTAAGTGTCTCCTAACGTTCCTTCTTACTTTTAAGTTTTCTTCTGATAAATCTGTGGGCAGTCTGATTGTTGTTTTCATATAGGTTACTGTTTATTTTTTTTTTCTTGATATTTTTAACATTCTCTTCATTGAATTTCAACAGTTTTATTATGTCTTGGAGTATATCACTGTGGTATCACTTTGTTTGGAACTCTTTGAACCTCTTGAATCAGGGTATTTGGCTTGCTTCCCAGATTGAAATGGTTCTCAGTAATTACTGCATTAAATAAATGTCCTATGCCTTTCTGCTGTCCTTCTCCTTCTTGGACTCCGTGAGATGAATGTTATTTTTATTTAAGTTATCCCAAATAACTTTAGTACTGTGTTTATTTTTTTAATTTATTTATCTCTTTATTGTTCTACGTGTGTGTTTTCCAATATTATATTTTCAAGCTCAGTAATTGTCTCACTTACTTGTATTTGTTTACTGCTAGGCCTTCTATTGTATTTTCTAATTCTTTTATAGTATATTGTAGATTCATTATTTGTAGTTGTAGCATTCTAATATTTCCTCAATCTTCATTATGTTCTTCTTTATGTATTAGTAAACATAGTTATAACTGTTTCCTTAAACTCCTTTGCAGGTAAATTCCAGAGTTCTTCTGAACTAAGACTTTACTTAGGGTTTGTGTTTTGTTTTTCCTTTTATTTTTCTCTAATATTTGTGATATGTTCATTTGTCTCTTCATTTCTAGGTTTTATGTTTTAATAAAAGACCTCCTTTTCTCATCTGATTCAATTGGCTTAGTAGCCTTCCAACAAGAATCTTATTTTAATATTGTTGGCTTTTCTATGTTTTTGTGTCTCTGGGTCCATGAAGTTTCAATTTTGGAGCTTAGACAAAGATTCCTCAAACTCCAAGAGAGGTGGTAAGGACCAAAGCATAGTATTCCCCAAATTCAGAAGTGCCTGTGTAGGTGCCAAGTTGTGTGAACGTGTGTGTGTGTGTTTTAAACCAGAGTATTTAGGAGTCTGTTATTTCATGTACTTCATATCTTCATATGCACTTGTTTAGATGATGGGGTGACTAAGTTGGCAAGGGGTGATTGTAGAAAGGAGCTGGATCAGAAAGGCACTGAAATTTTCCTGCAGTGACCATCAGAAATGCAAGCTTTCTACTGTGCTGTGGATACCTGGGTTGGACAGTGGGATTCCAAGTGACACTCTGCCCTTGACCACCTCTTCAGCCCCAGATTTTGTATGCCTCATGCCTGACTCTAATGCTGGCTGAGGGTTTTACTTAAAACAAGACTACTAGCAGGAGTTGTTGTTTATTTTTTTACTCTTTTAGTATGGAACTGTACCCTGGACATTTGATTCTGATAATCTCTGGTTACTGAAAATAGTCACTTGTCCTGGTTTTGGCCTTGTGGCAGCAGGGTGGGCAGCAAGGGGGTAAGAAAAGGGAGGGGGAATGTTGAAAATATCACAGCTTGAGGCTGAGAATGGTAGTCTCATCTATGAGGAGACACACGATGGTGTGGCTGGTCCCCGACAACAGGATAATAGTCATCACTCTGCCACCCTCCTCTTGTAGGATTCTCTAGTCCGTCACCATCTAGCTAGATTCTTGCATTTACATTTAGCCTTGAATTTTAATGACCAAATTTCAGATTATTGTCATTGGTAAGCAGTGTCTTTTGAAGCCCCAAGTATAGAGTTATTTATTACCAAACCTGTTTTCTCTTTTTTTATATATATCTGTCATTAATTCTAGTTTTAGTTAAACTAACAAAAAATTGAACTGACTTACTGTGTGACTTCTAGTTCTCATTGTCTGAATCTTAATATTTGTCTATTTCCTTGGTTTATCTTTTTTTTTTT
>NW_004567116.1:44127313-44170965 GCF_000260355.1 Condylura cristata | reverse complement strand
GAGAGGTCTGCCATGCCATGTGGTCACCTCCGGGGCAGGCGGGAATCGAACTCATGCAGAAGCGGCGTTAGATTCTCAGTGCTGTGCATTAACCCGCTGCGCCACCAGGGAGGGCCATGGTTTATCTTTTGATAACATCAACATTCATCCTGTGGCATTTGAAAAATACTAGAGACATCCTCTGGGAGCTGGGGGAGGGGACTCATCTTTCCTACCCTCTTTTGGTTGCTTTATTAATATTTTAGCAGAGTAGAGGCTCACAAAGAAATTACTGATTATATTCTACCATTCTGTAATAAATTAATAAGATCAACTAAAAATCTGAATATTCTTAAAATCATGTAAGAATTATATCTTTTGCATGAAAGGAAATTAACTTGAGAAGATTTGATAGTAGTTATAAATGAACAAGAATGTGAAAGAAATCCCCTTCTAATAATTTAGTCAAATTTTGCTAGCAAACATAGTTCATTTAAAAAAAAAATCTGAGGTAGTATTGGTTTACATTGTTGCTTATATATTTAAATTATAGGATCACCCATTTTAGGTGTTTTACCTAATCAACAAGCTAAGTTCAGCTATAGTTTTTCCTTCCTTTTCTTGCTGTAACTTTGTTCCTGATGTATGTGCAAAAAAATCACAATTTAGAGTCCAACACCATAGTACATTGTGCTTCCCCTCTCCCTGTTTTGTTCAAAGTTCTCCCCATGCCTCAGTCCTATAATCAGTTTTCAAAGGTTAGGTTTCAGGTTTGGCTTAATCTGGCACTTTGTCTGATTTCTCTATCTCCTGTATGCAAGTGACACAATCTGGTATTTGTCTTTCTTCCTTTATTTACTTCACTTAGCATTATTCCATCAGCTCCATCCATGTTTCCGAAATGGCATGAGTCTATCTTTTTGATCCCTGAGTAGTATTCCATCGTGTATATATTACCACATTTCTTGAGCCATTCATCACCTTGAGCTACTCACCACTTAGATTTTTTTCCAGAGTGTGACTATTGTAAAATGGGCTGCAATGAATTTGAGAACAGAAGTTTATTTTCAAATGAAAAGTTTTGTGTTTGGGGGTATATACCTAGATGTGGAATTGTTTAATATTTCTAATATATTAAGAGAACTCCATATTGTTTCCCACAGGGGTTAGGTCAAACCCCATTCCATCAGCAGTGTCCTTGTCAGATCTTTTCTGTCCACATGCACACCTATGCTGGTTTTCAGTCTTTTTTATATGGGCCAAGCTTGTAGAATTGACACCTCATTGCGGTTTTCATTTACATTTCCATAAAGGTAAGTATTGATGAACTTTTTGAAACTATATCATTATCTAAAACCATACATAGAAGGCAGCTCAAAAATGGGTAACAGACTTGGATGTGTCACTTGAAACCATTAAATACACAGAAGAAAGCATAGGCAAAACACTTCAGGACATAAGCTTCAATGATGTGTTTGTGGATTTGTTTCTAACAGCAAGGATAACAAAGGATACTATAAATAATTGAGTCTAAATCAAGCTAAACAGATTCTATGCAGTGGAAAAAAATAATAACTAAAACAACAAGGCACCATAGTGAATGGGAGAAAATATTCACATACCATACATCTGAAAAGAGGTTGACTCACAGATCTAAACACACACACACACACACACACACACACAAGGGCTCCCTGGTTGCAAGGTGTTAAGTTTTGAACTGTCAAGCTATCTGCATCCACTGCAGCCACAAGTTCGATCCCTGATCCCTACAGGGAGCTGACCCACTTGATGTAGCAGACCTCTCTTGTTTCACCTGCTGTCCTCTCAGCAGTATATTTTAGTAGATATGTTCTTTTGCTCCCCACTCTGTCTCTGGTGAATCCTCTCACCCCTGCATCTCTAGTCTATACTTAATGTCTTATATTCATAAATAAATATTTAAAAAATAAACTCAACTCAACAGCAACAAAACAAATAAGCCAATTGAAAAATGTGCTAATCTAAATATGTACTTCTCCAAACAGTCTATTCTTATTTTAACTCACAGAAAAGAACTGCAGAGTCAAGATAGTAGGTAGATTGAAAGAAATATGGAATGGGGAAGAAAAAAAGGGGGGGGGGATAAAATACGAGCTCTGGGCTCTCCCTGGTGGTGCAGCGGGTTAAAGCACTGCACTGAGAAGCTAAAGCCACTTCCGCATGAGTTCGATTCCTGCCTGCCCCAGAGGTGACCACATGGCATGGCAGACCTCTCTTGACCCGCCCGCTGCTCCCCTCAGCAGTGTACTTCGTTGATATGCCTGTTCTGCTCCCCACTCTGTCTCTGGTGAAGCCTCTCACCACCCCTGAGCCTCTGGCCTGTACCCCAGTTCTGTATGTACAAATAAAATAAATCTTTTAAAAAAAAAAACATGAGCTCTGAATGTCATTATAACTAGCAAAAAAGCAAGTTAGAGATAGTAGGAATGGATGTTGAGAGACTTGACCATTCTTTTTTTCCCTTGCACCCTGTCCAACTAGGTAATAAATGAATGATAGCTGGTGGCTGGAAGAAATGTTCTCAGATATATTTAATTGGGTGTTCTTTCTATCTGAGAGAGCATATATTATTGAAAATAATATTTTTTATAAAATCTACAGCCCCTAATCATATATGTCAAAACTAAGTGGGAAAAAAATAAGTCAATCTTAATCCTAGGAGAAGGCAGTCAAAATAAGAAACAAACTAAGTTGGCAAAGGTAACTTTCTTAAATCAGAGTTCTGCCTTTGTGCAATATAGATGATAGTTAATGAACTTTACCCATACCCTGTGGTCAGAAAACACTGCTTTCTCCTCTCAGGTGCAATCCCCATAAAATTCCCACCACCTATGCAACCATGCACCATCACCATAGTCCCTTATGCTCTTTCCTACCTATTTTGTTTCCTGTGCCTGCTCTCCCCTAAAGAATGTCTGTTTTATAGTTTTCTGTTAATTTTTTTATTATTATTATTTCCTGAACCCTTCTTTGCCCCCTCCATATTCCTCTTATAAATTAAATCAACTGGTATTTTTCTTTTCCTTGCCAGCTTATTTCACTGAGCATAGTCCATTCCAGCTCCATCCATGTTAGTAGTGCAAATGGCAAGAGGCAAGAGTTTATCTTTTTGATTGTTGAATAGTATCCCATTGTGTATATAAACCACATTTTCTTGATCTAGTCATCTATTATATTTCTATCTCTTCCCTTGACACATAGAATACATTTATTTGTAATGGTAGCCAAAACTCTGTAAGCTATATTTACTTCAAGAAAGTGAAAGAAAACTAAACCAAAACAGACTGGATAGCTGCTACCTGTTAGATTGCCTTAGGGATCATTACAAATAATAAAAGCTTAGTTAAATCTGTACAACAGTCTTAATAGGTATTATTTCACTCTACAAATGAAGAAAAATGAAAGCTTAGAAAGATGGGTGAACTTGCCCTTGGTTTTTAAATTTATATATGACTGAATTAAGATATCACTCACATAAGAATGTCAACTATGCTTAAGCATAGCTAAAAAGACAATCTGCAGATTGTGGGAGGGAGGGAGATGGAGGAGAAGTGGGAGACAGACAACACACTTCAACACAAGCATTCACTACAATTATAGGATATATTGCTGCTATCCACATGATCAAATTATGATTTGGTGAATATATCATTCAAATAACAAAATAAATCATAACAAATATATTTTTTTTCTCCAGAGCATTACCTGCTGCTTTAACAACTGTTACACAACAAGCATGCCATTTTTCTCATGTAAAGAATATATAGCAATGTCCCTTTAAGGCATAAGTATTTTCACCTATATTCAGTATTTTGTGGAAGATGAGAAAATCCTCTATTCCATTTCACAGATCTGGAAATGAATCAGAGGTGAAGTTATTGGTGGAAATTCAGCATGAAGGGCAAAGGCAAGTTGAAAATCTTGATAATCATAATCCATTTTTCTAATACAAGTATTCTTTTGTTTCCTTTGTAGTAAATGAAGTATGGCGGCATAATTTTGAGATAATGAGTTCAATTGTTCCCTCTATGTTGGAAGTTTAAAGCGATACTTTAGTGTTCTTGACCCTTTTCACTGATAGCATCATTAATTAACATATGTCAACTTTTTTTTTTTTTGTCTTGTAATCACTCTCTAATACTGCTTTTATAATCCTGTAAGAAATTTGTTCATGGGCCTCTTGGTGACCTAGGATTTAAGTCCCAGCACTATCACTGCCAAGCCCTCAGTTTGATCCCCGGCCAGTGAGCTGATTTCTCATCTTGCCTGATGTTCCCCTTAGGAGTGGATTTCAGTAAATCCACCTGTTCTCCCCACTCCGTGTCTGGTGGGGGCACCTCTGGCCTACACTCTAGTTCCTGTATACTAAATAGATCTTAAAAGAAATTTGTTCAGTATGTAATATGTTAATATAAATATTAATTTATTTTGGAAATATTTGGTTGCATTTTGCTAGTGCCAGAGAGATGCATAGCTGAAAATAGAGGGTAATCTACACCTTCAGGGATGAAATTAATGCTTTTATATCAAATTGATTTCATCTAGTGAGATCATTTTTCATCATTTAGTAATGGTTAAAGTTGAATTGTGTGAAAAATAACAAGTCTGTGTCTAATCTTCACTTTTTTCTTTATACTTCGCAGCAATCAACTAGTTAAGTATGTTGTGGGAAAAGGAGGGAAAATAGCTGCACATAATTCACCACTGCCTAATAACCAATAATAGGCCCTTTGTTTTATTTACTATTTGTGTTGTGCACATGAACATATGTCCGTATTTTAGAGTTTATAAATGTGTGTTCACATTTATACACATTAATACAGCAATACAGACCATTCACTAAATCTATATACTATGTCTATAGCACACAAGCATTTGCTGACTAAATTTACATGTGTCATTCACATATATGTATACATTTGTATTTATCTGAATAAAAGAATCTTTAGTTATCCTACATTGTTTAAAACATTGTAAAAATTATTTTGGTTTGTTTCCTAATGTCTCTGTTATTAAGTGGGTTATATAAACAGTATTCAAGATATTCCCCAATGTTGATGTAATTATAGAAGTATAACCCATACATATTTTTACATGGATATGCTTTTTGTCATGATTAGTTTTAAATACGATTTCCTGTACATTTACTCCTTTTGATTTACCATCAACAACAACAAAACATGAAATTTCTACCAGCTAACCTGCCTGAGCTATTTTTTTAATAGTTTTCCATGGATCATAAAGCACTTTGATATGATTCCTAACTCAGCTTCAATAAGCCACTGAAGTAGTTACACTATATATATGCTTACAATAGGCAAAATGAATTGATAGAGATTTAGTGATCTGATCATGTCAGGTCATCAAAAAAAGTTTTTTTTTTTTTTTGTATGGATTTTGTTGTTTTCAACCTCATTGCTTTTTCTGCTCTGCCATGGTTAACTTTAGATTGTCCTAAGGAAGCTCAAGGAGAAGGGGGGGAAATCTCTGCATTTGGAGCTCTATAATTCACACATCCCAAAGTCACAGCCATGAATATCTGCTATTAAACTGTTACACCCCTTTTCCAGAAAGAGAATCTAAAGGCAGAAATGTAGAATTGCTTCAGTTCCCCTACCAAGACAGAGGCAAGAACCAAGCCCCATATCTGATAAATGTCAAGCCTTGTATTCTATTTTATAATAATATATTACACCTGAATCTGGATGTTTTGAGTGTTTTTTATCTTGAGAAGGATACACAATGAACTATTGCTGTGGACAGTGGGGGATTTTATGGTGGGTACCCTACGGTAGTAATACCAAACAGAGAAAATACTTAAATTACAATTAAAATTATAAATTATCGTTTAAAAAATACTTTCAGAAGATGTTTTTTATAGGTCATTAACTGTCTCCTAGTAAACTTGTAAATGGAAATCTGTGGGACAGAAATGAGGGAGATTTTCTCTAGATTTGCTTCAAAAACAATAAGCATGAAGTGACAGAACACTATCTACTGTGTAGCTATAAAACTGACAAATGCTGTGTGTAGAATTTGGATTCCTATTTCTGAAAAGATTACCTTTAATCTGTAACTTCTCAAGGTTTAAAGACAAGATTAAGTGGGACTGTGGCAAAATCCTTAATTAACTGCAATAGTGTCATTTTGTTAAAATAATTAATAATGAAAGTGGTCATATATATTTTGTAAAATATTATTCACTCCATTAAATTATTCAAAGTTTTTCCCCCATTTAAACAAAGCTAGTCTCAAATTGTGAAGCATACATTAATAGGTAGGTATGTTATATATGTTTTTAATACTAATAGGCATCCTTACTTAGTAGCATCTTACAATACATGTTTGCTGTTTGGTTGTACAGGGTTTTACAATAGCAAATGACTGACATATGGGTGATAAAAGTAGATAAAGTGCTGAACTGACATGAGAAAATAATATTCTGAAACTTAGGGTATAAAATGGTGGCATATGTCATTACCAATTGTGAATTCTATTTAATTAGTTGATTTGAGGAGTCATAAAATAATTTTAGACCTTAAATAGCATAAGAAATACTCTATTGTGTTCTGTTTATCATCTATTACTATTTACCGTCAATTCATCAATCCTATATTTCCGAGCAATGCCAAATACTCTGTACAGGACACATCATTCTGTCCAGAGCAAATTGTTCAGTTCTATACCACGCAATATGAAACAAGTGATAAGCAAATGTCTAGACGTTATAACTGTGTAATCAGACCCAAAATGTAGTGTCCAAGTTTTTTTGCTTTAACTGTCTATAAATAAGCAACTCTGTGTGCACACACACAGTAAAATGTGCATGTATATGTGTAATTATTATTTAGAACAATGGAAACTTTGCTCCTTCCTATGTCTAAGACATGAAACTTGGTTTTGCCACATGCAGATCTCATTTGACAATGACATTAACTATACAAAAAGATCTTTATTATTATCGCCATTACCAAAGATACTAAGTTATTCATCCAGTGAGTTGTGACAGAGACCAACTCTGATTCATAGACCGGTATCCTGTACACCAACTTAACTTCCATTCAAAAAGTCCTCATTGCTAAATAATTGAAAGTTGATGTGAGGTTTTCCTGAATTATTTGCAATCATTGAGTGTTAGCTCTTTTCATATGGAAATTGTCTACCTAAATGTTGATTTTTTTTTTTATCTTCAGGCATGCAGAAGTAAGGGATAGTAATACAATTAATTGCAGTTGATTATATTATTAGCAGTGTTGATCCACTAGGTAGCTCAAATTATTGGATAAATTCTGGCATAATACTCATATGCTGCTAAGAAGAATGTCTCATAAACAGTTTTCTTTAAGTATCTGTAGAAGCTAGCATTAATTGAGTTGTTCAGTCAAGGAGCAGTCCAGGATTGTAATAAGGTATTTAAAATATTTCATTTAATATACTGTCTAAAAATTATCTAAGATCCAGGGTTTTCATAAATCAATTCCTTTAAAAATAATATTACCCCATTAGATTCTTCATTAGTCCTAATTGACCAGGCTAATTAAAAAAGCACCAGTTACTAAGCACTTTAAAAGTATTAAATATCGCTGTTGTAGATGAATATGTAGTAATATAAATTCTTATACTCACCATTTAATGTGGTACATATTATTCCCATTTTGGAAGAAACATGTTCACAGAATTTAAGTACATTATCTAAGGGAACATAATGATAAATGGGAGAACTATGATAAAAACTAAAATTCAGCTATTTCAATTACAAAAACTTGTCGGTACTACAACGGTTTTAATACCTTCCTTTACAATTTCAAAACTTGAACTTGACAAAGATAGTCAGAAATGACTGTGTGTGTGTGTGTGTGGAGAGAGCAGACAGGGTTTCACAGCGGTTACTTCAGTGGTCTTTTAAGTTCTTCACTTCAAACTGTTATCATGATCCTGACTTTCATGCTGTCCTGTAAAGTGTAATTGAAGTCTGATATGAATCCATAAATAAGAATGAACCTACTTATAGATGATTCATTGTGAAGGCAATCATATAATTCAGTAAGATACTGACTCACAGATAGAAATAGGAGTTAGCTTCTTAAAGTATTATTTTGGTGGCCTTCCCTAGTGGCGTAGTGGGTTAAAGCACAGCACTGAGAAGCTAAAGCCACTTCCACATGAGTTCGATCCCCGCCTGTCCCGGAGGTGACCACATGGCGTGAGACCTCTCCTGACCCGCCCGCTGCTCCCCTCAGCAGTGTACTTCCTCGATCTGCCTGTTCTGCTCCCCACTCTGTCTCTGGTGAATCCTCTCACCCTCTGCATCTCTGTCCTGTACCCCAGTTCTGTATGAATAAATAAAAAAATTTTAAAAAAAAAGTATTATTTTGGTATAGAAATTCATAGCATTACATTTTAAATTTGATTAATCAACCACTTAAGCACATATATTTTACAATATGATCCATTTCTGTGATGATTATTTCTGATCAGATAGTTATGTTTGCTGTAAGAGTTAAAACCTCAAGGATTTTAATATCTTAGATTCTCAGAATCCCAGAAATGGAGGCATAGCTATGACTTTTCCCAGTCTATTCATTTCTATTATTAATCTGTAACAACTGTTTCAGGAAAAATTGTGAATCCATGATTGGACCTTCCTGTGTTTTCTAACTTCATTTTTCCATTTCTCATTCTTACCACCTAATGCTGAAGTATTAAATTGTAACAAGTGCTCATTCCACACCACACTTGTTCACCAGGCTGTTCACTCATTCCTCACATTCATCCCTGTTCTCTCTGTATTTTCTTCTGCCCCAGGAACACACCTCTCTGTATTGCCATAATGTCCCATGACAGCTTGTGTTAACCACATTCATAACACCTTTTATAGTGTATGTTAGTTTCTGTCTTCATGGTGCTATTTTTGACACATATACAAACTTCTTTAAGGAAGGTGTGTGTCTTCTTACCATTTTTATTCCAGCCAAAACACAGTGTAGCTGCAAACTAATATTAGATAAATGGATAGTTCTATCCCTACATATCACAAAGCAATAAGAGGACATAGAGAGTGTTACTAGTTTCCTCTAGAGCTTCCATCACAATATAGGAATTGGTAGTTTAAAAGAACAGAAATATATAGATATAAATATAGGTCTATATATAGTTTTTAAAAATTCATTGTTTATCTATGCATACAAGAACTGTGGTCCAGGCCAGAGATTCAGTGGGTGAGAGGGAGCAGCAGGTGAGATAGGAAAGGTCTGCTATGCCATATGAGTCAGTTCTCTAGTTGGGGTCAAACTCATGCTACATTGGCTGTACTGAGACTTAACCTCTTGTGCCAGAAGAAGGCCCAACAGAAAATATTTTATCACAGTTTAAGAGAACAGAGATTTGAAATCAGCTGTTCACAATTCCACTCCTCTGTCCTAGTTTCTGGTGGTTACTAGCAATCTTTGGTGTTCCTTGACTTTGAATCACATCCCTTTAATTTATGCCTCTATATTTACCATATGACCTCCAATCTGTTTCTCTGTGTTCCCTCTTCTTCTAAGCACACCAGCTATTGATTTGAGGTCCAGCTGGAATCTAGGATGACTTCCTCTCAAACGTTCTTGATAATAATACCAGCAAAGCCCCAGTTTTGAAATAGGTTTCTTTTGTCACTTGTTCTTAATGAGCTGCGACTTGGTATCTTATCTCTCTTTCTCTTCTCTCATAATCATAATTACTGAAATTGGGACAATCTTGCAATCATTCTTTCTATTCTGAAAACTACTTCTCAAAACAATTTAAACCAACAGATTAAATATGGAAACTCAAGATCTTATCAAATATATATGTTAAACACACATGTTTTCTATGTTGAATTTTTTTTCTCCCAACCTTGGTCCTTTGAATTTTTTACTTACATATTTACTTACATCAACCACATATATACTATTCTGCCATTCCAGAGATAAGGAAAGTGAGAATCAGAGGCTTACACTGTTCAGAATGTCATAGTTTGCAAAGTAGCAGTATTTGGTGTCTAACTAGTTCCTTTGACTCCCAGTTGTAAACTCTTTTCTAGTCTACTATTGTGGGTATACAATGCTCCTTTCGAGTTAGACAAGAGCAGGGTGCTTGACCACTCTGGGCAATAGGCAAATATTTTTACATTCCATCACCAGATATGACCAGGAAGTCTCTTGGGACCATTGACCAATATGCTTTGCCTTCTAGGAACTGATGAGTGGAATACCTTGTTAATAATATTGGACTTCCCAATCTTATTAAGGGGTCAAGAATATATCAGTGGACTTACTCTCCCTACAGCTCTAAATCCAGTGTTTAGTTTGACCCATTCTTTTCTCTGTCAATAGAATGGCCAGCATCCCACTCTTGAGCAGTATTCTGCTTCCCACAGCCTGCTCCAGTACTCCTGTTTCTTTTCTTTTCATGTGTGGTGCTACTGACCAACAAACTATCTCTAGTGCCTTCAGTGCATCTCTTTAGAAAGTTCACTTAGAAACCTTGATTCTTCTAGATTTTTCTATTACTGTAAAGCTAAGTGAGTTTGGTTATCCTTCTACTCCACTCATGGAACTTAAGACATTTTTCTCAACCTGTCATAGGACTGTTGGTAACAGTAATGGAATAATTACCTGCCAAGAATGTCTTGGATGAAACATTTTCTTCTTAGTTTGAAGTCAGAAAAGGTATCTATGATATTCTGCACCAAATTGGTTATTGAAAAGAGACACATTATCAGTCACTTATACTTAATTATGATTTAAATAAAATGCACCTCTTGCATTTTAATATATAATTTAACTTAAAAAAATAAAAACTCATTCATTTAACACAAAAAATCCTGTGAAGTAGATATAATTGGGTGCAACTTGGAAATGGATAAAATCTTTCTTTTCCCAGCGATGTCTCATTTGAAATAAACTTCTGAATATTCAGATGAAATTCTGTGTTCCATTATATGAATTCTATTTTTAATGATCACCTGTAGAAAATACTTAACTGAAGTGGAAACTCCTATAATTATAAGAAACTGTGGTTATTTGTATAACCTCTTTGTTATGTGGCTTCTGCTTATATTGATAGTAGAATTTAAACAAAAGAGTAGAATGATGAGACATAAAGAAAAAGAATGAAAGTAAGGAAGGAAGTACTAGAAGGAAGAGGTAGGGAAGGAAGAAAGGGGTGGGAGAAAAGAAGGAAGGGAGGGAGAGAGGGAGGGAGAGACATGATGGAAAGGGGAAAAAAACTGACCTAACAAATTTGAAAACTACAGGTTTACAGGGTAAGTTATTAACTTACCAAATGTTGACATGCGTCTACTATATGTCAGATAACGTGTTAGGAACCTGTGATGTAAGTGTTATTATGACATTTAATCTGCTTATAATCTAGTGCAAAATAGAATCAATAAATAGTTAATAATAATATTAAAGGATGGCAAAAAAGTAAATATAGAGAATAGTGGAAATCCTTAGCTAAATATTTAACCTAAATTTGAGAAATGAGGAATCACCTCTCTCTTTACAATGAAGAAACTAAGATTAAGAGAAGTACACCAAATTTGTAAGTTTATCAAAAGTATAAGATTCCTGGTGTTTATCAAGCTACTACTAGATACACTATCTGGATATAATAAAATATTTTCAGTGAACTATATTGATGTTTATGCCTGGCCCTAAGATTTTCACTTAGTCCATGTCGCTTTTATTCTGATGTTTGAAAGGCCATATTTCTCTTCATAAAGGCAGTAAGGCATCTAAATTTCAGAGAAATTTCATTCAAATGATCCCTTTACTGCATGTCATATTCTCTAACTTCTGTCTGTGTTGTAGTAAAAACAGAAATAGTGAAAAAAGCCTGGTTTCTTTCCAGGTCTTTTTTTCCCATTTACTTATTATTTAAATCCACTTTTCTACCAATCCAGTTATTCTTAAGTAGGGGGTGATTTTGCCCCTCAGGGAAATTTGGGCACTAGAAAAAGTTTTGACTGTCACAACTTGCAGTGAGGAGGGTGCTGTTAGCATGTCCTAGACAGAAATTGCTAAGCTTTAATGCACAGGGCAACTCCCAACAAAGATTTGGGAGCCAGCAATATATAGTTAGTGATAAGAATTTATAAAGAAAATAGATTTTTTAAAAAGATTTATTTATTTGTGCATACAGAACTGGATACGGGCCAGGGGTGTAGGAGCAGTGAGAGGATTCACCAGAGACAGAGTGGGGAGCAGAACAGGCAGACTGACAAAGCACACAGCTGAGGGGAACAGCAGGTGGGTCAGGAGAGGTCTGCTGGCACCATGTGGTCACCTCAGGGTTGGGAAGCTAACTCATGCTGAAGTGGCTTTAGCTTCTTAGTGCTGTGCTTTAACCCACTGCGCCACCAGGGAAGGCCCAGAAAATTGATTTTAATCATGTATATCTATGGTAACTACAGCATTATACCATTATTCAAGTCAGTATATTTTATCTATTAGAAAGTTTATTGGAAATAAATGTTAGAAGTAATATATATCCTGGGTCATAATTTGTTTTAATATTTTTTTTACCCTATAGCTATCCCAGCCCCCAGCACAATACCTATATCAGACAGTACATGTTTGTGAACTAAAAATAACATTGGAAAAATTACTACTTCTTGTTATTGAGTCCCATTATCCTTCAGCCAATTTATAGCTAGTTAACTAGATAGATAGAGAGATAGATTTTTATCTTGAAGCTTAGAAATACTTATTAAAAAAGTATTATCATCTAAAACTTCAGATTTAGTTTCATATCCCTAGACCTGGCTAAGCTGTACTTGAAATCTCTCCAAAATTTTAGGATTTGATAAATGTGTCCCTGCTGATTTCCTGGACCTTATTTAGTATACATTAATCATTATGAAAATAAGTTGTTAGATCCACTGAATCTAGAAATTTGTACAACATATTTTTCACTAAAACATGAATTTACTATATATCAATATTTGTAAAATATGAAACTTGCATAAATTACATACTTTAGAGTAAATCCCATTGAGACTTGGGCTCAGAGTCCTCAATTTCTGATACTTCATCCCCCCCCTTATGTCAATTTTGCATTTACTTAAGTAATATTAAATAAATTTAATGCAAAAAGTAAAATAATAAGGTAATCAAATTTAAATTTCTTATAGAAATCTTTCAGCTTATTGGATGAATATTATGTATATATGTGTTTGAAATGTGCTTAAGAAACATTTATTTGCATAATTTTGGTATATTTTAAAATATTAAAGAAACTCCATTCACTTTATCAAGTACTTCTTAGTTGTTAGGAGGTTGTTAACTAAGGATGGTTATTGAAATGTGTTGAATACCACTATAGACCAGGACTTTGCTGGGTATTTTGTTATAGCCATAGATCAGTTTTCAACATTTTATAAAATAAGTATAGAATGTTCGCTAAACTTTAAAAATGAACTTAAGCATCCTAAATAGAGAATAAACATGTGCACGTATACTTAACCTCATTAGAAATAAGGTAAATTCCTGGGCTCTTCCCGGTGTCGCACAGGTTAAAGTACGGCACTAAGAAGCTAAAGTCACTTCAGCATGAGGTCACTACATAGCGCAGACCTCTCCTGACCCGCCTGCTGCTCCCCTCAGCAGTGTGCTTCCTGGATTTGCCTGTTCTCCTCTCCACTCTGTCTCTGGTGAATCCTCTTACCACCCCTGCACCTCTAGCTTGTACCCCAGTTCTGTGTGCATAAATAAAAAATATTAAAATAAGAAAGAAAGAATACAAATTTCTATTGCCATAACAATATTAGAACATTGATACCTCATTTACCACATTTGGAGAAACTAAGATAGCCAACTCTAGCCAAAATACCGACCGATAAGAGCTGCTGTTAAAATGTAAGTTAATATTACCATTCTGAAATTGTGATATCAATTAGGAAAATGAAAAATGTAGGTATTTGCATAAACTCCCTTTTTTATGAAAATGGCGTTAATCAAGGCATGTGACTAATCCAGTGTGAATACTAGTGTCCATCAGAAAGGAGATGAGAGGCTTCATACACTTTTGATCCATAATAACCCTCCTAAGAATTTACCCTTGCATACTTTCACACATTCCAGAGGCATAAGTAAGGTTATTCACAGAAACAGCTTGTAATAAAACAAAGCTGGGAGAAAAAACTAGTTATTGCAGTGAAATAGATTATATTATTATAGTTATATAATACTATAAAGTAATGAAAATAACTGAACCTTAACTAATGAACCCAAAAGGATGAACCATGAAAATAAAGTTGGGTGAAAAGAGCAAATTACATAAAAATGCATTTAGGCCCTCCCTGGTGGAGCAGCGGGTTAAAGCACAGCATTGAGAATCTATAGCCGCTTCCGCCTGAGTTCAATTCCCGCCTGCCCCGGAGGTGACCACATGGTCACTCCTGACCCGCCCGCTGCTCCCCTCAGCAGTGTCCTTCATTGATTTGCCTGTTCTGTTCCCCACTCTGTCTCTGGTGAAGCCTCTCACCGCCCCTGAGCCTCTGGCCTGTACCCCAGTTCTGTATGCAGAAATAAATAAATAAAATCTTTGGGGGGAAAAATGCATTTAATATGATTACATGTGTATGAATTATAAAGAAAAATGAACAATTAACCAATATCTTGTTTCTGTTATTCAGAAATATTATTATAAATTTCTGTATACAGAAATACATTTCTGTTATAGAGAAATATTATTATAAATTTCTGTTATACGAAATAAAGAGAAACTTCAAAGTAACTTTAGGAACTGGCAACTATAAAATGTAGGGGCTCCATTACATTAGAGAGTATGTAAAGAAAACATGTCAGGTGGGTTCAATAACCTATCTAAGTTTTATTCTAAGAGATGACCCCATTCCACAGACCACACTTTTTCCATTTCATTTTTTGATTCTGCTCAAGGTAAAACCCTCATAGTACAGAACTCTGGAAGAAATAGTCCTTTTGATGATCAACTTCTTTTCTTTCATCAGTGAAGTCAATGAATCACCAAATATCTTGCTCTATTAACTTAGCTGCCAGGAAGTTAATTCTAATGTAAATATTTAACTACAGTAATTACCTAATCATAAACACTTAGTCCATGTGTTTTCCTTCTTGTAATGATTTTTGATTTTATACTTCTTTCATTTGACAGTCTGTTTTTTTGCATGGAGTTTTATGTTTCAAGTGATCTCAAGGTTTATCTTGTGGTTACTTCAAAGTCTTAAAAACTACTTGAGAACAATTATAATTTCTTAAAGAGCTAAGATATTGCCTTTAAGACAGAACTTATTTGGTTCTTATATATTTTTTAAGTTTTCTAACCCTTGAATTAGCATGATTCTTAAACCTCTGAGTTTTCATAACAAAGGAAACATTCAGCACATTGAAAGACAGAGTAGGAAATTGGAGAAAATATTTAAAAAAAACATATATCTGGTAAGGGGTTAATATCCAAAATCTATAAGGAATTCAAGCAACTCAGTGGATAAAATATAAATAACCCATTAAAACCTGGCAGACTGAATAGACATATCTCAAAAAGACACTCAGATGTCTACAGGTGTATGACAGGTGCTCAGCATCCCTAATCATTAGAGAGAGAAATGTAAATCAAAACCCCAATGACAGATCATCTCACATTTGTAGAATAGCTGTTTCAAAAAGACAAAAGATATGTCAGCAAACACTGAGGAGAACAAAGAACACTTGTCTGGTGTTGTTTGAAATATAAATTGGTACAGCTTTTATGGAAAACTGTAAGTAGGTTCCTTAAAAACTTAAACACAGTGGACCCTCCCTGGTGGCACAGCAGGTTAAAGCACAACACTAAGAAGGTAAAGCCACTTCATCTTGAGTTTGACCCAGGCCTAGGAGGTGACCACATGGCACAGCAGACCTCTCCTTACCTACATGCTGCTCCCCTCAGCAGTGTCCTTCAGTGATTTGCCTGTTCTGTTCCCACTCTGTCTCTGGTGAAGTCTCTCACTGCCCTTGCACCTCTGTCTTATACCCCAGTTCTGTATGCACAGATAAATAAACCTTAAAAAAAAAAAAACTTAAACATTGTGCCTAGTGGCACAAGGGTTAAGTGAGCACTATCAAGCTATCTCCACCAACTGCAAAGTGTGTTAGATCCCTGACCAGGGAGGTGACCCACAGCAGACCTCTCCTATCTCACCTGCTGCTCCCCTCAACAATGTATTTCAGTTACTCTGCCTGTTCTGTTCCTCACTCTGTCTCTGGTAAATTCTCTCACCCACCCACACCCCTGCCCCTCTGGCCTACACCCCAGCTCTTCTATGCATAAATAAACACAATAAATCTAAAAAATATATTAAGCATATAATTTACAATATGATTCAGCAATACAACTTCTGGATATATACCCAAAGGAAATTGTCAGTATCTTGAAGAGTTATCTGTATCCCCATTTTTATTGCATATTAGCCAAGATATAAAATACATAAGCAAAGTAAATGGCTGTTGTGTGGATGGATTGAGAAAATGTGATATGTGTTCTATTTCTGGTGGATGGGTGTATATTTGTGATATACACAAACAGACCATTTTTAGCTTAAAAAAAGGAAAACCTGCCATTCATGACAACATGAATGAGCCTGAGTGAAGTTATGCTAAATGAAATAAGCTGGACACAGAGATATAAAAGCTGTATGATCTAGACCTAAATGTTGAGCCTAAAAAGCTAGAATTCAAGAGAACAAGGAATAGGAATGGTGGTTGCCTGTGACTAGGGAGTGGGGAAAATTGGAGATTTTTAGGCAAAGAGTGCAACATCTCCGTTATTTATGATGAAAACTATCTGGAGCTCTACTTCCAAAATGGTGACTGTAGCTAATAGTGTCTTTATATTTTAAATTTGTTGACAAGGTAGATTTGAAGTGTTCTCACCGCAAAAACATGTTAACTGTGAGGTGATATAGTGAAATAAATATTTCTATATGTTAATTTCCACTGTTCTAGTAATTTTATAATATATGCATATTAAAACAATCACATCTTAAATGTGATTTTATTTGCAAGTTATATTTTTCATTAAAGGGTTGGAAAATGAATTAATGAAATAATAAAAAAGAAGGCATTCTTAGTGTGGAATAAAGAAGTTATGGAGTTGGCCTGCATGTATCTATCTGTATAGACAGATACACCAGGTAAAGAGGTGAAGTTTTTACTTCTTAGAGAACACATCAAGTCTATCATTTTAAGAATGCTTCTCCAAAGTGAATAGATTACCTTCTGAAAAGGAATATTGAAATAAAAGAGACCTATTTTAGGCAAGGAAAAAATGATGGGCCATACTGAGTCATTTTGTTATTTCACTACAGGGCTCAGAAGGCATCTGAGGCCAATTTGATGAAACATGGTATATTGTAACTGAGTAGTCAGTTCCGCCATAGCTTTGCTTTTTTCAATTTTCTAGTAGAATACTTCACTTGTATGTTAGGAAAGTGGGCATTATAGATTTAACATTGCAAACCAAATTTACATAACTTTCTTTTTTTTTAAGATTTATATTTATTTATGCATACTGAACTGGGGTACAGGCCAGAGGTACAGGGTCAGTGAGAGGATTCTCCAGAGACAAAGTGGGGAGTAGAACAGGAAAACTGACAGAGGAACAGGAAAACTGCTGAGGGGAGCAGTGGGCAAGACAGGTGAGGTCTGTTGCACCATGTGGGTCACCTCTGGCTGGGGATCGAACTTGTGCTATAGTAGCTGTGGGTAGCTTCATAGTGCTGTGATTTGATTCATTGTGCCACCAGAGAGGGCCCATATACTTGTGATTTAATGGAGCATATTTATAAGATAATAATGCTGATAAAATAATACATGAGAAGCTTGATTCAATATTTGAAATACCATTATGATGTCAAATGTTGTAGAGTAAATATCTTAACCTCAGAATGGAGCTGTAAAGACTTTAGGATGAGTCTTTAGAAGTATTGTAGGGAGAGCCTCCCTGGTGGCCTAAAGAGTTAAGTTTCAGCACTAGGTAGCTGTCCACAGCCACTACAGCATAAATTCCATCCCCAACCAGGGAGACAGATTAACTCACATGGCACAGCAGACCTCTCCTAGCTCACCCACTGCTTTCCTCAGCAATGTGTGTCAGTAGATCTGTCTGTTCCACTCCCCACTGTGTCTTTGATGAATCTTCTCACACCCCCACCAATTGTTGGCCTACATGTCAACAGTTGTATGCATAAATAAATAAGTAAAATAAATGTTAAAAAAATAAAAGCCAATATCCATAAATACTTGGACTTTGTTATTTTTAAAAAGGGTAAAACTTTTAATTCAAGTAATGAGTTTTCTGGCTTGCCTAAGTGCAATAAGTGAAACTTATTTTTTTTTAAACTTTTTAGTCAATCACATCAGCACATTTTTTTGAAATATTGATTAATGTAAGGTTTTAATATTATGTTAACTCACAAAAATATAAATATCTTCTATGTGGTATATATTGCAAAAATGGTGTTACATACAGGCAAGAAGGGTATATCTTTTGCTATTACAATAAGACAGTGTTAAAAGATAGATTTCAAATGTGGTTTATGGAGAATAACTATATTAAACATTTAAACATTTGTAAGTTCCTTCATGGTAAGTGTCTAATTCTGAACATTTACCACCAAATCGTTACCATATGGCAGAGAAGACTGTAAATACTAAGTGCTTAACTGCTGTGTTAAATTAAGATTTTAGAGGGTGGGAATATATATATATATATATATTATATTACTTATAATATAATATATATATTATATACATTATTTATTTATTATATATATTATTATTTTAATATATATTAAAATATATATTATATATATTATTTTAATAGTGTCTAGAGTTTTAATAAAATGTATGAAGCTGTAATTTACAATTATTCAGTTTCTTTGATATTTGAACCACTTGACTCCAATTAAAGGAGGAAGCAATAGTGAAACATGGTCAGATATTAATTAATATGGATGTCTCTGCCAACTAACTCAAAGGTGGATGTGTGCATGCCAGAAGTAGAGGTAGTTAGAAAATGATGTTCCTGGCATTATATTTAGTGAATTGTTTGGATAACAACTATTTTGACTTTTCCCCTAAGAAAAACCACTTTATGACAAAGATAATGTTTTATTATTGTTTTTTTTTTAATTTCAGATTCTTATCTTAATAAAAGATTGCTTTTACCACTTAAAATGGTTTGAGTAATTCCATTCCTCCCTTAGGACCATTAATATGATGAAGTATTTTTTTTTTTTACCTATAAGAGTACAAGTAGCCAATTTTAACTGAAGCAAATTTAAAGCTCTGCATGTCACTGAAGGTCAGGCTGTTACTCTCTGTGACCATACAGAGATTCTGTCAGGAATGGATATCTTTTTCATATCTAAGCCATCTTTGGAGTGCTCCACCACTGGTATTTTAATCTTGGAATATGAACCCAAAATTTTATATATTGGTGTAATTTTCTCCATATTAACCCTTATGCTTAGGACATAGCCTTCATCACAAGTCTTTATAGCAAAAATTCAATGAAATGCATGCATCTTTTGCTCTCCAAAGCAGTCAGCAGAATTGTAGGTCACAAATGTCACAGGTAACTGAGATTACCCTTCTATTCAAGTGCCCTCTGAAGTCAATAGACAAGATGCCTTTTATTTCTGGTGTCACCAATAAAAGTGGGTCTCAATCTTCACTGTTAAACATTCTCGACTTTATGCCACGTGATTTAATGACAGTAAATATATGAGTGAGGCTCTGATTGTATCTCAAGTGCCAACATAAACTTATTATGTCCCATAGTAAATTCTCTTGGTGAAATACTAATTTAGTGATAGGGAGGTTAATAAAATACTGAACCTATAAATACCCATTGCATGGATATTTTAATAAGACTGTTGGAAATCAAAAGTCAGTTTTGTCAAGTTATCTCAGTAGGCAATGGAGCAAGTAAATGACAACATGCCCAAGGCCCTCCCTAATACAATGCAATTTCAGTTTTAATTTTGTATGTGTGTGTGTGTGTTTAATAATTTCAATAATTAAAAATGAATTATAGCTTTGATGGGATCACGTCAATCAATCTAATTTATTGAGAGAATTAATCTCACACCATCAAATAAGGTACTTATGTTTCTAATTCTTAAATTATACATTTTAAGCATTTTTGTTGACATATACTATGTATTCTATGATGTATACGATGATGTATATAATAATGTATACTATGATGACAATTTATCACATTTATATGACTCTGTGTTCCAAGATTAAGGAGGTTCTCTCATGGAATATGATAGTACAGATCTTCTAAGGGATACCTTTACTCTGCTTTATCACTTTCCCTTTGTGAATTCTTAGTAAAGTTACTAATTTTCTCATTTTGCTTTTGTTATCAATAAAGTAGACTAATACCACATTGTATTTATCAGTATTTAAATTATCTGTAATAAGTTATTGATGTCATTATACATGCCAAGCATGTATCATTTTCTCAACCTGACCACCTCTCACTTCTTTCCTGATTCATAAAAGATGAAGTGTTGGCTAGGACCTAACCACCACTATTTGCCCCCAGCCTGGATTCTGCTGTGGCCATGCTCAGTTTTCTGATGGGAAGGCACCTACTAGGGAGGGAAAAAAAAAAATGGGGAGATTTTCTTGTTCGCTATTCTCTTCTGTTTCTTTGGATTCCAAACCCTTTGTTTTCTAATGGGATTCCATGGAATTTTCCTGACGCTTATCAGTGTTCCTCTTTGAAGATTCAACCAGTAATGTTGATAAATTTTTAAACTGAGAAGTTATTCGCCACAGGTAAACAATGATGGAACTATTTTTACTATTTTTGTTACTGTTTTTGTTTGGGTTCAGATTCCTTCTGGGTCTGTTTAAAATTAAAAGCTTACACTCAGCATAGGAAACAATTTTTATTCTTTAAGAAACAAGACATGGTATATAATAGTATATTAAAACCAATTTCATGTCAACTTCAAATTTTCTAACACAAGTTAAAATTATGTATTTTTTTTTTCTGTCTTGTTTGGTTACTCAGTGGTAGAATGTATATTTTCTCATGCCAATATGAGGAAAGGTAATTTTTTTTTGATGTCTTCAGTAAGTCAGTATTGATTATTTTATATTTCCAGTTTTTCCCATAGAAATGTGGTGAATTCCTTAGGCGGGGGTGGGAAATGCATGAGGATATACCTGATTTACTCTTAAATGATTCAAAGGTTTGTTCTAGATAAACCTCTCTGGAGAAAATTCAATATGAAATCTTACCATTAATGGCTGATTGTGCTGTTATTTTACTGAAAATGTAACCACATACAAGCAATAAATGCAATACCCAGAATTTTGAAGAATATCTAGGGAATGCCTGTTATTATTGCTTAGTTCTTATAATCCTCAAATCTCTGGTTTTCTGTCTGTCATATTCTCAGAGGCTGGGTTAGTCACTGCTGTTTACAAATGCCCTAAGCTCTCTGCAAAGCCCTGGGGTTCTCACACTGCTTTTCAGCGACCATCAGCTTCCTTCTAACAAAGCATCTGTTGTCTAAGTCCCCACAAGCATTGGAGCATGACCAAAACCCCAGAGAGATGGCAGATCTGCCCTCCTGGGCTAGAAATCAGCACTAGCTACCTTATCAAGTGTTCTTCCAACAAAGACTCCTTTGCTTTCTTCTACATTTCCATGAAGCAGTGTACATTTTTTTTGCCTCCTAATTATGGAAATAATAACTATCAATTCAATTAACAGCACTAGTATATTTGACAGGTGCTGTTTTGCAATCTATGTATATTACCTGTAGCCCTCAGGATTATTGTTACCCCTAACTGCAGATGAAAAATTTGAGACTCACACAGGAATTGACTTGTCCATGTTACAAAGATAGTAAGTGGTGCCTGTCTGTCTTCACCTATTCTCCTTTACCAATCCACCACACAAATAATATAATTATTTTGATTTAAATATGCTTAATGGGTCTTCCTGGTGGGACAGGGTTAAAGTCTCAGCTATTAAGCTATCTCCAGCCTCTGAATCATGAGTTCAATCCCCAGCCAGGGAGCTGATCCACATGGTGCAGCAGACCTTTCCTGTCTCACCTGTTGCTTTTTCCCCTCAGAGTTTATTTCAGTAGATCTGCCTGCTCTACTCCATACTCTGTCTCTGGTAAATCCTCTCATCCCCTGTTTTGTATGCATAAATAAATAAAAGTAAATATTAATAAGTAAATAAATTTGGTTAAAGAACAATATAGGATGGAGAGGTGTTACATCACTTCAGAGTAAATCATTTTAGAGAGTATTTGGAAATATGTTTCATTGCAGCCATTCACTTATTCTCAGCATACAGTGTGTATATGGGATTGTACTCAGAGCTACAAATGTCGAATTGAATCAGCCATGACCTTGACCCTTAAGAAAATCACTATTTATTTGATGAGGGTTTACATGTTCTAACTAAACTATTTGTGTTACACAGATTTGGCTAACTCAAATTTGTATGACTTAATGAAATAGAAAGTTATCACTCAGACCTCATCCAAGGTGGGTGCTGCTTGCATAAGTCCTCAGGGACCCACACTTCTTCCATTTTGTGATCTTCAGGTTCATGTCAATTCACCTAATTAATGAAGAGTAAGAGCAAATATCGTGTCTAGGGGATTCAACATTAGTTAGGACAGACCCAGAAGTGGTCACTGTCAATTCTGTTTACATTACAGTGATTGAGAATTTGTCACATGACCATATATAATCGCAAGGGAAGCTGGGAAATGGAGTATCATTATGTAACCAGGAAGGAAACAACATAGCTATTGGTGAACACCAGTAATCTCTGTCACATCCCTTTATAGACTGTCACAGTGAAAATAAAAGTTACATATTAGTTGATCACTAAAAGCAGAAAGTTAGAGGGAGCATTTATTAATTTACTTAAGTGCACCATCTGAAATACTTAGTATTTTGTATTTTCCAAGTAATTTTGTAGATAACAGGAAAGCATGAGTGAACAAAACAGGATTCTTGTTTTTATGGAATTTATATTGAGGCAGAAGGAGTTAATACACAAAAAAATAAGCAAGAAATATCCATTAGAGATTCATTTTGTAAAGGAAATAAAACAGTGATGTGAGAGTGTCTGAAGTGCTACTCTGGAGTTACTGGGAATGACATAGGCAAAGCTGGAGGGAAAGTTTATATGAGCACTTTAAAGAAATTAGTTGTAACTAGAGTACAAAGTGTATGGGACTTAGAAAGGGGCGGTGATAATTTTGACTACATATGTGGTCAAGACGAGATCTTAAAGGATTTTAAATTGCCCCCTGGTGACCATTATTACTGATATGGCCAAATTCGATTCATCCTAAGAAGTTAACTCACATATGGTGAAGCAGACCTCTCCTGTCTTGCAACTGCGCCCCTCAGCATTGTATTTCAGTAGAATTACCTGTTCTGAACCCATTCTGCCTCTGGTGAATCCTCTCACCTCTGGCCTATACCCCAGTTCTTATATGCAGTAAATATATAAATACTTAAAAAATAAAAATAAAGGATTTTAAATTACAGGTTATTTTTTTTAAAAATAAATATATCCTCTAGTCAATATAAGAATCTATTGCTGCATGAAGGATCAAAATCAGATTTTGAAATGCTTTCATGGTTTTGAAGTATGGGATTGGAAGAATTAAGGTTAACAGGAAGACTGACAACCTAATAAATAAAATATACTAAATGAAGAATTGAGGAAGAGCCAATATGTTTAGGAACAGTGGGTGAGTTGAAAAGACAATTCTGGGATAAAGTAGAAAGGATTTGTTGACTAGCACTCTGCATGGTGAATAAGAATTAAAAATCAAATGTTTCTTAGGTTTCTAGTTTGAACAACTACTGTTCTTTTTAACTGGAGAGGCAATATATGGCTCAGAGGCAAAGTGGTTGGTGGTACAATAGAGGAATTTGAGCTTGTTATTCACTTTTATAATCCCCTTAACTATTTTACATGAACGTTGATAGTTAAAAATTGAAGTATAGAGTCCATATGATTCAGGCATTGTTTCTTGTAACTTTATTCTTAATATTTTTCATTTTTTAAAATAATACAGACTATATCTGATCAATAGCTGCCTAATGCTTTTGATTTTTACTTTATTATGTTTATGCTTTATTATGTTTATCCTGGTTCCTTTTCTGGTTCTTCTACATTCCTCATATAATTGAGGTCATTTTATTTATTTTTTTTTTCTTTTTACTTCTAGATTATTTCATTAAGCATAATTCTTCCACCTCCATCCATGTTGCTGTGTGGGACAGCTTTTTTTAAAATGCTTTTTCACTGATGAATACATTATATTATGTAAATATACCACATCCTCTTGATTCTGTCATCTATGTTCTGGGTATTTGGGTTGCTTCCTTAACTTTATTATTGTAAATTGTGCTGCAATAAAAGTAGGCATGCAGATGTCTTTTTTGAATTAATGATTGTGTGTCCTTTGGGAAGATTCCTAGGAGTGGAATTGCTGGATTATATAGAAGCTCAATTTTTAGTAGCTTGAGGAAACTCACAGCTTTCTATAGTGGTTGGACCAATTCCCACCAGTGTAGGAGAGTTCCTTTTATTCCACATCCTTGCCAAATTTGTTGTTGCGTGTTTTTTTCTTTTTTCTTTCTTTCTTTCTTTTTTTTTTTTTAATATGTGCCATTATCACTGGTGTGAGGTGGTATCTCATTGTGTTTTTTATTGTGTCTTATAACTTTTATACCATTTCCAATTCTACTGTGTCTTGAAAAAAGTTTCTATAAGTTTCTATTTACTGTGCACTGTACTGTGTGTAAATTCTTCATGCTATCTCTCATTTTATGCTCATGATAACTTGTGATGATGCTTAATTGTATTTTATAATGGGCAAACTGAGGCCCAAGAGGAACCTTGTCATTTGTAGCATCACATTAAAGTTATCCAGAAAATTTTCCCAAAAATGAAGAGAATCCAAAATTATGTCCAGTCTCCCTATATATTTTCTCCCTTGTACAACATTTCAAAATTCACTGGGAACAAACTAACCCATTAATGGAACTTGTGCCCATAAGTACTTAATTTCCATTTTTCATTGTCATTGCTGCAAACCAAGTGCTATAAAGTTTATTTTATTACTTTCTTAAAAGACATTAAAATAAAAACTTTCTTTTTTTAAAGTTTCAGGCAATTGCTTTTATCCAAACTGGGTATTATCTTACACAGAAAGAAATCTGATAGTATTCCATGGAAGAAACATTTGACTAAGAAATTATTTTTAATAGAAAATAAAATTTTTATATCAATCAGACTTGAATATAGTGGCAATACATAGCTAAATATGTTAGATAGGTGTGCGGACCAACAGAGACAGCACTAGAATGTAAATCATTAGAGTACAATAATCATATATCTCACCATTGTTTTTCTCACTTAATTTGTTATTCATTATCTCACTTTTTCAATACATGTTCACTACTAGGTGCTAGAGCTGGCCCTGGAGCTATAAATGTCTAAAACATAAATAAAGTAGTTTTCATACTTTAATGTGGGTTATAATGTCTTCAACATTTTAAAATCACTGTTATCTATGCATGCCTTTTATTTTTTTAAACTTTGTTTACTGAGGTAAAATTGATTTACAAGAGTGTTATGTATGTTTCACCAGAATGTATATGTTTTAGGAGTATAAGTTTACACCTCTAAATACATGTTACCACATACCTGTGTAAACAAAGCCCCAGTAATCTGCCACCATAGCCCATTCACTCTTTTTATGACTCAGCAATTATTTAAAACACACTAACTGTATTTCAGACACTATTCTAGGCGCTGAGAATACAACAGTACCCCACCAAAAATGCATGCCTCACTTAACACACATTCTCACAGCTTGTTGTCCAGTGTAGGACCTCACATAAGAGCTGTTTGAAGTTGGTGTGGGCCTTGATTTTGCTGTATCTGTCTATATATATATGTTGACTCACATTAGACCTTGGAATTGCTGCCAACCATTAAATTCTGTACTCCCAAACTGCATGGGTTACATGTAATTCCTTTCACAGGCCAACCATTCAGGCTTTGGGAGTCTGTTACAATCTAACAAATCAACCTCTAACCCTAATAAACTCTATTGTATTAATGTCTTCCTACTTTATTATAGAAACCAGAGTTGCTTATTTAGTTATTGTGATATGGTTTCAAGGTTACTATTTTACTCTGATCCCAGCCTTCCCGTGAATGCTCTCCAGATTTTTAGTGACATTTTTACTAATATGAAAGCTTTCTTACAATGTGACTGAATGCAATTGTTAAAGTTGTTTCCATCTAAATCAAATAAGGTAAGATAAATGCCTTTCTTGATCTGCACTGTATTTTAGAATCAAATTCTAAATGAGCAGAAATATAGTGCTGAATCATTTTGTAAATTCAAGTTTCTTTGAAAGCATCTCAAATATATGAATTTAGTAAATTAATATTTTTCACATATTGATTGTACTTAACTTCAGTAAACTTTATTATTATCTTGACGATTGAAACGTGTACTCACCACTCTCTAAGGCAAGAGCTTCTAAATCAGTTAACTCAGATGATCAAATGAATATGAAGAAAATAAGGCTTTGTTGGCATTCCATGTTTTTACTATTTGTTTTTAATAATGCTGTGGACACTTTTTTATTCAGGAAATGCAAGCAAGAAATCATCAGCTTTAGTAAATATATATTATACCAGATTTCCAGATTTATGGTCTCTATATTTTACAGTTCAGTTCACTGTGTGTAATTTCAGAATGGCTACAAATGGCAGACCTCATTTCAAAACGAGAGGGCAATTTATGAATTCTGTTCTTTTTTATAATAGTGGTCACTAGAACTATACATTGTTGTCAGGCTTTCTAAAACAAAAGACCTTCTTAGTATTGAATTTTTTATTATCATTTTCTAGATCAAAAGAATTTCCTGAATCACAATTTTTGGCATATCAAAGTGGCTTTGCTGAATCATTTTCTTTTCTGAATGATACCTTTCCTTCTTTAATTTATTATCTTATCTGACAACTCTTTTTTTAAAAGATGTATTTATCTATGCCTACAGAACTGGGGAAGAGGCCAGAAGTGGTGAAAGGATTCACCAAAGTCAGGGTAGGGAGCAGAACAGACAGATTGACAAAGTTCACTGCTGAAGGGAGCAGCAGAAGGGCCAGGAGAGGTCTGCCACATCATGTGGATCACCTCAAGGGCGGGAGGCCAAACTCACACACGGAAGCAGCTGAGGCTACCTTGCAGTGCTATGCTCCAACCCCTTGCACCATCAGGAGGGCCTATCACGTCTTTAATACCTGAAAATTTTGCTATGTCATGGATTTATCTTATAAATATTATGCAGACCATAAGGAAAAAATGACAAATATTAGTTTATTAGTTTAGCCTTAAAGTTAGATATATAACCTACATAATTCTGATCATTATAAGGATTCGCAAAGTAAGTATTAGAATTGCTATTGTATATACCTAGAAATGAGAAAAAAATATATATGATGTTCACTTTTCCAAAATAATCTATACAGCAATTGATAACATTTGATTCTAAACAGGTATAATGTGCTCCATGACATGCAATGACTTTTATAATTCATTCAGTAAATATGTCCTGAGTTACTGATATGTCTCAGGCACAGTTCCAGATACTAGAAGTAGAACAATGAATAAGACTAATGACATGCACATCTAAGAATGTTAAATATTTGCAAGAATCAGGAGTAAGATGTTACAGACAATGAAGCAAATAACTGGATCATTTCAAGTAGTGATTATGTCAGATTTAAAATAAAATAGAATAGTGTGATATCTTGTAGTAAATCAAAAATAACCAAGGAAGATCACTGTAATAATATGAGATGTGATTGACAAGTACAATAAACCATGTGGACATCCAAAGGCTAATTATTCCATGAAGAAGGAATACTAAACACAAGTGGTATGAAGAAGAAAAAAATAGGAGTACTCATGGCCAAGGAGGAGGTAGAATAGGGCTGAGATCTATAGTGTAATACAGGACAGTGTCTACTCCAGTTGCTATAAGTGATAATGATGTTTGGAATGGGTAGGATACAGTGGAGATGGACTGTAGTAGAAATATCAGGACTGCAATTCAGAGGTATAGTCAGTGTTTATTATACTATATTTTTTTAAAAGATTTATTTATTTGTGCATACAGAACTGGGGTACAGGCCAGAGGCTCAGGGGCGGCGACAGGCTTCACCAGAGACAGAGTGGGGAGCAGAACAGGCAGATCGACGAAGTACACTGCTGAGGGGAGCAGCGGGCGGGTCAGGAGAGGTCTGCCACGCCATGTGGTCACCTCTGGGGCAGGCGGGAATCGAACTCATGCGGAAGCGGCTTTAGATTCTCAGTGCTGGGCTTTAACCCGCTACGCCACCAGGGAGGGCCTATTATACTATATTTTTTAAAGATTCATTTATGCATACAGAACTGGGGTACAGGCCAGAAGTTCAGGGCAGTGAGAGGATGATTCACCAGAGACAGAGTGGGGAGTAGAACAGGCCAGTCAATGAAGTACACTTCTGAGGGGAGCAGCAGGCTGGTCAGGAGAGGTCTGCCTTGCCATGTGGATCACCTTCGGGGCCGGGGATTGAACTCATGTTGAAGTGGCTTTAGCTTCTTAGCGCTTTGCTTTAACCCACTGCACCACCAGGGAGGGCCCTTATTATACTAGTTTTAGCATCTACTTTTCACCTATTCTAATTTCCATTTATGCCAAGTAACTAGCCAATATCCATAATGTCTTTGTGCTTTTCACAACTCATTTGTTTCTGTAGTCTGTTGTTTTCTTCTTCCAGATCTTTCTGTGGGATACTTCTGTTCTTGTGGTAAATGACAACTTTTAGGCTATCTTTATTGTGAAAGCCTTTTCCAAGTCTCTCTTACCCTATTCAGAAGAAATAAATTATTTTCTCTTTTTAGTGACCATCTGAATGACTTCATGATATAAGCCTTTATTTTATTCTCCTCTCTGCTAGAATGAACATCTTTAATACAAAATCATCAGCTATATCTTTGCAACCTAGCAAGTTGAAATAACATATAGTAGGGTACAAGAATTGTACTTGATTTTAAATATGGTTTCTTAGGGAAGAATGACATCATTCATTATGTCAGACCCCTTCTCTCCTTTATATTCTACTCTGTGCATAAACCTTTATCTCTTGGCTCATGTAACCATGACTTTGACCTTTCCCAATTTTCTCTTTTCAAAATCATGAGTGATCTCATAATAAGCATATTGTTTTAATTACCTATCAGTGATGTAACAAATTATCACAAATCTGTTGGCTGAAAACAACACAAGTTCATTATCTCACTCTTTTTAGAGTTCAGCAGTCTAAAATCAGCCTCATGAGCTAAAACTAAGGAGCTGGCAGGGTTGCTCCTTCTGAAGGCTCTGTTCCCCTGCAGTTCCCAGCTTCAAAAAAGAAGTCACCTGCATTTCTTGGCTCATAGCTCCACATTACTTCACCTCCTGCCCTTTGTTTTCCTTTTCATGTAGCCTTCTATGATAATACCAGTGCTTCTTTCTTATAGGGACCCCTTATAAACTGCACTCAAACAGATAATTCAGAATATTTTTTCAATGAGATGGTTAATTCACTTTTGAAGAGTTCCTATTATTATAAAGGGAGGTAAATATGCAGAATGCAGTGATAAGGATGCAGGCAATATTGAAGCTTTCCATATGTGTCTTCTGGTGAATCATTAGTCTTGATGTCATTAAAATGCCAAATCAGAAAATGTTGCTCCCTACTTAAGAGTCACTGGCTTTGAGACATACCCCAGATCTACTTAGATTTTTTTTCTTCTCACTGCTTTCCAAGTGTATCCTTTAGCATGTGAAAGGACAATCTTCACCAACTTTTCTCTGTCAACTACCTATCTAAAGAAAACTCCAATGAAGATCTACAATTAACTTACTGTGCTAGTTGTTTTGTTAAAATTTTAATGAGGATCAGTCATTATTCTAAATGTTTTACATATATAATGACACTTAAATCGTGTAATAATCCTATGACTTAGATTATATTATCAATTGCATTTACCTGACCAACTCACAGAGAAATTTTGCAATTTGCCTGAAGTCGGAGCTCATAAATAAAAACACTAGATTCTAGCCCAGAAGTCTGACTCCAGAATTAGGTTCCAAATTGTTCTGCTGGACTGTTTTCCTGCCTGTGTGAATAAAAGCTCATCAACTACTGAGTTTTCATACTATTGACTACAAACCTACACCTCTAACTGATTTGTCTCCAGATTTCCCAAACCCAATCTACTGTTTACCATTTGTATTTTGATTCTTTTTAAATTCAAATAATGTGCCACAATTATCATGACAATGATGAAGGTTAAAATAGTTGCCATTTTATGTACTTCTACTTTGTTTCAAATTCTGCAGTAGGCTCTATACCTACATTCACGTTTCCCTTTAATTTAGTTTCTGCAATTACCTGGCTAAATAATTGTGATTGTTCCCTTGACATTTAAGGAATCTGAAGCCTAGAAATTTTAAGCAACTTATTATCCAACCAACAAATGGCAGCTACAAAGTGCATATTCTTTCATTTATGCCTGAAGACCTCATTTATAATATATCTATTCAAAATAACTCCTCAATTTTACTGTCCTATTTATTTTTTTTCTGCTATTCAGGGGACAAAAAAAACTGAATAATGAATTCTAGTGCTCAAAATCTTATGGCATATTTGCTTTTCATTCCGCCTGACACAAATATCCATTCCATAGACAAGTCAGATTTTCCCTGCATTGTTGCTTTTATAGGGACGTATATCTTCTAATGCCCCATCTGCACAGCCAACCACATAATGAAGCCTCCAGTTATCTTTGCATATCTCCTCTAGCAACTTCTAACTTGTGTCTGTATTCGACTACCTTGACTCCTCTTAAAACTCTGCGTTTTAATTAATTCCCAAGTGTATCTTCCTAAATTCTAATTTTACTTCCCACATAAGAAAATGCAATGTTGTTGTGACACTTTCCCTTGGCCAAATATCCAACCAAATTGGGCAAATCAAAATGAATCAATAGATGCCCTATCCTTATCCTTTTATCACCTTCACTAAATACTCATTGAACCCCATCCTCTTTATGATGGAACTCCTGTGTTTGTTCCCCACCCCCCTCTATTTCTGAAGTCCCATTGAACCAGGCTGTACGCTCTTCTAATTACTACTTTTATTGAGTGCTGGTGGTGGTGATGGTAATAACTGTGGCAGTAATTAAGTTGTTTTAGGCAAAGCTATTTATACACTTTAAATGCATCATTTCTTCATTGTCACTACCATTCTACAGCACATACATTTTAAGAGGTTAAGTTATTTACTAAAGGTTTAGAAAAGGTCAGGAGTTTGCAAAGACCCAATTCTGTTGATCTCAAAGCCTTCCTTCTCTAGTTATCAGTTCTGTAACAATTCCTTTTGTGATCCCAGGAGCTAGATAACACTTGGTAGGATATCCATTCAGATTGGCCAGAGGCAGTTCAGTAAAGATAGAAATTCTCATTGACAGAAAAAGAAGCAGAATTTATTGCTAGAAAAACAGAACCAGGCATTTGGTCTGAAAATCAATAATAAGAATTGCTTAACATTTTTAAAGGCCCAGTGGTGTGCCAGGCAATACTCTTATACTTGCAAGCATTGATTAACATGGCTCAAAACAAACCAGTGACATACTGTAACTCACATTTTATAAGTGAAGAAACTGAGGCAAAACATGATGAGGCAATTCCCATAGCATTTGGACCTAGAAGGTCTGGTTCCACAGCCCATGCCTCCCACCTAAGTTGGCAAGAACATAGAAGCACAAATAATAAGATTAAATGGGAGCAATTTAAGATACACTATTTAAATTGAGCCATTAATTAATGATGGTGAGGTAAATAAATAGAAGGCTGATGTTGTATGATGTCTTTTACAAAGTATAGAGAAGGGTGTGAGAATATAAATCACTCCTGAGAGACTGCAAAATATTTCATCTTCTCAAACTCTGAAAGTCATGAAGTTGTGTCTGCTCTTCTAAATAAAATATAATGTCTTCTTCCCTTAATCTATAGGGGAATAAAACTAAGTCCCCCTTGTTTATTAAAAAAAAAAAAAATCGGCCCTCCCTGGTGGCGCAGCGGGTTAAAGCACTGCACTGAGAAGCTAAAGCCACTTCCGCATGAGTTCGATTCCCGCCTGCCCCGGAGGAGACCACATGGCGCGGCAGACCTCTCCTGGCCCGCCCACTGCTCCCCTCAGCAGTGTACTTCATAGATCTGCCTGTTCTGCTCCCCACTCTGTCTCTGGTGAAGCCTCTCACCGCCCCTGAGCCTCTGGCCTGTACCCAAGTTCTGTATGTACAAATAAATAAATCTTAAAAAAAAAAAATCAGCCTATAATACAGTCAATAAAGTATTTGAGAATAGGAATGTTGATATAGGTCCATAATACAGGTGCAGTTCTCAGGGCTGGGGCATGAGGGAGTTCTGAAGGATTGCTGAAGGCAAACTTGGTGGGGAAAAGAGATAAGCCAGCTGTTGAGTACTCACCTGTGTTAAGAATACTGGTGAACCCCAAAGTACATTTACACTGAGAGTGAGGAAAGGGAGAGCTGAGAGACAGAGACAGAGAAGAAAATGTTTTGGCCAGCTTGTAACAAGAGGATGTGTATCCTTACCATCAGATGAGCAGAGACCAGGGTATAAGTACAAGTAGAAGGAAGGGGAGGAGGAGGAGGAGAAGAGAGAAAGAGAGAAAAGAGACTGGTTTTACATTCAACCAGGCAGAGCTCCACTTTGCCCTAGTTCCCAGCAGCCTCCACACAGAGGGTCAGTGGAGGGGTGGGGGGTTAGGGGAATGAAGTCTGGAAAACTCTACCTTTTGTTAGAGTGAAAAAACAAGGCTACCCCAGAATCCCCATCCTTGCAAGCTTTAAGTGGAGTCTGCCATTGAACGCATAAAGACAAAGCATATTCTTAGTGTGTAAGACCTTTAGTAGAAAAGAATTTAATAGAATGTGTATACGAAGAGAGAGAAAACAGAGCAATGGCTTCCCAATGAAAGACTCAGTTCACCAAACCCTCATGGATGAATACCCAGCCTAACAGTGTTGTCCTAAAGCAGGGATACTGAGACGCAACAGCTTGCCACATGTCTAAGGCACCTGATGGGGATCCATGAGAAAGGGACAGATGGAGCTGGCAAGTCTGGGACAAAAAGAGAAAATCAAGTAAAATCAAATTAAAGGTTGCATTTGTCAGCCTCCCAACGGGTCAGCCTCACCTACATCTCTTCCAAGTATCCCTGACATCAATGTGTCATCAAGTTTGACATCTCTCCATCCATTTCCCCAAATCCCTGGTGGAGGTTCAAAGTAGAATAATAAGCAGGATTTCTTACATATATGTGTTCCACGTACCTTCTCGAAGTCTCCTTTTCCGAGACCTCTTCTAGCTTCCACCCTTCATTAAAGAAATACTTTTAAGCTGCCAAATCTTGTTCCCCTATAGATTTCCCACGTACTTTTTTTTTAATAGTTCTTATAACTAATACTTGACTTTCCCTGGTGCAGGCAGGAAGAGGAATTAAATGTAGCATGGCTCAGAGCAGAGTGACTAAAGAGGGGACGGTAGTGCAAACACAATCAGAACTGTGGTAAAACTTGGAGAGTCCTTATAGAGGTTGGCTATAGGTACAGTCTCATCATCCAAGGCAATTAAAGTTAAGTAGGAAGGGTTATTCTTGTTCTGGATCAGGTATCTCTCTGTCACTATGAATGTCACTAAGCTTGTCGCAAAAGGGCTATAAAAGTGTTCAAGGTCCCAGCTAAACAAGTCTGATTAGTGCTCCAGTAATAGAAGAGAGCTGGGGAATTAGTGAACACTCGGGAGGTTAGAAATACAAGAACTGAACAAGTCTGAACTATAAATGGGGAATTTCAATGGAATCAGTTTTCAGTTACAGGGATCTCATGCTAAAAATCAATTAGTATGTGTTTGGTGATGAGACTAAAATAAAATCTTATCATTTGCTAATATAAGGCTGTAATTTGCAAGTGTCATCTTGTTAAATTTTTACAGGTACCTAATTAAAAAACAGACAACAGATTTGAGGAAGCATTTTACCAAAGACTGTATGTACAAATGGCCCATAAACATATAAAAAGTTCCCAACATCATGAGTCATGAGAGAAATGAAAATCAAACCCACAATAAGATAACACTCAATACCTACTAGCACTTAATACCTACTGGATATTTATCACATAATAACAAGTATCGGCAAGAATATAAAGAAACTGGTACTCCAGGAAATTGCTGATGAAAATGTAAAGTGTCTTTACAAAACTAAATATAAATTTATCCTACAACCCTATAATTTTAGACCTAGGAATCTCCCCCAAATAAATGAAAACATTTTTATCCAAATATTTGTATCTGAATGATCATAAGAATAATATTAAGAGTTAAAACATGAATACAAAACAGTTGTCCATCAATTATCAAACAGATAAAAAAATGGATGATAATGCATAATAAAATCTATTTATTGAGAAAAGGGAAGTAGTGATACAAGTTAAAGTAAGAGTGGATCTCAGAAATTTCTATGCTAAGTGAAACTAGACACAAAATGATACATAATGCATGATTGCATGCACATGAAAAATCCAGAAACTTCCAATCTGTAAATATTGAAAATAAATTAGTGGTTGCTTGAGGTCAAGGATGGGACTGTTGTGGTGCAGGCCACCCAGAATGTTCCAAAATGACGTGTTGATTATTTTGAATTAAAGGTACTTGAGAAGCAGTCAAAGCAGGACTTTTCCTGTGATCCCCCCTCTATATCACTAAAGCAGCAAATACATCTCCTTTGTGACAAACACTCACTCTATACTGGGAGAGAAGGAGACTATAGACAAGGAAAGCAGAGCATACTTGGTTCATAAGCATTGAATTAAAACAGATTTTTCTTAGGGTTATCACTTCCTTGGGAATTTATTAAATCTCTGTCTAAAAAGTAGACTTATGACTGCCTTACTAGGGGGTGCATTATGAGAAACACCTGCTCAGGCATTCTGTCATTGTGCCAGCCTCATAGAGTGTAATCATACAAAACTAAGTGACACAAACTATTACACACATGGGCTGTATGGTGTGACCTCTCTGGCTACCATTGTGCATGTTGTTGACCAAAACGTCTTTTAGCCATGCATGACTGAAAAGATGCATGAGTTGATCGTTCTCCAGGTCCAAAATTCAAGCGTAATCTCTATGGGCATGAAATTCAGTTGGTCCTATTCTCATGTTAAACTGTCTTGAGTCCATTTGATTAGTTTCCAGACATAAGATCCACAATGGAGAGGAAAATGCTTCCTTCCCTAATAGGAACAAAGGGGCTACAGAATACAAAATTACAAAGTACCAGAGAACTTCAGTTCTGATACTTCCAGCCACTAGATATCAATCCTCCAAGCAATTCTCTGGTGCTGAGTGTCCTCTAATTTAACTCAAGTCTGCCATTATCTTCCTGAAATTAAAACTAGCTCCCATAGAAGATCCCACAGATGATCCCACAGATTAAAGCTTCAATTCCACAAGATGATCTTCCCCCACTTCAGATGGCAACTACAAGTAGCAGGTCCCCAAATTACCAACATGTTCTGTCTGGTTTAGTTAAACATTGGAGGTTCCAAAGACCTCTTCACTCTCTGGCATGCATTCATTTTCTAAGGCATCTCACAGAGCTTGAGGGAACATTTGTTTACATCTTTATTATAAAAAAAAAAAAATGATAATATGGATGCTTATCCAGATAGAAGAGATGCAAAGGGTAGAGTAGATGGAGTGGGTGCAGAGTTCCCCAGGCCTGGATGGGCAGCCCACTGTTCCAGTACCTCCTCCATGTGTTCACCAATACAGACTCTCTCTCAACCCTGTACTATTGGGGTTTTATGGAGCCTACACCAGGAAGTCTGCATGCTTTATCATTAACTACATTTTCAATGCTTCTTCCTTCTCAAAAGAATGGGATGAGGGATCAGATAGAAAATTCCAGGCTTTGCATCAGGGTCTGTTTTTTTTTTTTTTTTTTCCCCTGGACTAGGCCCCCCTCTACCCAGAGTTGGTTCATTAGAATGATACATCACACAAGAATTAACATGTGTTCAGGACTTCTGTGTCAGGAAATGAAGTCAAAGACCAAATATTGGACAAAAATGGATATTTTTAGTACCCTTTATCAGTTAGGAAACAATAAGGATTAGGAACTCTGTACCAGGTACCTGAGCTATAGATCAATATATATACATATATGTATATGGATATATGTATACGTATATGAATATATGTATATGTGTATATCTATATTTATATATTTATATATATATTCTTTATTTTATATCAAAATATGAGAGCTGTTTTAAAGTAAAATTATGTTAATGGTTGAAAAACTGAATTTACTAAAAAAAACACTGAGCAGTGATGGCACATGGGTGAGGTGGTGGTGAGAAGTCCATGGGGATTACAATAGAGATGAAAAAATGTACAAAATGGGGGCCTTCCCTGGTGGCACAGCAGGTTAAAATGCAGCACAGTGAAGCTTTCTGAAGCCACTGCAGCATGAGTTTGATCCCCTGCCAGGGAGCTGACCCACATCTCATGGCAGACTTCTCCTGACCCAACCGCTGCTTTCATCAACAGTGTATTTCAGTGTATTTCTGCCTGTTCTGTTCCCCACTCTGTCTCTGCTGAATCCTCTCACCCCCTGCATCTCTGGCTTATACCCCAATTATGTTTGTATAAATAAATAAATCTTTAAAAAAAAGAAATAATATACAAAATGAAGAATAACATAATATATATAAGACTTCAAATCAAAAAATGAACTATTATATTTTATTATTTTTAGATCTGTTTATTCATACAAGAACTGGGGTGCAGCCACAGGTGAGGAAGGTGAGAGAATTCACCAGAGACAGAGTGAGTCAGGTCTGCTGACATGTACTGCTGAGGGGAGCAGCAGGCAAGATAGGGGAGGTCTACTGTGCCACGTAGGTTACCTCCCTGGCAGGAGATGAATTCACACTTCAGAGGCTGGAGAGAGCTTGATAAATAATACATTAAACCCTGTGCCCTGAACTGTGTGTTAAAAGAGTGAATTTCATGGTATGTAAATTATTGTCAAAATATTAAATAAAGAAATATAAACTTATACATATATTCAGTAGCTTAGATTTCACAATCAGTAGCAGAATGAGGAATCACACTCAATGTGCTGGATACAAATTCAAGAGTCTATAAATAAGAGTGGAATTCTATTACAGATATTTTTAACATATTTGACATCATGTCAAATGCTCAAAAACCCAACAAGTACACAATGAGACACAGAGAGAGTGATGAAAATCTCTTGATTGGTCTCTTCACTCTTTCAGACTTTGGCTTTTACTGCATTGGGGCTGGGAAGTACTACAGTCAAGTAGTCAAAATTCAAGGACAAGCAAAATAAGTGAAACTATTTCCAAGAATCAGTTTGATTAATTCCCTGATATAAGAACATCCTCCCCTAATAAGGAAGATATACCAGAAAACTTCACTTCTGACACTCTGGTCGCTAAATGTCAATCCCCAGCAATTCTCTGACATGAGAGAGTTAACTCTACCACTATCTACCCAAAATTAAGCTGTATCAATATAAAACTTTATGTCCATGTATATCTGATTACATTGCATTAAAATTTCTTTAAGCATAGGATAAACTTGTGGTAGCTATTTATATTTACTTTTCAGATAGAAACAGTTCGTTAAATTTCCTTAAAACATAAGAGACATAGGTGATGCATACTTAATATAGCTCACCTAACACTATTTTAGCCACTGAAGATAAAAGAAATGTGCTTTTAAAATTTTTTCACACTGTGGTTGATAGAATAATGGGTCCCCATAAATGATCATGGACCCCAGAATTCAGGTATCCCTCAAAAGCTGGTAAAGGCAAGAAAATAGATTGATTCTCTAATGTCCAGGAAGAACACATCATTTCTCACATCTGTTCTACAAGATACATTTCAACCTGACCTCTAGAACTACAAAATAATACATTAGTATTGTTTTCTATCACTGTCTATAGTGATTTGTTGAAGTGATAACAGGAAACTCATTTGATATCTGACCTGGTGTTAACACGACTTTCACCAATTATTTAGTAAAAAAAAAAAAAAAACATATACACAAAGGAAAACTACTCAGTGATCAAAAAAGATTAACTAATACCAGTATCGGCAGCCTCATTCATGGATGGAACTGGAAGGCATTATTTCTAAATGAAGTGAGCCAGAAGGAGAAGGACTCAGACAATAACAGTGACTAGTGATAGCTTGATTGCACTGAGACTTTAAACCCCTGCATCATCAGGGAGGTGGACGCACTCCCTATCTGGAAAAATTAAAATGGGGTATCAGGCCACAAACAACATGAGGGAAAATATTGGGGTTTATGTGAAATTGTGGTGAAGGGAACCTCTGATTCTTGATACAGAATTAACAAGCCTTAGGGGGCGTGGGGTGGGGGCTGAGGTCCACTAGCTCTTTCCCTCTCTTCTTCCTTCCTTCCTTCCTTCCTTCCTCCTCCCCTCCTTCCCTCCTTCCTTCCTCCTTCCTTCCTTCCTTCCTTCCTTCCTTCCTCCCTCCCTCCCTTCCTTCCTTCCTTCCTTTCTTCCTTCCCTCCTTCCCTCCTTCCTTCCTTCCTTTTTTTCTTTCTTTCTTCTTTCTGTCTTTCTTTCAAATTTTTGCCTAGAAAAATTGGTAGGCAGGCCAGGGTGCCTGCCTGGGGTAGGGAGTGAGAGAATTTGCCAGAAACTGAGTGAGAAGCAGAACAGGCAGATCTACTGAAATGCCCTGCTGAGGGGAGCAGCAGGTAAGACAGGAGAGGTTGCTGTGCCATATGTGGGTCACCTCCCTGGCTGGGGATGGAACCCAGGCCAATCAGAGAAAACACAGAAACATAACCCCTAGGCCACCAGGGAGGGCCCTAAGTGTTCAAGTCTTGAGGAAGGAGCAAAAAGATAAATGCCAGGGCTTCTTTTTTGCCATATCACCTCATGCAGGCAAGGTAATAGTGGAAAGGGAGGAAATAGGGCTCTCTGGAATTCTCTACCGGGGGGTAGAGCTCTATCCCAACTGTACATTGTCTGTGGCCAGATAAGTGAGGAAGGAAGGAAAATGTAAGACACGCAGGTATAATGGCCTGCTTTCCCATACCCAGCTTGACTTCCAACCAAAAACTGGGAAAGGAGTGGGTTTGTGTCACTTCTGTTAATTCTCTCTCTAATAATAAGGCAGCTATGTGTACAGTTTTGTTAGCATAAGTCAAACTCAAATAGTTTCTATAGTTTGCACTGGATATATAATAGAAATATAAAAAAAAAATGTATTCTCAAGATGGTGACCTCATTGTCAATGTTATTTTGCACGTCAGACTGAGCACATTTTTTCATTCTTCCCTTTCCAACACACAAAAACTCAATCACAACCAAAATAAAACCGAAAGCAAACAAAAATGTCTTCCCATCAGCTTAAGTACAATACCAGAATTCAAATATTGCTCTTTTAGAAAAGTTGCCTTATCACATTAAATTCTGTTTTGCTATCCTCCTGGTTAAGTTGTCAAGGCTATGGAAGTGAACAGCCTTTATGCAGTTATCCAAATTATCATATCAGTGTGAGCAACCTAAAAATATTTAAGAGAAAAATGTAAAAAAGTATATATTATTTTTCCAACAACCCAAATTTCTCAATATAAAACATCTATTTTTTAAATACTTTGTCTTTAGAAGCAGTTCTTTCAGACTAAATGTTTTTCTCTTTTTTAACCTTGGAATTCAGAAATGGGTCACCATGAAGACAGTTATATCAACATGTTTATTTCTTTTTCTAGATCCCTCTAGCTGAGGGGGTATGTGGAAAAATAACAAAACTGATTTGTCAAAGCCTGGCTCTAAAACATCTCATCTTTTGGCTTAGAATAAAGGTCACACAAAAGTTCAAAGGGGTTTCTTTTGCTCATTCCTGAGTCAGCCTGCTGGCAACCCATAGAAGTGTGAGGAGTTCATTCGATCAATGAACATTCATGACAATTACTGAAAAATGATTTCTCCAAAACCTTAAACAACACGTTTTTTCTTCTCCTATCCTTCCCCAGCTGACAATCATGTATGACAGTTACCCATGTCAAAAAATGTTTTCTCACCAGAAAGAAAACTGGAGAGAGGTTCTATCATTTTCTCTTTGTTCTCTATTTACAGTTATGAGAGAAAAATTATTTATGATTACTATAATTACATCTCTCCTTAGAAGAGATGTACTAATTACATAAAATTTTTCATCATTTTTATTTTTATAAGCTCTGAGTTCATCTAAATTGAAGTGTATTTAGCAATTTTGTACCCAGCTACTTTTCAGAGCTTCATGTAGGTCACAAATTGAATAGTCTAAGATCACTTCAGCATCAAATCTCATCGTGTGCATAAAGCTCAGGGCCTACATATTCAAGAGTAGGATATAAAGATTTTTCTTCAATAGATAGGATCTTCATAGGTGTTTTCAGAGAATGTACAGGAAATGAGTTTTGGGAAAAATGTTTTGTAGTCTATACTTACACCATTATGGCAATGGACCTTTGGAGTCAGCCTGGAGTGTACTAGCTGAGTTAATATTTCTAGCATCCTCTCCCTTTCATTTCATGACTTTATATCATATTTAGAAGTCTGGATTTCTCTATTGTTGTTTTTGTGAATTCATCTTTTTTTATTATTATTTTTATATTCCAATCTGCCATTGCTTCCACTATTGCAAAAGCTGCTAGTGCCATGAAGATAATAGAATACTGTTTGGAATTTACCATTTACTTTAAATGAAATTTCTGTATTTTTTAAAAGTATATTTTAAAAAGTACTATGTTTCTAAGATACTTTGATGTAGATGGCATCAGAGCAATTGCATCTAAAAACTTAAAATTTCAAGTGTAGTAGATAATATTCAGGTAAGAAATGTAATTCTATATACCCATGTTTTCAAAGATAAGAAATAACTCTTTATGAAGAAACTGAATGTGGTTTAATAAATATGGTCCTTTATCAATTAGGTAAATTTATATTCTTAGAAAAATATTAGTGTGATCTTTGTCATCCTATTGAATCTTCCCAACTGTGAAGTGCTTATTATTTTCACTTGAAATATGAGGGAACAGAAGTTCAGAGAAGTAAACCAAATAGCTATTAAATAAAAGCCATTATTTCAGTTTTGCCTCTGTAATACTAAGTTCTTCCCTTCAATTCTCCTAAATCCCATATGAAGTTGGTATTATTTCCATTTAAGGATGAGAAAACTGGATGTAGAGATATTAAACTAAAATCTAGTTCTCAACAAAAAAAAAGTACATGTGATTTTTTTCCCAATAAAAGGTAGTAACCTTACTTAAAATATACCTGAAAGAAAATGTTCATGTGTGCATTTAACTATAAAAAAAGAAAAAGTGTGAACATTTCCAAAGAACTCTACCCCATGCATCGACCCAATGTCTAATTCAGTTAACAATCTGAATAAAGTGGGAAGGAGAGACTTGGATTATCACAGTAAATAAATAGTTTTCTGCTAAAATATTGTGTTTTCTGCTAAAGGAAGTGTGTTTTTGTCAAATGGGGTAATAACACACTAGGGAGGCTATCAGGTACCTGAAACTGATTATTGAAGATTAACAAAATCATGCTTATGAATACAGGAATTCATAGAACTAAATATTAAAAATTATTAAATCTGCTATAACATTTCATGCTAACAATGAGAAAAATCAGTGAGTTTGTTTCTGGTGTTTTACTCTATTCTTCACACTTTTTTAATTTTATTAGCTTACCATGTCATTCTCAGCATGCCATCAGGGAGGGCCAGACTGAGGTTTTAAAGATTGTTATGTCTCATTGAAAGTTTCAGACTCGCAGACGACAAAATCAGAACCCAGATCCATACATCTTGATTCCCATATGGGTACCTTCCTTATCCTGTGATTAAATGATTTCCTAAATGTAGAGTAAACATTCCTTCTGATAATTGTAAAAATCATCAGGTGACAGAAATAGGGACCTCTCAAGGGAAATGGTCCTCTCAGGGCAGAGAAATGCAATTGGATATTGCAATAGGTCTTTTCCAAGACAATTCCTTTCACTCTGTGTAAGACAACAGCTAAATGAAAGTTCATTATCATTTTATTCTAAGTTAACTGAAAAAACAAGATTGATTGACATTTTGGAGGTATTCAACATTTATATGCAGGGAATTTAGGAAAATTTAAACACATTCAAAAAAAGCTTTTCTTAAGATAGCTTGTGCTATTTTTTACTGAAACACTCTGCACAGAAACAGATTCTTTCTAAAATGTCTTAGTGTTGTTCTCCCCGAGATGGTGACCTTCCTGAAGGGGAAGAGAAACACAGTGCCTCTTAGCTACTTCCTCTGTATTCATATAGTAATTCTGGTTCATTTCTCTGTCTTCCAAATGTAGTGATTCTGACCTTGATCACAATGGCTAATAAGAATACTATAAGTTACGATGATAGTTAAAAGTATCTTCTAATGTTTGCTTCATCTGATGCACAGAATATGTGATATTCATGTTTCTGGAAAGGTAGAACATCCAACCTTGAACATGACTGCAAAAGCATAGGTGATGGAGGTCAGGGAGTTCAGGGGTGAATTCATTCTTGTATAATGTAATTTCAGTCCTTTAAAAAATATGAACCCTCAATTTTTTAAAATAATATAATGGTTCATTTTTACATTGTTCTGTTCCTCTTTCCATCTCAGTTGCAATCCCTGTGTTCTTCCCACCACCAAATCACCTGTGTGCCATCACCATAGTCCAGTGCACTTCCCTCCCCCACCATTTTTGATCCCATTCCCCAGACCGCCACCGTAAAATGTCTCTGCTATGTAATTATTCATTATTATTATTATTTTATTCTCTGGTCCTTTATACTTCTGCTATGAGTGAAACCATCTGATATTTTTCCTTTTCTTTCTGACTTATTTCACTAAGCATGATCTTTCCAACTCCATACATGTTGCTGCTAAAGGCATGTGTTTATTTATTTATTTTTTTTATTGCTGAGTAACATTCCATTGTGTATATGTACCACGTCGTTTTAATCCAGTCATCCACTTTTGGGCATTTGGACTGTCTCCATGTCTTTCCAATTGTAAATAAAGCAGCAATAACATGGAGGTGCAGGTGTCTTTTTGAATCCTAGATACCTAGGAGTGGGATTGCTGGGTCATATGGAAGCTCCAGTATTAGCAGTTTGAGAAACCTCCAGTTTTCCATAGTGTGAACTCTCAATTTTAACTATAGTAAATAACATGGACTCTTCCTATGCCAAGAAAGAAAGAAAGAAAGAAAGAAAGAAAGAAAGAAAGAAAGAAAGAAAGAAAGAAAGAAAGAAAGAAAGAAAGAAAGAAAGAAAGAAAGAAA
>NW_004567116.1:44099674-44127213 GCF_000260355.1 Condylura cristata | reverse complement strand
AAGAAGGAAGGAAGGAAGGAAGGAAGGAAGGAAGGAAGGAAGGAAGGAAGGAAGGAAGGAAGGAAGGAAAGAAGGAAGGAAGGAAGGAAGGAAGGGAAAGAAAGAAAATTTTAAAATTGCGAAGAGTTTAAAGTGTGTTTCTTATCCCTTCTTGTTATTCTTAGCATGTAGTGATCCTGTAAGAAAAAAACGTCCTAAGGAGATTAGACAATTTGAAGACTTACCTCCCTAATGGAGGGACGTAGCTCTAACTCTATCATCCAGAGTAATGCTGTTTACAAAAATGTAAGTTATTTTCACTAGATTAAATAACACTTCTGTACCAGTATCATTAATTCATGAATAATACCTGAAGTTAATTTTGGAGGGATTTATGCAAGCCACCATTAATTATTTTAACACTGAAATCCTTGTTGTTCCTCATCTTGAAATCTAAAATGATATCTGAAAATAATATATGAATGTGTCTAAATTCAAAAAAAAATCACAGGTGGGTGAATCAATGAACATAGAGAAAAATAATGTTTCTCAGGTACAAAATATTTGGTATTAGAACTTATAGCATAAGACATGCATCTCTATATAAATATGATTCTGTTCTCCGGTAGAAAAAAATATTCCATACATATTTATGTGTATTTTTACCTATGTCTCTATACATTTTTATTGGCTCTTTCTTTAAAACTACCTTCCATCACCCCAATACCACTCTTCCATTCTCTTTTTTTAAAAAAATGTTTATTTGTGCATACAAATCTGAGGTACAGGCCAGAGGTGTAGGGACAGTGAGAGGATTCACCAGAGACAGAGAGGGGAGCAGAACAGGCAGATAAACAAAGTACACTGCTGAGGGGAGCATGAGGTGGGTCAGGAGAGGTCTTCTGTGCCACGTGGGTCACCTCTGTCTGGGGCCAGGGATTGAACTCATACATACTGAAGTTGCTACAGCTCTCTTGCAGTGCTGCATCCTAACCCATTGTGTGACCAGGGAGAGGCTTCCGTTCTCTTTCTAATTCTTTAATAAGTCCTCCAAAATTGGGATACTGGGTATGAATAGATGAGGCAGCTGTGACATGGATGCCATTAGATTCTTTGCTTAGCCTGAGTTAATTTGCTGCCAAAGTTTGACAGATACGGTCAAAAAAATACCTGGCACTTAAAAAGGTCAGAGAAGTTAGGCATGACCGGATTGTTCACAGATGGCTGAGGCTGTCAACACTATTTGAAATAACCCATCGTGAAGATGCTAGAGATGAGTTTGCCTGCTTTAGCCCCAGGGAGCTCTGTGTTCATAATGACTTCTGCGTCACTCCCTGCCTCTTCATGCCCCACACATCTCTCTGCAAAGACGCCAGCATTTTCACTCCGTGCCCTACATAGACCTTTTCAGGAATCTCACGGGACAAACCAAGCTTATAAAAACCTCAACTTCTCAATTTGAGGAAAGGTCACAAAAAAAAGAATTCTGCCAGAGTTTGAAATCTTGTTTCTGCTCAATCTCTTTAAGACTGAGAGGAAAATATTTGAATAATAAAAACCAATGGTTGGTGTCTTACTTGACTTGCTTACTAAAATGTAGATTAAGAAACTCTATATCATTTCATTAATTGACTCAACATGCATTTACCAGGTGGTTTTGGGGTGGACAGAAGGATTACAGAGAAGCGTGAGACATATTCCTTTCCCTTGAGAATCTCACAGTCTCAGCGGGAATGAAGTAGGTAGGCAAGTGATGGGAACATAACTATTAAATAGCATAATAGGTGATTACCACTATTAAAGAGCCTGAGCTTGATCCCCAGCCAGGGAACTAACCCATGTGGCACAGAAGACCACTCCTGATACACCCACTGCTCTCCTTAGCAGTATATTTCAGTAGATCTGCCTATTCTGTACCCCATTCTGTTTCTGGTGAATCTTCTCATTTCCTATTCATTTACAAGGCTTTGGGCTCTCTATTGGATAGTGGTTTATAAAAATTATAAATAAAACATTCAACCCTTAGTGAAAAAAGACAATGAAATGATCATATTACAAAGAAAAATGCACCATGAAGGAAAGGATTCTAGAGCACTTTTCATTGATTCATCTTATCTCTAGAACTCCTTTCTACACTACATAAAATGCGAATCAAATTACTTGATTATTCTCCATTGCCAAGTCATATTTGCTCATTGTATGTACCCAAGGCAGAAGGAAAAGTTTAGGACTAAATTTTAGAATGGCCATCTTATACTGTACCCAAGTTCCCCAAATATCTGCAAAGCTTGGGAGAGCAGCTTCAATGGAGAACACCTTAGTTCCTGCCGCTGGTAGTCAGAGGCAGGTATTATTCCCTAGGGAGACTGATGAGACTGATTCAAGACTTCTGCCTTGTTAGATCTAGGCCGTAGACATAACAGAGCCTACTCAGTGAATCCAAAATCCAGTTGTTGATGAGTACGAAGGTACAACATTTCTATGAAACTTCTTAGAAACAAAGGCATTGCTTGTGCCTTCCTGGTGGTGGAATGGGTTAAATCTCAGCACTATGAAGCTATCATAAGTTTGATTCCCAGAGAAGGAGCTGACCCACAAGGTGCAGCAGATCTCTCCTGTATTCCCACTGACCCCCTCAGCAGTGTATTTCAGTCAATTGGTTTATTCTATTCCCCACTATACCTCTGCTGAGTCTTCTCACCACCTATAACTCTGGCCTACACTCCAGTTCTTGTATACATAAATAAATATAAATAAACCCTTAAAAATCAAAAAGTAGGTGCTGGTTACACCTTAGAAATAATGATTCAAAATTTGCAGTGAGACTAGGAAGCTATACTAAATACATTTCTAGGTAATTCTGATTATCTCTCTTGTTTGGAATCACCAACCTGTAATTTTAATCTGAAATTCTGCTATGACATTAAAAATCCATCACAACCCTTCATAATCTGTCTTCTTAGCATGATTATTTGTCATCATCATGCCCCCATCCCAGTGCTCACAGGCAGCCTGGCCCTTATGTTTACCATTATTTTCTACTGTTTTTATACATGTGCATATACATTTGAGGCACAACAGATTTTGGGTCCTCCTATGATGGTGTAATGCATATTCATCCTGCTAGAAAGACAATGCTAATTTCCTGTAATTGTTTCCTCCTTTTTTGGCCCTACACAGCACACTTTATTTAAACCCGAATTTAAGTAACCATATGTTTAGGCCAATAGACCTTAATAAGTATCATGACAATTTTCATTTCTCTATGCATCAAAAATTAGTCTCAAAATATAGTAGATAGTTGGCCCTCCCTCGTGGTGCAGCGGGTTAAAGCACTGCACTGAGAAGCTAAAGCCACTTCCGCATGAGTTTGATTCCCGCCTGTCCCGGAGGTGACCACATGGCATGGCAGACCTCTCCTGACCTGCCCGCTGCTCCCCTCAGCAGTGTACTTCCTCGATCTGCCTGTTCTGCTCCCCGCTCTGTGTCTGGTGAAGCCTCTCACCGCTGCTGAGCCTCTGGTCTGTACCCCAGTTCTGTATGTACAAATAAATAAATCTTTAAAAAATATATATATAGTAGATATTCAATAAGTGATTATTAGATGTGTGACTAGTACTTGGAAGCAGGTGACAGCCAGCCTTCTTCTAAATCAGTCATGGTATGAATTTTGTTAAAAGACTGATTGAGTGCCAGTCTTGGAGAAATGTGGGCTTGTATAGTTCATTCAGGTAGGATAGAACTAGTTATCAACTAAGACAATTGTTATGATGTGCACCAAGTAAAATTCAGTTAATCTCTGAATTTAATACCCTAGGTTCTGGGGTAATCGAGGTGCATAGGTAGTAGTCAAATGACCTCATATTTTAGGAAAAACAAAGTGAGCAAAATGATATCTGGGTCACTTTGTTAAAAAAAAAATGCCATCTCATGGGGATTACAAAAAATGTAAAAAATGCTCAAAATGATGTAAAAATAAACTATCATATAAAAAATTGCCATCTACACTTGTAACTTTGCATGATTTTTTTTTTAAAGATTTATTTATCTGTGCATACAGAACTAGGGTACAGGCCAGAGGCTCAGGGGCAGTGAGAGGCTTCACCAGAGGCAGAGTGGGGAATAGAACAGGCAGATCGACGAAGTACACTGCTGAGGAGAGCAGTGAGCGGGTCAGGAGAGGTCTGCCAGGGCATGTGGATCATCTCCCGGGCGGGCGGGGATCGAACTCATGCTGAAGTGACTTTAGCTGCTTAGTGCTGTGCTTTAAACCGCTGCACCACCAGGGAAGGTGCAATTTTGCATGAATTTTAACTGTTTAATTTTTTCTTACATCCTTTCATATCTAAGTTTAGACTATATCAGCAGTGTTTAAGGAGTAATTCCTTGTATTGAGATGCTTATAAACATGGCTATGGTTCTTTCATATAAGAATCTTAAATCCAAGAAATTGTGGAACCAATAATGTTCCTGGAATGGTATATAGCAAAGAATAGATATTAGATTTATCCAGGTATTACCTTATTTTTCCCAGTAATTTAAGTAACAAGGTTAAGAAAAAAATGTATTATTGTATGTAATAAACTAATTAATAACCAGTCAATAATGAGTTCAGTGATAGACCAAGTCTTTAGTAGAGTCATTGCTAGAATCATAGAAATGATCGATACATACCTATATATACATACTTGTGTATTTAACTTAAACATTATGTATTTACAACACTCTGTACATAAATGATACATTCACACAAGGTGTGTGTTTCATGTGGGCACATCAAAGAGAACATGTTGACCTAGAAGAATGATGTCCTCATACAAAAGTAAATTCTGGCTAAATATTGATGGGTTTCTGTATTAGTTACTTTGGCATTTTTTCTTTCTTTTTATCAGTCTAGGCGTCCATTTATTGCAGAGTAAGAATATGATCCAGTTAGAATTCTTTCCCTTTTCATCCAGAATAAATTATTGCACCCATGTGCCTATTCCAGTAGATATATTTCATTTGAGAGTGAGTTATGACTACATTGTAACCCAAGTTCAGTGTTGAAAAGTAGCCTCACAATTAATCAGCAGTGTTTATTGTGGTGGTGAATGGTGTCTCATATTTTGACGTTCCCTGACACAAATCAACACACTCATTTTGTAGCTATATGTTCTATAGCATAAATCCTTCTAATTCCCAGCCATCACCAAATCCAGCTTTGGAACAAAAAATCATAAATTGGGAAACTCATATTTAATTATTTAATAGTTGTTCTAGATCTCAAAAAATGTTACCTCTCCAAATGTTCACTCAGTCAAACTTTTGATAGTAGAAACTATGTGAGAACTGAAACATACAAAGAAAGATTTCACATTTCTTAAAGTGTTATAACACTGGAAGTTTCAAGTAACTCCAAAGGAAAATAAAGACACAAAAGAAAACCTTTTTTTTTTAATAATAAAATGAAAGGTATTATGATACGAACTACACTATTTTCTGCTAAAAGTAACTAAGTAAGTACAGAATTATGATGCAATCATGACAGTTTTTGTGAACATAGTTTTAAAAATCATTATTATGTTTTCTTCCAAAAAAAATTAAAGACCATTATTAGTAAGTAGTAGTGACTTTACTCTAGCAGAGCAATATGAAACATAATTAGAATGAATGTAGGTATTGAATTAATTACTTATAAAATAAAAAATAATGCAATAAGCATGCATCAGTAACATTATTTAAAGTGATCTAAAATTATTCAGGTACTAATTCATACTATTATTTTTTGATATGCATGTACATACTGAGATTCAACACTAAATAAAAAATATTGAAACATGTGCAATATCTTTTTATTTTAGCAGTAACCCTGCAAACAAATACTAGATTTCACCCATTTTGCGGATGAATAAAATGAAAGTAGATTCTGAAATGTTCTATATTTTCCAACAAGTAACCCAAAACTTTGATTATGAAATGCAGGCATTATGCATTCTATATTGTTTTTTGGAATGTTTTTCCATCCATACATCTCAAAGAATAGGTTTCCTTATTGTAACATCCTAGAAAATCCATTGTGAATAATCTTTGGTTGACAGTCTGTAAGATATAATTAAATTACACTGTTAGCTTTCAACTGCTAAAATAGTGGAGTAGAAGGTAAGTCAAGCTTTGATTAAACATTACTAGTTAATTCATAATAAAAGAAAGTTAGGTGGAAATACACATTTTGTACAAACATTGTTTTTTCCATAACTGTGTTATACAATTTATGTGCATATATGATCACTTCCTATAAAGGCCTTTTTGTTTCTCAGTTATATTCCACAGGTGCAGGACCAACTAAAACCACTCCTTCATGTTTAAAACCACTCCTTTGTCTTAAAAGCTATGTTCATGAAAGGTATCATCTTATTGCAACACTATTCTGCACTTATTTAGTTAGTTTTAGCAGGAAATAGTGTGGTTCAAATCATAATATTAAACCAATATTGACTTTAACAAAGAAGTTTAAATAGCCCTAGTAATCTGTCAATGTAGCATCAAGTAATTATTTTGAAAGCCATCAACTTTTTATTATTATTATTTTTAATCCCTATATAGTCTGTATAGTACACCTCAATTGCCTGATGTTTAGGACCTAGACAGGTTCAATAGAACTCCAGAGCAGAGGCCCTCCCTGGTAGGGCAATGGGTTAGGACACAGTACTACAAGCTGGCCACAGCCCCCTTAGTGTGAGTTTGATCCACAGCCCTGGAGGTGACCCAGATGGTGTAGCTGACCTCTCCTGACCTGCCCACTGCTCCCCTCAGCAGTGTACTTCGTCGGTCTGCCTGTTCTGCTCCCCACTCTGTCTCTGGTGAATCCTCTCACTGTCCCAGGACCTCTGATGTATATGCATAAATAAATAAATCTTTAAAAAATGAATTTAAAAATAATGAACTCCAGAGCAGAATACTCCAGAACTTCTGATGGAGTCTGTGTCCTCCTACCAACTACACCTCCAGGTGTGCTCTGCCCAGGACTTTGCCAATCCATTTACATCCTCTGACCATTTACAGGACCCAAGGTGGGAAAGAACGGAGGATCTTCTTTTCAGTGAAAAAAACCCTTGACAAGATAACATAAGGAATCCTTGCTTATGGTCTTGATTATGGTCTTAAATGAAGTTAGATAAGCTGTCAGGCATAGGTCATAAAGTTGGTCACTGAAAGGAGTTACCATTTCATTGTGAGAGCAGGAGGAAGCTATGTTAGGGGTTACAAGAGAAAAGAAATTTGTGAAAATTCTTTTGCTCCTGATGATTATGTGATTTGAGTATTTTCATGCAAATAACCAAGCCTCAGTTTTCACATCCTGAGAGAGATGTTGGCACACCAGCAATCTAAACATCAGGGAGATAACGAGAATCACATCGGGAATGTATTAAGAAAAACTTTGTAGCATGTGTAAAGCCATATAAGCAAATGGCATAGTACTGATAGTTACTAGCAGCCATCTTTGGCAAAATGGAATTAACCTAAGAAAAATGGTTTTCTTGATTCCACTCATTTTTGAAAAAGATTTATTTATTTATGCATATAGAATTAGGGTAGAAGCCAGAGTTGCAGAGCAGTGAGAGGATTCAACAGGGACAGAGCTGGGAGCAGAACAGGCAGATCGACAAAGTGCGCTGCTGCAGGGAGCAGCAGGTAAGACAGGGGAGGTCAGCTGGGCCATGTAGGTCACCTCCTTGGCCAGGAATCAAACGTGTGCTGAAGCAGCTGCAGCTTCAGTAGTACTGTACTTTAACATGTTGCACCACCAAGGAGGGCCCAAGACAGCTTATCTTTCTAGATTTTTTTTTTTCTATCATGTAAGACGATTTAATAGGCCAGGACACCCAGGTGGTGTGAAAGGTTAAGTCTCACCACTATAAAGCTATCCATAGCCACTCAGCATACATTCAATCACAGGACAGTGAGCTGATGCCACAGACCTCTCCTATCTAATTTGCTGCTCCCCTCAGCAGTGTATTTCAGTAGATCCACCCATTCTGCTCACCACACTGTCTGCAGAGAATATTCTCACCCATCCCTACAACTTTGGTCTAGACCCCAGATCTTGTATTCATGAATAATTAAAATAAATCTTTTTTAAAAAGTTAAAAGGCAGGCCCTCCCTGGTGGCACAGCGGGTTAAAGCACATTACTAATAAGCTAAAGCCACTTCCGCATGAGTTCGATCCCCGCCTGCCCCGGAGGTGACCACATGGCGTGGCAGACCTCTCCTGGCCCGCCCGCTGCTCCCCTCAGCAGTGTACTTTGTAGATCTACCTGTTCTTCTCCCCGCTCTGTCTCTGGTGAATCCTCTCACCCTCCGCATCTCTGGCCTGTACCCTAGTTCTGTCTGAATAAATAAATCTTAAAAAAAAAAAGTTAATAGGCAAACTGTAAATAGATAACTTCTAATTTTACAGTATCCTATTAATCTGGCTTGAACTCATAAAAGCTATGTAGCACAGGAGAGGCAATGAGTCTGTAGGGTTAGACTTCTGTTGAATCTTGGTGCTGTGTCTCAATAATTGTGTGATCTTGTTTATTTAAATGTTCTCTGCCCACAGACTACAGAAGAACATTTATTTCATAGGGTTGTTACTCAGGTTCAGAGTTCTTACACTTAGCACATAGCTAGTTCTCAGTAAATTTTAACTGCTACCCTAGATATTATTTGCCTGAAACAATTACTATTCTTGAAGTTCCAGTTTCAGGTTTGAAAGCAATAAGTGATTTCTTCTGAATTTTCTCTTTATCCATGGTTACTTCTCAAAAATGTGAATTCTTATATGTCCTCCAATTATGTCATAACTAGTCACTCAACAAACACTGGCTCTATATACAAGAATACATGACAGATGCTAGAAATACAAAAGAAGGTTTTTGCCTTTCAGAACTACAGAATTTAATGAATGCTAGATGATCAATTTTTCTGTCCAGACTTCAGTGAAGGGGATTTTGCTATTTAGTGGAAGTTGCTGTAGTTGACCTTGAAGTTCTCTATTGGAGAGCCCCCTTTTTATCTTCCCTCAGCTCATCTGATTATGGGGTCAGGAAACACAATGAATGAAAGCTTTTATTATTGCATGAAGAAGCAGCTTGGCATTATGGCAAGAGACAAGGTTTGGTGTTAGAGATCTGAGATCATCACTTAACTCTGTTATTGAGAGTCATGAACTTGGATCTGTTATTTAATGTCCTTGAGCCTTTTTCTTCCATAATAGAGAGACTGTGTAAAATGAGAAAAATGGCAATCCTAAAGAGATTTTTGTTTTAGTTTAGGTCATGATACATGTAAAGGACCTAGAACAGTTCTTGTTAAAATGTGGGGGCTGAACCCCCTCCTGAGGAGTGGTAGCAGAGACTCACTGTGGGAGTGGCTGCCACTTCAGCAGCAGATGTGGAAGAGAAGTTCAGTTCTTTGTTTGTTCAGATGCTGCCTTTATAATGGTAATGGATTATTTTAAAATTCAAAGTCCATTTTACAGATAAAGAAAAATGATAGTGGGTTTCTCTGTAATTAATGGCATTTTTTAGCATTTTAGTCTGATTATAAATAGAATATAAGATGTCTTCTGTGGTGAATAACATGTCTTTCTAGTTTTCTAGATTTATGAATGTAGCCCATATGAAATTAATTATTGTGGGTGTAGTACATGGATGTGAAACATCTGGAATAATAGGATTTTATTGTTAATAGACCTCTCAGGAGCTCATGACAAACATCCTTATAATAGCAACATATGCTGCTAGTTTAATGAGAACCCATCACTGACAATTAATGGTCCTCATGCTTTCAGTAAATTACACATTTTCAAATTTTATATTCTTTATTTTTGTCTTTATGGTTCTGAGTTTGTTACTTGTTTGAAATTAAATCCAAAGCTCCTTAAAGAGGAGGAAATGTTTATTGAATGTAAAGGATGTGCCAAGCATTGTGTTATATTTTATATATGTGGGTATAGGGGAACCTCAAAGCACTTTAGCATCATTTTATATGCAGACAGGAAAATTGAGGTTTGGTGGCATTAATAAATGATCGATGTGAGGGCACAAGTTAGAATTAAAAGTTAACTCTGTTCATTCACTCATTAGGAGGGAAATTAGAGCATGGCACCAATGATTCCTTTTCCCATGAGTAAAATTTTTTATTTCAATAGTCTCCTCAATGTTACACACAATAACCTTCTAATACCCCTTGAATCATACTGGTATGTGCAAGAAATTTATAAAGAAAATATTTGGCATATTTTGGCCCCTAATTTGAACATAATGCAAAGTTATGTGCCATGGATACATTAAGGAGAAAAATAATCTGTTCTTCCTTGTTCTACTGGAATTTTTTTTTTTTTAAACACCAAGTATACACAAGTCATATGTTGGCAATGACTGACCTAATGTTCTGAAGCTAAAGGGTCACCTGGCTGTCCTCCCCTAACTTCCTCATTTCATTAGACTAATTTGTTATAATTGATTTCCAGTAATAAGGAGGCACTGTTAATATCACATTACACTATATTACTTTAAATGTTCCTCTTTAATTATGTGATTCTTGATTGTTACTTCTACCCTTCATAAGAATGTAAGTTTCTTGAGAATAGGTCCCCTTTTGCTTTTTTTTTTTTAATCTATTGTCTCCCCAAAGACTGTAAGTAGTGATAGCATGTGGTTGACACTCAAGAAATGTTTATGGAGGGCTTCCCTAGTAGCCTATGAGGTGATGGGGATATTCATGACATTATGTTAATAGTTTCTTGGGTGTACACTTACTTATCACCCAACTTAAGTTGCGTAGATGAAATATGCAGTTTTCATCATTCTTCAGTATACTGTTCATTTATTTTTAGTAACAGGTGACTTTCTCCTATTAAAATATGGTATCAAGATGTAATCTTTGGGTTGTGTATCTTGAAGAACAAAACTGGGTCCTATTTGTGTCCCCTCCAAGGTGTGATTGAGCTGCATGGTCATGTATGTAGCCACCATCCTTGCTACTAACTTCTTAGTGTGGTATGGTTCTTAAACCCCCCACACTTGTCCTCTTGATATCTGCTCCGGAGGTTTGTTGCTTTTCTGCTCTTGAGATATTTCTCAAAAGGTCCCACCATTTTTTCAAACTCCAGATTCCTCCAGCTGCCATCAACTGATAAATTTGAAACTGAAAATCAGTCTCAGGTTAATTCTTCAACTCTTCTGAATTTCTCCTAATTAAATAGCTCGGTCCTTTCTAGCCAACTAAGTATAGTAAATTAACCATATTCTATTTGCAATAATAGGGTACTATGGAAAAGGAGAAATATGGATATAAAGTGTGTGTCTTCCTGTTTGTGTTTGTATATTCAGATTATATCTAACAAGAGCTATTGAACACCCTTGCAAAATTAAAGTCCTCTTGAGATGTAAAGAGTGTAATTTGCCAGGTCAATTGCCATCTCCACTAATGAAATATAAGCTGTATTCACACCTCAAGTGGGTATTTTGTGTTCATTTTTTAATGTAATTTTAACACAATAAATTGTAGGCAATTCCTTTTTCAACTGATAGAGAATGTTAGCTCAAGATAGTTCTACATATTAAGACTGAAGCCACATTATAATATTTCTCTGTATGGTACATAATGAGATCAAGGGGCTGTGTTAAGAGTTGGGGTAGTAAAGGTACTAAGTATAATATAAAGTTTGGTCTTTTTTTTTTTTTTCATTTTATTGACCACATTCCCAAAAGAAGCGATGAGCTTACTGAAATGAATAAAACTAAATTAAACTCATATCTGTTTAACGAATGACTAAATCCTTGATATTTTTCCTACACCATACCTAGCACCTGGCCAGTGCTCAGTAAATGTTGGGTGAATGAAAGCATGTCAGCCACTGACTTTTTATCTCATGGGTCATGAGAGCTGAGAAAGACCAAGGTCAGAGATAATGAGACTTCACAAGCTCATGGTCACAGTGAGAATTATGGAAGTGCTTTAGAAGTGAGTTATTTGAAGCTCAGTGGGAAAAAGCTTCCTCATCTTCCCAGATCGCTGCTGTCACTTTAGAAAAAGAAATAAAGACTTATCTTGATGACAAGGGACATTGGGGATAAAGATGCTGAATACAGCCCAAGTCTGGAGCTCTCAGAGGGCAGTGGGTGAATCAGTTTGACTAACAGAAGAGTCAGTCTTTAGAATCCTCCACAGAGGCTCAGAAAGATGTGTAAAGCACTTGGGATTTGATTTTACTTTGCAGGGTTTTCTATTCTGTTCTTGTATTTGCTGACATTGAGCAGAACAGAAAGCAAACCCAGTACAATGTTCATTTTGTATAGTTTGTACTTTTTTTTTTTAATGAGAAAAGGAAGAAGGTCATGGAAGCCTTATGAGGAGGATGCCTCTTCCTTCTGATAAAAATATCTATACACCATTTTGAAATAGAATGGAGAACCTGCTCGTCTTCCTTTGGGAATGTACAGTGTACAAAGAAATTGAAGATATTCTTTGGATATCTAAGGAAAGGGAGATTTCAACTATCTTTGTGATCAGTGGAAATTCCTTATCTTTTTTTTTCTGGCTTTATAATAGGTTACCTATAAAATATATTAATTTTGTAGTCCTTGATCTTTAAAGGAAATAGAAAGGAAAGGATATTTATCATGTGTCTACCATCTGTCAAATACTGTGATGAACATATTATAGTCTATGTCATTTAAGATGCTTAACAACCTATAAAGTAGACATAATTATCCTTATTTTACAAATCGTGAAATTGAGACCAAAGAAGTAGAAGAAGCTAATCTTTTGGAACTTTATATACCCTCAACACCCACCAGGGACACTAATTCTCCATGAAGTGCCCCTAGGCTTACAGATTTCCTTCTTCCTCTTACCATCTCTGTAGTGCAGGCCTTTAATACTATATCACTATTATATTTCAATTAATTTCCTTTCAAATTTTGTTCCCTTTATTAGAGTATAATCTTTAGATAATCAAGAAGATGGTTTTCATTTGTATATTACTTCCACTTACCAAAGAAATGTTTAGTTTCTCTTGAAGTAAATGCCATCTAGCTGGATTGGTGTGGAGTTGGAATTTCAGGCTAACATCTTTTTGATTCTGGAAATCATGTGTTTTTAATCATTCTATGATGACAAAACTTAAAAGAAGACAGAACTTGTAACAACTTATAGAATTTCTAAATTTAGTTTTTGAGGGAAGGCTTGTTTATAGCACCATGTATGATTCAGGGGAATAGGTCCAGGCCACCTCACTTGCTAATTGTTATTCATAACGTCAGAGCACCCATATCTGTCTTCATATACTTGGGCCCTGCCCTCTTTGTGCTCAGCCCTGCCCTCCCTCTCTAGCACTTTAATTCTACTATCATTCCTAGAATTTGTTTAATTTTACTAGTTTAGTTTTATTACTGTATGAGTGAAATCATACAATGGTTCCGTTTTTTCAATACCTTCACCAGTATTTGCTTACCATGTTTTTGGGGCGGGGGAGTTGAGCCTCATTGGAATAAGGTTGTATTTCATTGTGCTTTTGATTTGCAACACCCTGATGATAAGTGACATTGAATATTTTTTCACAGTCATGTGCATCTTCTTTATAAGAGTGTCTATTTACCTCCTCTGCCTAATTTTTGTTTTGATTCTTTATTCTTTCTGTGAGCTATATGATTTCTTTCTTGACCTTGGATATTGTCAGTATATGATATGTAAATAATTTCTTCCATTCAGAAAGGTAGCTGTCATTTTGTTTGCTGTGAAGAAGCTTTTTAGTTAGACTTGGTCCAATTTGTTTATTTTACTTTCTTTGCCTTTGGAATTAAGTCACCAAAGACATCACCGAAGCCAATGTTGTGCTGTGCCAATGTTTTGCTCTAAGTATTTATGCATTCTGGTCTTAAGTCTGAGTCTTTTATTCATTTTGAGCAATTTTGTGTATGTGTATATGGTATGAGAGTGGTCTAATTTTAGTTTTTAAGATTATCTATATATACAAGAGCTAAAGTGCTAGCCAGAGGCTGGAGGGGGGTCCCAAGGGTATTCATATGAGACAGTGGGGAGAACAGTCAGCTCTACACACTGCTAAGTGGAACAACAGGTGAGACAGGAGAAGTCTGTCCTGTGGTCAGATTCCTGGCCAGGAATTGTATTTATGCTGCAGTGGCTGCAGATAGCTTTATGCCTTGCACCATCAGGGAGGCCCCTACATTTATATTTCTGCATGTGGTTGGCCAGTTTTCCCAGCTGCACTGTTGAAGAGACTTTCCTTCTCTGTTGCCGACTTTTAGCTCCTTTGCTACAGACTCACTGTCCCTATATGGCCTTGTTTTGAGCACAGTGACCAGGTACTGTAGTTTGAAGACTGAAATGTGACACCCATTCCCCTCTCCCCTTCCTTTTTGTCAAAGTCACAGTTGCTATTTGGTGACTTTTGTGTTTTCATTAAAAAAAAAAAAAAAAAAAAAACAATAATGTTTGCTCTATTTCTTTGAAGAAGTCCATTTGGAGTTTTGATAAGGATTGCATGGATTGGGTAAAATGAGCATTTTGACTATCTTCATTCATTCAACATGAGCATAAAATATCTATTTCCTTGTTTCTTCTTCGATTTCTATCAGTAATAGCTTGCAATTTTCATTACATAGTTGTTTTACCTCCTTTGTTAAGCTTATTCCTTGGTATTTAATACATTTAGCCTAATGCAAATGAGAATGTTTTATTGATTTATTTCTCTTCTATTTCATTATTTGCACATAGGGATGCAATAGACCTTTTTTATATTGTTTTTCAGCTTGTCACTTTACTATATTTGTTTATTTCTCTAATTTTTTTGTAAACTCTGGGGTTTTCTATACAATCATGTCTCTATAGTTATAGTTTTACTTTTTCTTTTCAAATTGGGATTCCTTTTATATCTTTCTCTTGCGTGGTTGTTCTAGTTAGAACTTTCAATGCTCAATTGAATAGTAGTGTTGGAAGTTCACATATTTTTGTCCTGAACCCTATATTACTAAAAGATTTTATAAATAGATGCTGACTCGTTTTAAATGTTTTAAAGTGTATTAATACCTTGATTATTATATAATGTTATTCCCCATCTCTATCAACTACCTGCTTTAGCTGGGAATTTATTATATTTGATATAAGTATGACAGCTCCTTTCTTTCAATGTATTCCATTTGCTGGTAGGATTCTTGTACAACCATTCATTTGGAGTCTGTGTGTTTCTCTTTACAATTGATGGGTCTTCTGTAAGCAACCTAAAGTTGAGTTTTGTTTTCTGATCCATCTAGCTACCCTGTGCCTTTTGATTGGTGAATTCAATCCACTTACATTTAGCATGATGATACATGAAGATTTTCTCTTGCCATTTAATCTTTCCAGTCTGTTCTATCTATATCTTTATTTAGTTTCTTGTGGTTTTTCTTCACTTTGATTTATATTGGAGTGTTCCTGTCATCACTTCTTGTAGGAAAAGTCTACTTTTTGAATACTCCTTTAGCTTCTGTTTATCCAAAAAGGCCTTTACATTTCCCTGTTATCTAATGGGTGATCTTGCAGAATATAGCATTCTTACATGGAAGACTTACAGTATGTTAGCTGTCGGTTTCATCATTAAATATTAGAATCCATCACCTCCATCCTTCCTTTTTCAGTATTTCCTCAGAAAATTCAAAGCTTAATGGTTTTCCCTTTATAGGTTTTCTACTTTTTTCCCCCCTAGCTACCTTAAATATTTTCTTTGTCTTAAATTCTTGCTAGTGTTTCTACTGTGTGCCTTGGTGCAGGTTTCTTTACATTTAGGTAAATATGCTTCATGGATTTTGAATTTAATTCCTAGGCGAGGCAAGTTTTTCTGTTATTTCCTTGCATAGGTTCTCGACCTGCCCCCATTTGCTTTGAGGATACCCATTATTCTTATGTTGGTTTTCTTAATGATAGTTATTGAATTTCCTCTTCATTTTTTAAAATATTTTGCATCTCATTTCTCCCTCTTCTTCAAGATCACTGAATCAACTCTCTATTTGATCCATTCTTCCTTTGTTTTCACTCAAGTTCTTGATCTCATTTATTGTGTGTTTTGCCTCCTGAATGTCTGTTATCTTTTTATTTAGTTTTCTAATTTCTTTCTTCTGTTCATAGATTATCCTTTCTGAGCTCATTTATTTGTTTTCTTGAATTTTTTCTTTGATTTGCTTTTTTTTTTTTTAAATTTATTTATACCTACAGAACTGAGCTACAGACCAAAGGTGCAGTGGTCAAGAGGATCCACCAGAGACAGAGTGGAGAGCAGAACAGACAGTTTGACTAGAACAGACTTTAGAGGGGAGCAGCGGTTGGGTCAGGACAGGTCTGCTATATCAGTGGGTCACCCCTCTGGCCGGGGAGCTAACTCATGTTACAGGGGCTGCAAAGCTTCACAGTGCTGTGCTTTAACCTATTACACCACCAGGGAGGGCCTTGATTTGCTTTAAGTTTTCTTTTATATACTCTCTTTTCTTTGTTAGAGTACTTGTGAATTCTCCATCAAGAAAATATAGTATTCCATCATTTTTTTGTTTGGACTCTATAACTTTGCAATGCTATGGTTTTTTTAAGGTCTTGTACTTCTAGATGTTTTATACTAGTACTTTATATATATGTATATTAGTACTTTTAATATCTTCAGCAGCAATTTCTGAGGTTAAGCTATTTTATTCTCCTGAAGGTAGTGCTGTGGATTTGTTTGATTTTATTTTGACTTTTGTTGGTTTCTGTGTATACTAGATCAATGTTGATCTTATTACGTCAGCATTGGGGACCAGGTTGGAGGTGTCCATACATTAGTATGGATTAGTTAGAGTGATTAGAGTGGGGTTGTCTCCTGTTTGATTCACTATCAATATCTCTCCTCTCTGTGCTTGGGGATGAGAGATTCAGCAGTCCAGGTATTCTGAGCAAGCCTGGTGAGGTAACCATGCTGCCAGAAGGTAGCTCAGGGAGTGCTAATCAGAACACTTTCTCTGCTATTCTCTTTATCAAGCACTCAGTAGCCCAGCTCCTCCACAAGGTTTTCCCCTCCTTCAAGGATGCGCTGCCACAAAGCCTCTGCTATTCCTCCCCTATGTTCTGGTAACTTTTACTCCAAAACACAACATTCAAAATCCTCCCTTTACTCTCTTTTCTTCAATAGCTTAGCTAATAGTATGAGTCTCTTTAGTGTAACCACTTGACATTTACACTGCTCTCTGCTTTGCAAAGGATAATAAATTCCATGTCTATGTGTGGGATTCTCTCTCAGCCCTACATCTTTCCAGTTCATCATTCTATGAGCCTTAGCCAGTGGGGATTAGACCCTATTGTTGACACCCCAGGCTGGCAGCTGGAATCTGAAGTGTCTTGGTTTTCCCAGCTGGCAACTGAGTGCAGCAAGCAGCCCAGCTCTTTCACAAAACTAGTCACTGGAGGCTGAGCTCTCTTGGTTGGAAATTGGAGGGCCAGAAGTTTCCAGCTCCATTATTGGTATCTGTTGCTGGGCTCTATGGTAGTGGGTGCTGGAGGGAATCCTCTCTCAGAGCTAAAGGCTGGAGACTGGATTCTGGCTACTGGCAGCTGAGTCTGGACTTTTGTTCTGGCAGTGGATGCTAGGGGCTGAATGGTTCTCAATCTAACAGCTGTGGACATTGGCCACTGGGTTGCCAGGGTCCAAGTGTGGCTGACAACTGGGTTAGGGCCCTGCTCCAACGTTGTTACCACCAATGTATAAGACAGTCCTTGGTCCTGCCTTCAGAAGTTATTGGATTTGTGATACTTCACAGAAACCAAAGAGTACAAAGAGGAGACGTATTTTTATCTTGACTTCGCCACCATCTTGTCAAAGATAAGATCCACAATTATATTAAGACTTATATTTAAGTAAGACACTTATATCCAATAACATGCTTAATGTAAGTATAATAGAATTAAAGAATAGGTAATGTTAATCCAGGAAATATGAACCCCAGAAGAGTGAACAATTTACATCATAAATCTAGAATGTTCATTTTGATTCACTAATATGCTAGTCATAATCACTATATGATAAAAATTATTATTAGACTACTACATGACAAGCCTGTGAAAGTTAGAAGGATGAAATCGGCAGGATCCCTTCTTTCATAAGTTTTTAGAGCAAGAAAATAGGTACATGCTCAGGTGTATGGTTCTGTGAGTTATTTATCTTCCTGAACTGTACTTTTCTCAAGTATAAATTGGTACTAATAATGGTCCTCAAGATCATTATGAAAATTAAAACAGATAACATGCTATTTTGCTTAGTACCTAACATAGAAAAAGATCAATCAATCAATGCTATTTTTTGGGCCAAATGAAGTTATGAATATGGATGTGAATATAGACTTAAATAAGGTTCTTAAATAAGAACTTCTGATGGGGGAGTGAGGACAGGGAAAAAGAACATAAAGCAAGTTTCTAGACATGGTTCGTGTCTGGAGAGGTATCGCTAGCATTTAGTGACTGAAGCCATGCACATTCATCAATGCGTAGAAAAGCCAGTTTCCCATACATATTGTTAAAGAATGATCTGGCCCAAATATCATGGGTTATAAATGTAGCACAGATATAGATGCAGATACAAGAACTGCCAAGGGTAACGTAGTTCAGGTCTAGTTCTAGCAGTGTGTGGAGATGTGAAAGTGATGAACTCTGGCTCCGAATCTGAGGAATATTTATAAAAGAATCAAGGTTTGCCTGGACTTTAGGATATTGTCAGGTAGAAAGAGAACAAATGGAAATTCAGGAGGAATTTGATTAATGGGGAGAAAATAGTTTTTTGAGGATTGGAATCAACAAAAGGATTTTCCAATCCTATAGTGAAATCTCAGCATGAGTACATAATAAAGATGACGGTACAGTAGGCAGAATGTGTGGGAGAATATGAAATGAGGACCATGGGATGGTGAAAATGACAAGGAGCATAGCCAAGGATTAAATAAAATACATTGCATTCCTTCATTCTTTTTTTTTTAAAGATTTTTTTATTCATACAGAACTGGGGTGCAGGCCAGAGATGCGGAGGGTGAGAGGATTCACCAGAGACAGACTGGGGAGCAGAACAGGCAGTTCGATGAAGACCAATGCTGAGGGGAGCAGCGGGCGGGTCAGGAGAGGTCTGCCTCTCCATGTGGTCACCTCCGGGGCAGGTGGGTATTGAACTCATGTGGAAGTGGCTTAAGCTTCTTAGTGCTGTGCTTTAACCCACTGCACCACAGGGAGGGACCACATTCCTTCATTCTTTAAAAAAGTTTTTAAAAATATTATTTTCACTTTTTCATGGAGGCAATTGTTTTGCAGTGTTGCATGATTTAGATTTATAGAACCATGCCCTTCTGGAGTATGTCACCACACCACATCCTTTACCAAGGCACCCATCATCTTCAATGTCCCGTGTATACCAGGAGCATAACTAGGCAATGATGATTTAGAAAAGCATAAAAGAAAAGCACAGTTCAAACATTCATAAAAGCAATACCTGTGAAAATTGACAGCAGAATATGTATATTAAATAAAAAAATAAGTTGAAATAAAGAATTCATCTTTGATATTAGAGAGAATTGCTATTTAATTCATGATGTTCTTTTCTATTCCTGGTTATAGGGAAATTATATTGAAGGAAACGTAGCATCAGTCCAAGAAGCCCAATCACTTCTTAGCTAGGTCACTAAACTCTTGTTTCTCAGTTGTTTGTAAAAGACAGTTATTGATGCTTGTTGAGAGAATTAAAAAAAAAAAAAACACTCAGTGAGTATAAATACAAAGTATACATGGAAAGTATTATTGGCATTATTTTTTAAAGATGTATTTATTTATGCATATAATACCTGAGTGCATGCCAAAGGTTGGGGGGCTGACAGGATTCACCAGACACAGAGTAGGGAGAAGAACAGGCAAATCTACTGAAATACATTGTTGAGGGGAGCAGCAAGTGAGACAGAAGTTGTCCTGCACTATGTGGGTTATTAACTTCCTGGCCAGGGATTGAACACTTGCCTCAGTGGCTGGTGACAGCTTGATAACATTGAGACTTTAACCCCTGTACCACTAGGAAGTCCTGAGATTATTGGTATTATTGCATAGTCTAGAGTAGTATTATCTTTCTGAAAAGCATCCAATGATGTACTAATAACTTACAGATATACGTAATGCATAGCTATTGTGAATTTTTTCCAACCACCATTTATTGACATCAAAATATTAAACTTTTTGATATTTAAAAGAAACTAGGTTATATTTTTAATACACGTACTTAATCATTCTTCGTTAATATAGGTTACTAAGAAACAATTATCATGTTTATAATACCTGGGATACCAGATGCTGAGGGAATAAAAGCCAGAAGATTATAACCTAAAAGGGAATTCAGTTCAATATATGTATTACTTGGAAATCTAGGATATATATCATATATATAAACATAATGCATAATATATGTATAGTAATATATAAATATAACATAATATATATAAGATATAATATATATGTGTATATATATGATATATAATAATTACACATATTTATCTCATTTGCCATTTGACATTGTACTGTGAGGAGACCCTTATGTTATTACTATTGTTTTTATTATTACTCTCCCATTCAAGTACTATCCAAGTCTCTGAATAAACAAAATTGAGTCAAACAAGGTCATTTTCTCCAGCAGTGTCTAAGTATCAGGGAGAAAGAGATCTAAGGAATAGGACAAGAAAGACAGCTATGTCAGAAACTAAAAAAGTAGTAACATCAGGTTTGGCATAGTAAATGTTAATTGTCATCAATACTATCACAGTCCGGGAGAAACTGAATTCATGTCAGCTGCATCACCTAATACTTTCTTTTGCCTATGAACTTGGACACACTGAAATGTGTAGTTGTCACACTCAACATGAGTTCAAAATTCAAAAGGTCACACAGTTCAACAGTTTTCATTTGTGGAGAGTAAGTCTCAGAAGGAGGCCAACATATTGTTTTTAAATGTTACTTCTATAATAAGTAACATATAAAATTACAATAACATATTGCCATATACTATGCTATTTTAATATGACAATATTATAACAATATTTTCAATTTAAAAATTGAACACCTTTAGGCTTGATAAAATGAAGTGTGTATGTACAAATGTGGCAGGGAAAAGCTGCTTTATTTTTGATCGCCATAGAAATAATTTTAGGAAAATAATAGAGCATTTTAAGTAGAGGAGTTACAAATTTGGATTTGAATTGTGGATCTGTGCAGCTACATGTAAAGAATCCCTTGGAGATGGGGTGTGGTGTCCCATATAGGAACAGGAGGTCAACTAGGAAGAGCTGTACTAGTCCCAACAGAAAGGGGTAAGAGTGGAGCTGGGGGGGAAAAGGGGGGGGGTTCAGATTGTTAATATGGAGTTAAGTAAGGAGGCATTTTCGCTGTCATAAATCTAGCAAAAGTCACCAACATATGTAGCATAGATTTTTGGTATTAAAAAATGCAGGTCTTGTTCCATTGATACTCTCTCTATCTTGGATTACAGCTTGGGTTGGACACACAATGCTTGTTTGGGCAATCTTTTAGAAGAAATTGCATAATATAGGTCATTTTCTGATGTTGTCTTAAAGTAAATTATACAAATTATTTTTTATAATATAGAACTCCGTGCTTTTTATCCCCCCCCATTGCTTATGTGATTAAACAGTGATCCTCCAAAGTGGGTCTAAGGTCATAACCTGAACTTACTGGTACTGTCGTTTTAAGTCTGACACATGCCAATGCGCAAACATTCATTCTATGCTTTGGTGGTGCCATGTTGTTCTGTCCACTCTCTTCCTGCCTGGTAGAGACACCATTCCCCCATATGATGGGAATAGTGGTAGTTTATCAAATGAATCCCTTTCTAGAAATTGTCATCAGCTGATCTCTTTTGTGCCTATCACACCATCACCAGTTATTTGCTTCATGGTGGAACAAACTTAAGGACTATTCCTATTCCAAAATTTCCTGTGAGACTGAATGAAAACTTTAATGCAACTACCTCACAGTTTACCTCCTAACTCATTTCTAGATTACTTCCTTTGCTCATCTCTAATGATTGATCTAATGATTGATCATTTTCTAGTAAACTTCCTATGCACAGATTCCTTCTCAGAGTTTGCTTTTCATTGGAGTTCAAACTGTGTTTTGTTGAGTGCCTGGTATAAGAGATACAATTATTTTGGAAAACACAAAAATAGGCAGAAAGATAAAAGTTAAAGTAAGTGCCAATTAAGAGCATGTAAATGTAAGGCCCTCCCTGGTAGCACAACGGGTAAGGACACAGCACTGCAAGCTGGCTGTAGCCGCTTCAGTGCCAGTTCCATCCTCACCCCTGAGGTGACCCACATGGCGTGGCAGACCTCTCCTAACCCGCCTGCTGCTCCACTGAGCAGTGTACTTCATTGATCTGCATGTTCAGCTCCCCACTCTGTCTCTCACTGCCTCTGCACATCTGGCCTGTACCGCAGTTCTGTATGCATAAGTAAACTTAAAAATTAAAAAAAAAAAAGAGTGTGTGTAAAGGTTGAGGATATGTTTGAGAAGCAAAGTGGTAATGCCCAGGAAGTTTCATAAAAGCCTAACAACCATTTTTAACCAATGGGGTAGGACACCGTTGTCTCTTTGAAAAGAAGAGAGAGATGCTGTGGAGATTGGCAATATTCTCTGTCCACAGATATCAGTGAAGTTGTAATCACTCTATCAAGGATTTACTGTACTTCTAAACTTTAATCTTAGAGAACATCGATTTACTCTTCAAAAATTTTAGGAGCATCAGCTGCCACCCAACCTGAGCAAATGAATCTCAGCTCCTATAACAATGAATAGCACTCACATAGTTCACAAAGGGTACTATTTTACATTTAGTAAATAAGAAGCAGGTATGAAACAAAATAAAGCAGGCACTACATTAAATTAAGTCCTGAAATTCTACCACCATCACTTGTTAACTAATTGAATGCATTGGGTAAATTATTCATCCTAATCTCAGCTTCCTCATCTGTAAAATGGGAATAATTAACACTGTCCAAATGGCTGTATAAAAATCGTACAAGTTGGCCCTCCCAGGTGGCGCAGCGGGTTAAAGCACTGCACTGAGAAACTAAAGCCACTTCTGCATGAGTTCGAACCCCGCCTGCCCTGGAGGTGACCACATGGCGAGGCAGACCTCTCCTGACCCGCCCACTGCTCCCCTCAGCAGTGTACTTCGTCGATCTGCCTGTTCTGCTTCCCCTCTGTCTCTGGTGAATCTTCTCACCCTCCGCATCTCTGGCCTGTACCCTAGTTCTGTACGAATAAATAAATCTTTAAAAAAAAAATCGTACAAGTTAACATATGCAAAGTTGTTAGAAGGGTAAAGGGATCCATCCTGGTTTCCCATGTATAACATGACCTTTTGATTTTCTAAAGTATACACACCAAATAAATTCAAGAGGAGATACATAAATAGGAATTGCAAATTCTTAAATGATGATAAGCTTTATGAGGCAGACACTGGGAAAGACCCGTAACTTTAGTAGTTAATTGTTCCAAACACTTTTTTTTACCACTAGAATTTTATTATTTTTTAAAAGGTTTATTTATTTATGCACATAAGAGTTGAAGTTTAGGCAAAGGTATGGGGGTTGGTGGTGAGAGGATTCACCAGAGAAAGTGGGGAGCAGAACAGCTATATCTACTGAAATACACTGCTGAGAGGAGCAGTGGGCAGGATGGGAGAGGTCTGCTGTCCTGGCACCTCCCTAGCCAGGACAGAATCCATGCTGTAGTGGCTGGCAATAGCTTGATAGTGCTAATATTTGAATACCTGTGCCACCAGGCAGGCCCCAGAACAATGAACGTTCTTGTTCCTTATGAACTTAGACCAATATTGGAAAGGAGAAAGTTGTCGTGAACAAAAAAGCACTAGTTGGATAATAAGAGCCCTGGGATAGTAAACATTGCTCCTCTACCAGCTGACTTTCAGCTGCTGAGGTCACGGCTCCAGAGTTCTTTAGTTGGGATGCTAAATTAGAATTTTATTTCAATATCCTAATTACACCTTTCCTAATTTCATTTTGAGCCTGAACTTGTCTTGAGAGCTAAGATAAATTTCCTGCACACAGCAAATGTTGGGTTTTGTGTTTTGATCAATTCAGGTTCTCTATACCATTTAACTGGCAAATCCAAACCACTCATATTTAGGGTAATTATGGAAATATAAGTATTTATTGCCATTTAATCATTTTGGTGGCGTTCTTGCAATCTGTCTTAGCTGTTTCACTTATTCTCTGTTGTGCTTTAAAAGCTCTGCTTTGTGTTATTTGTGTTTCCTTTCAATTGCCCTGCTATTTAGTAAATTTTATTTCATTTATTTTTAAAGCCTTATGCTTGTCACCTATGTGAAGATTGATCTTGAACTCTTTCTAGTGGTTTACATTTTTATTCTCCTCCCTACTCCCACAGTATATTTTTGGTGTCTTGCTAGATGGTATTTCTTCTCATTTTTCTATGAATCTTATTACTATTTCTCGCATGACCTGTTTAATGGAGATTAATTTATTTAATTTATCTATGTCTGTAAAGCTCTTTAGCCCTCCTTCAATTCTATGTATTAGTTTAACAGTGTAGACTATTCTCAATTAAAAATCCTTCACTTTCACAACATTCAAGATATCATGTTATTCCCTTTTTGACTCAAAGATTCTTGCAAAGAAATCAGCTGTAATTTTATGAGGATTCCCTTATATGATTTATTTTTCTCTAAATATTCAAAGTATTTTCTTCTTATGTTTAGCTGTTGTCTCTTTAATTATGTCTTGGCATGTGATAGATTATTTTTGAAATTATTAGAACTATAATTTCTAAAAAAGGGGGGGGCTTCTACCACTCTTCCTCTTCTCCTTCTGAGCCCCCTCTGATGTGATATCATTCTTCTTGATGTTATCCTGTCCTATTAACACTCCTAGATTACTTTTCTTTTTTTCTTTTGGGTTGGGGGAGGCTGGTTGAGTCTGTTTTCCATTTCCTAGCATTTTAGCTCACGCATTCTATCTGCTGTTTCTGCTTGTTCCTACTCTTGAGTGCCTATGCTATAATTTTAGTTCAGCTATTTTGCACTTTACCTCTGGTATTTCTGTTTAACTCTCTTATATTTTCTCCATCCTTGCTATAGTTTAACTAATCATCCAAATTATAGAAAGATGTGGCACATGTGATATTTTGTGGAAAAATGTTACAGTTTTCACACCATCTCTGATGTTTTTCTTCGCCTTTCTTTGTGAAAAATACTGATTGTCCAGTCACCTGGTCTTTGTGAGGGACTGTTATAAACCTATTTTATTTGTGGTCTATTTGGGGAGAAGGTAAACCCTAGCATCTTACTGTTGCTCCAACTTTCCAAAACGCCATATTCTCATTCACCTTTGGACCCAACATGTTTTCATAGTCAGAAATGTTAGATCAAAGTATATGTGATAAATTTAATATTCTTTTCTAGCATATTGCAAGTGAAATCTCTGATAGCAAGTTATTAGTGTGTGATAGGGGAGATTTAACAATCATTTAAGACGTTATTTTGATGTTTAAGGGTAAATAGAGCAGATCTGTGGGAAAACAAAAAGTTGACCTTTATTTCTTGAATCAATTCAATATATATTTATTGACCCACCTATCCAGTGTCAATGGGATGTGGCAGTGGACATGATTCTCAGTCCCTGCGCTCATAGAGGTTGACATACACTTTGCTTTTTGCTGGTGAAGCATCTCCTATGATGTTCTTGGAAGCCCATTCATTGCAAGGGTCAGGGTCTCTACTTGGAAGCCCATTCATTGCAAGTTCAGGGTCTCTACTCAGAGGAACCTATCCCTCTACTTTTCAATTAGTGCCTAACATTGTTTTTACTTATGGCTCCAGAAGGTTCATTAGATACCCTGGTCATACTCAAATTGTATGACAGTACTGTAGTCAATTTTTCATGTTCATAAGGAAAAGCAGACTCAATTGTATACTCATGTTAATATGATGTTAATAATATAGTTAGTAAATTTGCCATATCACCCAAACTATAGAAAAGCATGGTACATGGTAATGATGGAGTCATTTTTTTTTCCTTCCCTGGATCATTGTGAGAGGAATATTTGTATATTTATAAAAAACAGTATCAAATTATGAAGGTGGTGCCAAATTTGTGTTCAGTAAGTAAAACTTAAAAAAATGTAGAATTATAATTTTAGTGAATGAAATCTGTAATCACTACTAGAAGCATTATTATTGCTGTTGTTGCTATTTCTAGCCAGACTTCTTGTTATTGCAAATACTATATATGTTTAGATATGAGTGTGCATGTATGTTTGCTATAAATGTTCACTTAGCTAGCTGTGATCTAAGTGTTATTTTTCTGTTTAATAATGCATTCCAAAAACAGTATTAGAAATTAAGTATATTATTCCATTTCACTGATGAGGAAGCTGAAACAGAGTTCAAATAGTTTTACCATGAGTAATTTAATGGCAATTGACGGGTTGTGCATTAGTCCTGACAATCTGACTTCAGAGCATACAGTGAGTGGAAAATCAGTCAGCCTAACCAAAGACTGAATAGATAGAGTTCCCTGTCACTGAAAAATTTTAAGTGGAGATTTGAGTAAATACTTGATTGGAGGTATTTTGATACTAGATTAAAATATGAAATGGATCATTTTAGAGCTCTTCTGATCCTGACATGTTTCAGTCTGAGATTCCCCAAGAACAAACTGGGCTCTCCAAATTAGATTTCCATAAATAATATTGAACCAGTTCCAGTGAATTATTTTCATTTTGTTAGTATGTATTTAAATGCCCTCAGAACTATCCTCACCCTCTTTTTATTAACCCCCCCAAAGATTCTAGCCAAAAACCTCTTCATAGGATAGATAATCAAAAAAGTTTGTATCTATCCTGCTGCCATTTCTACCACTAGCAAAATTACAATAACCAGAATACATAGTATGTAAGAGTGATAGTATTTGGCATATAACTGCTGCTTTGGAGTTGGGTTTGGTAACATACATTTATTGAGATGTGCTCCTATACCCCTAAAGCATATACAATGTTATAATCCAAAAATTTTTACCTCAATAAACATAACTGGAAAAAAATTAAGAGCACTAGAACCCAAAGTCCTTGGCTGTAATCTGAAACACCTCAATTACTAGGGATGATATCATAGCAAAATAACACAAACTTCTTTCACTTCACTTTTATTAGTAGTAAAATGAAGGTAAAAATGATACTTATAGCATAAGGAAGATAGGACTTTTGGGCCTAGGAACTCATTTATAGAATTCTGCCACTATAGGGCCCTTCCTGGTGGCGCAGCAGGTTAAAGTACAGCACTGCAAGCTAGACTCAATGGCTTCAGTGTGAGTTCAATTTCCAGTCCCAGGTATGACCCACATGGCGTGGCAGACCTCTGCTGACCCTCCTGCTGCTCCCCTGAGCAGTGTACTTCATCAATCTTCCAGTTCTGCTCCCCACTCTGTCTTTA